>NC_041389.1:49220457-49264791 GCF_002162155.2 Triticum dicoccoides
ATGTGAAAATTTACAGGGAATGAGTAGACGTAATGTGAAAAGGTGCCAACTGCAGAAATAATGTCGCATGAATCTTGAACACACCATGCGGATATAGGATAGCTCATGTAGCGTGTGTTGCTGTCTCAATCTGACTCACTCAACATTTTCAATTAAATGAGGATTCCTAAACATTTTTTCTTCCCATAATACCCTCTATGATCAAAATTCATGAACAGAAAACTATTGCATATAATTTTTTTTAACTGTACATAATTCATGTATAGTATCTTTCCAAGCGGAACAGAAAAAAATTGGTAGTATATTCCATCTTTGTTGGGTTAGTCAACCATGCCAAGAAACCATTTGTAACTGTCTCTAATTAAAACCTACTTCCTCCGTCCCATAATGTAAGACGTTTTTTGACACTAGGAGTGTCAAAAAACGTCTTACATTATGGGACGGAGGGAGTAGCATTTAGCAGTCAAATATAAGTTTTTCATACATGTAAAACAGATCATCTCAAAAGTGATAGGATTCATTCTTCACATAAGCCAGACACTAAAGTAAAAAGGACAACTAGTGAGCTACCATTGATTCATATATACTTATATCAGACGGGCTAACCAATACATTGGAGACATACATTTTATAGAACCAACTGCTTCCTCCTAAAGATCTCTGGAAACTTCAAGTGATGGCAACCTCATCTCATGTGGCTGTGTAAAAAGTAACTGGATAGAAGCTAAGCCAGGACGGGCATGCTAAATTCAGAAAGACTTAATTACTTTCTCCAACTCAACATGACTGATTTGCCTCCAAAGATCTATCAGAACGGAAGGATAAACAGTACTCAACCAGGTTGGCGTACTAAATTTTGCGGGACTTGGCTGCCCTCTCCAACACATCTACAATGATATCAGGCGAAGATCTTTTGAGTTGTACATACCCTTGACTTGCGATCACATCATTCATTCTATTCGAAGAGAGCATAAATTCAATGCAAGCATCTTTGGGATTTCTGCAGTTATGCTGGTCAGCTAGAGCTAATATGGTCGCCACATTCTCAACATCAAGACTCTTGCATAGCATGCGTTCACATACCATCTTCATCCTTTCCATGGCATACTTATCTGCAGCCACAAGTAAGTGCTTAACCATTTCTCTTTTGTCATCATCCTCGAGATTGTCCATGGAAGGCATTGAATCCGTGTAGATGAAGTGAAGAAATGACTTGAAAACAGCAGGCTGCATGTCGTCAATAGTTATGTCTTGTGCCCCTTTGCCCCCCATCGGCCCGTAGTACTCCGCGTCGAAGACCGCCGACCGTGTCGCAAGCAAAATCTTATGAGCAGAAAAAACCTCCCCTTGAACCTTGAATGTCACGTCTGCTCCTTTCCCCTCTAGCAATTTTGCAAGATTAACCGAAAGGTCTGAGGGTGGCACATGGATCTCGAGTGTTTCCTTGATAACACTGACTTCACACTCGATCACGAGACAATCGTTCCGCAGGTACACGGACTCTACTTCAGGGGTGCTCTTCATGAACTTTAGCAGGCCCCATGATGGCCATTTACCGTTAAACACTCGTGGTTCCTTGAAAGAGTGCACCACAATGGACTTCTTTTTAACCGGATCCACAAGCATAAAGCTGCAGAGCGCCCTCACCTCGGCGTTCTTGGTCAAGAGCTCGAGGTAGACAGAGACATGGCCTTCGCTCTCCTCGGCATCGGGGTAGTAGCGGACGCACCATTCGTAGCCGCCGATGGAGAATGCAGGAGAACGGAGGAATTTGCCTCTAAAAAGGCCCGCGCCGGCGATCTCCTTGTGCCGGCTGTAGCCGGCGATCTCGAACGCGACCGTGGCCCGCGCCGTCTCTGCTGTGCACCTTGACGGCACCCTCGCTATTGATGCCATTGTGGGAGTTGGAAGGAGGACGGGGGTCGGCGACGGTTGGAACTCTCGATTAGGGCCAGCGACGATGGCAAAGGCGGTTGCCTCCAAGGAGGGACTGGGAGGCGACGGCGCGACGGAAAAGTGAGCGGACGGATTGGGGATGGTTTGAGAGCGGAGAGAAGAGGGTTTGGACAAGGGACAGTTAAGTTTTGTAATGTAGCGGTTTTTTTAATAGTATTTTCGTATGCCATTTTTTAGCACGGTACAAACATAGACCCTCATACATATGTATATACATTTATCTTTATAAATGCACGCATGCACACTCTAACTCTACAAACATCTCTGAGAGACTGAGCCGGCACATCCTCTTAAGATCGACGAAGTCACCACATGCACCTCCATAATCGACGGAAACATATTCTCACACTAAAAGAACATCGCCGTAAAGGTCTGAAAAAAATCAGAAAAATACGAGCGTCAATGTCAAGTCTAGGACATTCATAGGACAGTGTGCGTTTGCGTGTTCATAGGATGAATATATGTGTGTGTATGAGCATCTACATCTGTATTGTATTAAAAAACAACTAACCCTCTGAGTTGGGCTCCCGTGGCTGATGCCAGGCAGGAGTAAAAGGAGAGGTGTTTACTCCTGCCGTGGTGGGTGTGCCGTGATGTGGGCGGTTGGTGGTGTCTCAGACATGGATACCGTGGTGGTGACCCCAGATGGTGGTCCGCATGGTTGGCTTTCTGGCGGGCATCATGGCAGCGGTGTTGGCCTGCCCTCTTGGTTGTGTGGGCGGCAAGAAGTGCAGTGGCGGAGCCAGGATTGAAGCAAAGCCCGGGCCCAAATTGTTCTTCGGCAACAAGGAAAAACTTTGGCACTTATAACTACCACAAAACACAGTAACACACCATGGCATTTAAAAAAAGATCATATGCAATAACAAACAAAATAAATCTTAGTTGTTCAATAATTCTTGAATTTAATCTAGGCCACCCAGTCCAACAGAAGAGATATACCATGATAATAATACGGGAATGTAAAAGAGTACCAAATCAATTGTTTATTTCATTTGTGCCTCCCATAACATGATCAACAGCAGAAGAAGAAGCAACACCTTCAAGACATCAAACGTGTAATTTCATAAGAAAAGACATAAACATAGTGAAATAATGATGATTAATTAAAATCTAAAACCTTACCTCTAAGGGGAGGTAAAAACCCTCTGCGATTCCTGTAGGCTTGAAAGCGATATAAAATATCATCATCGGGAATACTTGCAAATACATCTCGCTCAATATAGCACATCATGTTATAATTGAGCCAATCATCACCCATCTTTTTCCTCGACTCGGTCTTGATAATACTCATAGCCGAGAAAGCTCTTTCCACTGATGCGGTTGCAACTGGCAAGATCAATGCCAACTCTATGAGTCGATATATCAAAGGAAAAATAGTGTGTCTACCGGTTTGAACCATCTTCACAGCAAGATTACCAAGGTCATTAAAACATTCAAAATCCGGATCAGCTCTCACAACAGAAATGAATGTTTCAAGTTGGTTTCGAAGGACAAAGGAGATCTCATATATGGAGAAGTCATCAGCATACAACTCAGCAAGTTCAACAAGTTTGTCCTCATCAAAATTAGCAAACGAGTTCCTTGGATCAAGACAAACAATGCATCTCAGCAATTGAGTGGATCTTTCGGCAGAACGATTATTTAACTCAACAATAATTTGGTCATACACAACATTGAATATTTCATATCTGAAGCGGTGATAGTAAGTTACCATTTGACCACCACGCCCCCTTGAACGCCCTCGAGGTGGTGTAGTATGTATTCCAAATTAGCTCCACCCAAGGTAAGTCCCAATGGTTATAGAATTTGTGAAGAAACTTGAGGAGCAATGCGTCGCTCTGCACTTGTAGATTAAGAATGCCAAGCCCTCCACACTCTTTAGGTTTGCAAATCATGTTCCATGAAGCCAATGAGTTGCACTTGTCACCCTGGTTAGTTTTCTTTGTCCATAAGCATATTTATATACATCCTTCTAGCAACATCTCTAAGGTTCGGATCTAAGCTTTCAATGGGTTTCCTAAGACCAGGATCAGGCTGAATATCACCTGTTGGGGAACGTTGTAGAAAATAAAAAATTTCCTACGGTTTCACCAAGATCCATCTATGAGTTCATCTAAGCAATGAGTGAAAGGGGAGATGCATTTACATACCACTTTGTAGATCGCGAGCGGAAGCGTTCAAAAGAACGGGGTTGAAGTAGTCGTTCTCGTCGTGATCCTATCACCGGAGATCCTAGCGCCGAACGGACGGCACCTCCGCGTTCAACACACGTACGGTCAGCGTGACGTCTCCTCCGTCTTGATCTAGCAAGGGGGAAGGAGAGGTTGATGATGATCCAGCAGCACGACGGCGTGGTGGTGGATGCAGCAGAACTCCGGCAGGGCTTCACCAAGCTGCTGCGGGAGGAGGACGAGGTGTAGCAGGGGAGGGAGGCGCCAAGACACAAGGGTGCGGCTGCCCTCCCCCTTGCCCTCCTTTATATAGGCCCCCAGGGGGGGCGCCGGCCCTGGGAGATGCAATCTCCCAAGGGGGCGGCGGCCAGGGGGGTGGAGTGCCTCCCAAGGCAAGTGGTGCCCCCCCACCTAGGGTTTCCAACCCTAGGCGCAGGGGGGCCAAGGGGGGCGCACCAGCCCACTAGAGGCCGGTTCCCTTCCCACTTCAGCCCACGGGGCCCTCCGGGATAGGTGGCCCCACCCGGTGGACCCCCGGGACCCTTCCGGTGGTCCCGGTACAATACCGGGTGACCCCGAAACTTTCCCGATGGCCGAAACAGCACTTCCTATATAGTTTTCTTTACCTCCGGACCATTCCGGAACTCCTCGTGATGTCCGGGATCTCACCCGGGACTCCGAACAACATTCAGTTTGCTGCATACTCATATTCATACAACCCTAGTGTCACCGAACCTTAAGTGTGTAGACCCTACGGGTTCGGGAGACATGCAGACATGACCGAGACGGCTCTCGGGTCAATAACCAATAGCGGGATCTGGATACCCATGTTGGCTCCCACATACTTCTCGATGATCTCATCGGATGAACCACGATGTCGAGGGTTCAAGCAACCCCGTATACTATTCCCTTTGTCAGACGGTATGTTACTTGCCCGAGACTCGATCGTCGGTATCCCAATACCTCGTTCAGTCTCGTTACCGGCAAGTCCCTTTACTCATACCGTAATGCATGATCCCGTGACCAGACACTTGGTCACTTTGAGCTCATTATGATGATGCACTACCGAGTGGGCCCAGTGATACCTCTCCGTTATACGGAGTGACAAATCCCAGTCTCGATCCATGTCAACCCAACAGACACTTTCGAAGATACCTGTAGTGCACCTTTATAGTCACCCAGTTACGTTGTGACGTTTGGTACACCGAAAGCACTCCTACGGTGTCCGGGAGTTACACGATCTCATGGTCTAAGGAAGAGATACTTGACATTGGAAAAGATCTAGCAAAACAAACTACACGATCTTGTGCTATGCTTAGGAATGGGTCTTGTCCATCACATCATTCTCCTAATGATGTGATCCCGTTGTCAACGACATCTAATGTCCATAGTCAGGAAACCATGACTATCTGTTGACCAACGAGCTAGTCAACTAGAGGCTTACTAGGGACGTATTGTGGTCTGTGTATTCACACGTGTATTACGATTTCCGGATAATACAATTATAGCATGAATAAAAGACAATTATCATGAACAAGGAAATATAATAATAATCCTTTTATTATTGCCTCTAGGGCATATTTCCAACAGTCTCCCACTTGCACTAGAGTCAATAATCTAGTTACATTGTGATGAATCGAACACCCATAGAGTTCTGGTGTTGATCATGTTCTGCTCGCGGAAGAGGTTTAGTCAACGGATCTGCGACATTCAGATCTGTATGTACTTTGCAAATATCTATGTCTCCATCTTGAACATTTTCACGGATGGAGTTGAAGCGACGCTTGATGTGCCTGGTCTTCTTGTGAAACCTGGGCTCCTTGGCAAGGGCAATAGCTCCAGTGTTGTCACAGAAGAGTTTGATCAGCCCCGACGCATTGGGTATGACTCCTAGGTCGGTGATGAACTCCTTCACCCAAATCGCTTCATGCGCTGCCTCCGAGGCTGCCATGTACTCCGCTTCACATGTAGATTCCGCCACGACGCTCTGCTTACAGCTGCACCAGCTTACTGCTCCACCATTCAACATATACATGTATCCGGTTTGTGACTTAGAGTCATCTAGATCTGTGTCGAAGCTAGCGTCGACGTAACCCTTTACGACGAGCTCTTCGTCACCTCTATAAATGAGAAACATGTCCTTTGTCCTTTTCAGGTACTTCAGGATATTCTTGACCGCTGTCCAGTGTTCCTTGCCGGGATTACTTTGGTACCTTCCTACCAAACTTACGGCAAGGTTTACATCAGGTCTAGTACACAGCATGGCATACATAATAGATCCTATGGTTGAGGCATAGGGGATGACGCTCATCTCTTCTTTATCTTTTGCCGTGGTCGGGCATTGAGCCGAGCTCAATCTCACACCTTGCAGTACAGGCAAGAACCCTTTCTTGGACTGATCCATTTTGAACTTCTTCAAAATCTTATCAAGGTATGTGCTTTGTGAAAGACCTATGAGGCGTCTCGATCTATCCCTATAGATCTTGATGCCTAATATGTAAGCAGCTTCTCCAAGGTCCTTCATTGAGAAACACTTATTCAAGTAGGCCTTAATGCTGTCCAAGAATTCTATATCATTTCCCATCAAAAGTATGGCATCTACATATAATATGAGAAATGCTACAGAGCTCCCACTCACTTTCTTGTAAACGCAGGCTTCTCCATAAGTCTGCATAAACTCAAACGCTTTGATCATCTCATCAAAACGAATGTTCCAACTCCAAGATGCTTGCACCAGCCCATAAATGGATCGCTAGAGCTTGCATACTTTGTTAGCATTCTTAGGATCGACAAAACCCTCCGGCTGCATCATATACAGTTCTTCCTTAAGATGCCCATTAAGGAATGCCGTTTTGACGTCCATCTGCCATATCTCATAATCATAGTATGCGGCAATTGCTAACATGATTCGGACGGACTTCAGCTTCGCTACGGGAGAGAAAGTCTCATCATAGTCAATCCCTTGAACTTGCCGATAACCCTTAGCGACAAGTCGAGCTTTATAGATGGTGACATTACCATCTGCGTCCGTCTTCTTCTTAAAGATCCATTTGTTTTCTATCGCTCGCCGATCATCGGGCAAGTCAGTCAAAGTCCATACTTTGTTTTCATACATGGATTCTATCTCGGATTGCATGGCTTCTAGCCATTTGTTGGAATCTGGGCCCGCCATCGCTTCTTCATAGTTCGAAGGTTCACCGTTGTCTAACAACATGATTTCCAGGACAGGGTTGCCATACCACTCTGGTGTGGAACGTGTCCTTGTGGACCTACGAAGTTCAGTAGCAACTTGATCCGAAGTACCTTGATTATCATCATTAATTTCCTCTCCAGTCGGTGTAGGCACCACAGGAACATTTTCCTGAGCTGCACTACTTTCCGGTTCAAGAGGTAGTACTTCATCGAGTTCTACTTTCCTCCCACTTACTCCTTTCGAGAGAAACTCTTTTTCCAGAAAGGATCCGTTCTTGGCAACAAAGATCTTGCCCTCGGATCTTAAGTAGAAGGTATACCCAATGGTTTCCTTAGGGTATCCTATGAAGACGCATTTTTCCGACTTGGGTTCGAGCTTTTTAGGTTGAAGTTTCTTGACATAAGCATCGCATCCCCAAACTTTTAGAAACGACAGCTTAGGTTTCTTCCCAAACCATAATTCATACGGTGTCGTCTCAACGGATTTAGACGGTGCCCTATTTAAAGTGAATGTAGCTGTCTCTAGAGCGTATCCCCAAAATGATAGCGGTAAATCGGTAAGAGACATCATAGATCGCACCATATCCAATAGAGTGCGATTACGACGTTCGGACACACCGTTACGCTGAGGTGTTCCAGGCGGCGTGAGTTGTGAAACGATTCCACATTTTCTTAAGTGTGTACCAAATTCGTGACTTAAATATTCTCCTCCACGATCCGATCGTAAGAATTTTATCTTTTGGTCACGTTGATTCTCTACTTCATTCTGAAATTCCTTGAACTTTTCAAAGGTCTCAGACTTGTGTTTCATCAAGTAGACATACCCATATCTACTCAAGTCATCAGTGAGAGTGAGAACATAACGATATCCTCCGCGAGCCTCAACGCTCATTGGACCACACACATCAGTATGTATGATTTCCAATAAGTTGGTTGCTCGCTCCATTGTTCCGGAGAACGGGGTCTTGGTCATTTTGCCCATGAGGCATGGTTCGCATGTGTCAAATGATTCATAATCTAGAGACTCTAAAAGTCCATCAGCATGGAGATTCTTCATGCACTTGACACCAATGTGACCAAGGCGGCAGTGCCACAAGTATGTGGGACTATCGTTATCAACTTTACATCTTTTGGTATTCACACTATGAATATGTGTAACATTACGTTCGAGATTCATTAAGAATAAACCATTGACCATCGGGGCATGACCATAAAACATATCTCTCATATAAATAGAACAACCATTATTCTCGGATTTAAATGAGTAGCCATCTTGTATCAAACGAGATCCAGATACAATGTTCATGCTCAAACTTGGCACTAAATAACAATTATTGAGGTTTAAAACTAATCACGTAGGTAAATGTAGAGGTAGCATGCCGACAGCGATCACATCGACCTTGGAACCATTCCCGACGCGCATAACCTCGTCCTTCGCCAGTCTCCGCTTATTCCACAGCTCCTGCTGTGAGTTACAAATGTGAGCAACAGCACCGGTATCAAATACCCAGGAGTTACTACGAGTACTGGTAAGGTACACATCAATTACATGTATATCAAATATACCTTTAGTGTTGCCGGCCTTCTTGTCCGCTAAGTATTTGGGGCAGTTCCGCTTCCGGTGACCCTTCCGTTTGCAATAAAAGCACTCAGTCTCAGGCTTGGGTCCATTCTTTGACTTCTTCCCGGCAACTGGCTTACCGGGCGCGGCAACATCTTTGTCGTCCTTCTTGAAGTTCTTCTTACCCTTGCCCTTCTTGAATTTAGTGGTCTTATTGACCATCAACACTTGATGTTCTTTCTTGATTTCAACCTCTACTGACTTCAGCATTGAAAATACTTCAGGTATTGTCTTCACCATCCCCTGCATATTGTAGTTCAACACAAAGCTCTTGTAGCTCGGTGGGAGCGACTGAAGGATTCTGTCAATGACCGCCTCGTCCGGGAGGTTGATCTCCAGCTGGGACAGGCGGTTGTGCAACCCAGACATTTTGAGTATGTGCTCACTGACAGAACTGCTTTCCTCCATCTTACAACTATAGAACTTGTTGGAGACTTCATATCTCTCGACCCGGGCATGAGCTTGGAAAACCATTTTCAGCTCCTCGAACATCTCATATGCTCCGTGTTTCTCAAAACGCTTTTGGAGCCTCGGTTCTAAGCTGTAAAGCATGCCGCACTGAACGAGGGAGTAATCATCAGCACGTGATTGCCAAGTGTTCATAATGTCTTGGTTATCTGGGATGGGTGCTTCACCTAGCGGTGCATCTAGGACATAATCTTTCTTGGCTGCTATGAGGATGATCCTCAGGTTCCGGACCCAGTCCGAATAGTTGCTGCCATCATCTTTCAGCTTTGGTTTCTCTAGGAACGCGTTGAAGTTCATGTTGACATGAGCGTTGGCCATTTGATCTACAAGACATATTTTGCAAAAGTTTTAGACTAAGTTCATGATAATTAAGTTAATCTAATCAAATTATTTAATGAACTCCCACTCAGATTAGACATCCCTCTAGTCATCTAAGTGCTACACGATCCGAGTCGACTAGGCCGTGTCCGATCATCACGTGAGACGGACTAGTCATCATCGGTGAACATCTCCATGTTGATCGTATCTTCCATACGACTCATGTTCGACCTTTCGGTCTCTGTGTTCCGAGGCCATGTCTGTACATGCTAGGCTCGTCAAGTTAACCCTAAGTGTTCTGCATGTGTAAATCTGTCTTACACCCGTTGTATGTGAACGTAAGGATCTATCACACCCGATCATCACGTGGTGCTTCGAAACGACGAACTTTAGCAACGGTGCACAGTTAGGGGGAACACTTTCTTGAAATTATTATAAGGGATCATTTTATTTACTACCGTCGTTCTAAGTAAACAAGATGCATAAACATAATAAACATCACATGCAATTATTTAATAGTGACATGATATGGCCAATATCATATAGCTCCTTTGATCTCCATCTTCGTGGCTCCATGATCATCTTCGTCACCGGCATGACACCATGATCGCCATCATCATGATCTCCATCATCGTGTCTTCATGAAGTTGTCACGCCAACGACTACTTCTACTTCTATGGCTAACGCGTTTAGCAATAAAGTAAAATAATTTACATGGCGTTCTTCAATGACACACAGGTCATACAAAAATAAAGACAACTCCTATGGGTCCTGCCGGTTGTCATACTCATCGACATGCAAGTCGTGATTCCTATTACAAGAACATGATCTCATACATCACAATATATCATTCATCATTCATCACAACTTCTGGCCATATCACATCACATGACAATTGCTGCAAAAACAAGTTAGACGTCCTCTAATTGTTGTTGCATCTTTTACGTGGCTGCAATTGGGTTCTAGCAAGAACGTTTTCTTACCTATGAATAACCACAACGTGATTTTGTCAACTTCTATTTACCCTTCATAAGGACCCTTTTCATCTAATCCGCTCCAACTAAAGTAGGAGAGACAGACACCCGCTAGCCACCTTATGCAACTAGTGCATGTCAGTCGGTGGAACCTGTCTCACGTAAGCGTATGTGTAAGGTCGGTCCGGGCCGCTTCATCCCAAAATACCGCTGAAGCAAGAAAAGACTAGTAGTGTCAAGCAAGTTGACAAGATCTACGCCCACAACAAAATTGTGTTCTACTCATGCAATAGAGAACTACACATAGACCTAGCTCATGATGCCACTGTTGGGGAACGTTGCAGAAAATAAAAATTTTCCTACGGTTTCACCAAGATCCATCTATGACTTCATCTAAGCAACGAGTGAAAGGGGAGATGCATCTACATACCACTTTGTAGATCGCGAGCGGAAGCGTTCAAAAGAACGGGGTTGAAGTAGTCGTTCTCGTCGTGATCCTATCACCGGAGATCCTAGCACCGAACGGACGGCACCTCCACATTCAACACACGTACGGTCAGCGTGACGTCTCCTCCGTCTTGATCCAGCAAGGGGGAAGGAGAGGTTGATGATGATCCAGCAGCATGACGGCGTGGTGGTGGATGCAGCAGAACTCCGGCAGGGCTTCGCCAAGCTGCTGCGGGAGGAGGACGAGGTGTAGCAGGGGAGGGAGGCGCCAAGACACAAGGGTGCGGCTACCCTCCCCCTTGCCCTCCTTTATATAGGCCCCCAAAGGGGGGCACCGGCCCTGGGAGATGCAATCTCCCAAGGGGGCGGCGGCCAGGGGGGTGGAGTGCCCCCAAGGCAAGTGGTGCGCCCCCCCCCCCACCTAGGGTTTCCAACCCTAGGCGCAGGGGAGGCAAGCGGGGCGCACCAGCCCACTAGGGGCTGGTTCCCCTCCCACTTCAGCCCACGGGGCCCTCTGGGATAGGTGGCCCCACCCGGTGGACCCCCAGGACCCTTCCGGTTGTCCCAGTACAATACCGGGTGACCCCGAAACTTTCCCGATGGCCGAAACAACACTTCCTATATAGTTTTCTTTACCTTCGGAGCATTTCGGAACTCCTCGTGACGTTCGGGATCTCATCCGGGACTCCGAACAACATTCGTTTGCTGCATACTCATATTCATACAACCCTAGCGTCACCGACCTTAAGTGTGTGGACCCTACGGGTTCGGGAGACATGCAGACATGACCGAGACGGCTCTCCGGTCAATAACCAACAGCGGGATCTGGATACCCATGTTGGCTCCCACATACTCCTCGATGATCTCATCAGATGAACCACGATGTCGAGGGTTTAAGCAACCCCGTATACTATTCCCTTTGTCAGACGGTATGTTACTTGCCCGAGACTCGATCGTCGGTATCCCAATACCTCGTTCAGTCTCGTTACCGGCAAGTCACTTTACTCATACCGTAATGCATGATCCCGTGACCAGACATTTGGTCACTTTGAGCTCATTATGATGATGCACTACCGAGTGGGCCCAGTGATACCTCTCCGTTATACGGAGTGACAAATCCCAGTCTCGATCCGTGTCAACCCAACAGACACTTCCGGAGATACCTGTAGTGCACCTTTATAGTCACCCAGTTACTTGTGACGTTTGGTACACCCAAAGCACTCCTACGGTGTCCGGGAGTTACACGATCTCATGGTCTAAGGAAGAGATACTTGACATTGGAAAAGCTCTAGCAAAACGAACTACACGATCTTGTGCTATGCTTAGGAATGGGTCTTGTCCATCACATCATTCTCCTAATGATGTGATCCCGTTGTCAACGACATCTAATGTCCATAGTCAGGAAACCATGACTATCTTTTGACCAACGAGATAGTCAACTAGAGGCTTACTAGGGACGTATTGTGGTCTATGTATTCACACGTGTATTACGATTTCCGGATAATACAATTATAGCATGAATAAAAGACAATTATCATGAACAAGGAAATATAATAATAATTCTTTTATGATTGCCTCTAGGGCATATTTCCAACATCACCTTCACTAAGTTGAGCACGAGCAGAAGCAGGGATATCAAAAATGATACTTTCTCGAGTTGGGATTGAAGGCGGGTTGCTTGAAGCCGAAGGTTGCGGTCCCATTTCTGTGGTTGTTTCAGTTTGTGGAGTTGATTCGGTCCTCTCAACTCCTTGATTATCTGGAATTGAATCCCCGGGTGTAGACCCTTCCATTGCCGACAACGATGAAAAGTATCTCTTCATCTTCTATTTCTGCAGTATGAAATGTATTGACATAAAAATGCTTCAGTTTCAAAATGATAATACAATACATATAGAATTAGGCAGAAACGGTGACTGAATAGTTGCTTCAACGTTCAGTTAAACTTTCTTCATATCATACATAGTAACATAGACAAGGGCTATACATCAATTCAATCGTAGTCCGGAGTTGGGCAGCTGCCAGAGTAGAGCAGCGGCATGGAGATGGGGAGTCCGGAATCAGGAAGTGGCCGGAGTAGAGCGGCGGCGCCGCCCGGCTAGAGAAGCAGCGGCAGATCGCAGTCCACAACCCTGAGCAGTTGGGAGCAGCCGAGCAGGGGATTTAGGAAGAGAAGAGCGGCGGCACGAGGCTACGTCCAGTCGTGCAGACGAGCGGCAATGAGCGAGAAAATCGCCATCGGTCCGGCGCCTGGCGGCAGCGCGGCGCACAGGAGGCAAGGCGGCGGCGCGGCGCACATGAGGGGAGGCGGCTCGGCGGCTCCTGAGAGCATCTCCAGCCGTTTGGCCCCCCATGAGGCATTTTTTTGCCTCCTGGGGGGCTACCGGCGAGAACTTTGGCCTGGGGGGCCAAAATTTTCCACTTGCTGCCTCCCCACGAGCAGTGTTGGACTGCCACAGACGGAGCGGTATTTCATCGAGCACCTTAACCGCGGCGGCGTCGACGACCTCCAGCCAGCATAGGAGCGCGAGCGTCGACGGGGAAGGAGATGCGCCTCCACCACACCGGGTCCGTCGAGATGCACGGGCTGGAGACGCGCTGCTCGCGGCCTCGCCACGTGCCGGAGACGGAGATGCAGCTCGCGGCCGTGCTCGCCACGCTCGCCCTCGGTGGCGCGCTCGTCGTGCTCTTCTTCGGCAAGTGCGTCAAGGAGCTCGACGACGCCGTCGAGGCCCTGCTGCAGCTGCTGGCCGACGTGCTCAGGCAGCCGGACTTTGCCGCATTTTGTCACGTGGCTGCTCCTCTCATGCTGGTGCGGCCACGCCATCGCGGCGCCGTCAGTCGCTGCCGGCATGGGCGGCGGCAGGACGAGCTTCGTCAAGGCCTGGTGCGCGGGGACGGAGTACCCGGCGCTGTGCGACGCGACGCTCTCGCCGTACGCGGCCGCGGTGGGGGACACCCCGACGCGGCTGGCGTGCGCCACGCTGAACGTGACGCTCGCGGGCGCGAGGAACGCGATGGCGGTCATGAGGGGTATGGCGGCGGTCGGACACCTGCATGAGCATGCTCGGGGACGCCGTCGGCATGTTGAGGCAGTCGTTGGAGGCCCTGGCGCAGGTCGGCGCGGAGGCAGAGCAGGGCCACTCGCAGGAAAGGACGGTGAGGCTTCGTGGAGGCCAGCGAGCGGTGAAGGGAGGCGGCGAGCGTGGAGGGAGGCAGGCGCCCTGCTCCGCTGCTAACTTCGGCCCCCTGCTCACTGTGCCGGGGAGATGCGGGGTGGGGCCGGCGACGCCAGACGAGGAAGGCGTCGGGGTAGGTGTGGGTGGAGAAAAGAGAGAAAGTTGAGGAGAGAGGAGAGAGAGGCTGCCAAGTGGGGCTGCGCATGCAAAAAGCAATTGCCGGCGTCCTCAGCTCCCTCCCAGGGGGCTGAGTGTGGGGTGGGCATGCCGGCGGGAAATATTACCAAAACCGGCGCAAATCAAGGTGTTGGGGGTCTGACTGGGAGGTTTTTTTAGTGCCGGTGCTAAAAAAAGGGTTTGGAGGGGCGTCCTGGAGGCCCTAGTGGAGATGCTCTAACTCGCGTGCGTGCGTACGAACGGAAGTTCTGTCGTGGGGGCTCGTGGCTGAGGAAGCTGCGTCTAGGCCTTGGGCTGTGCCGTGGGTTAGGCCCCAGGCCCATAAGAAAAACATACTATAGTAATAGCTAAATAAAAAGGCCACGCCCCGGGCCTGGGTCCTGGGGGCCTCGGGTGTAGATCCGCCCCTGAAGAAGTGGAGTGGCGGGTGGCTCAGGCGCGCTTTCTGTCATCTGGCAGTGGCGGAGCCCCGATCTGGATCGGGATCTGGAGTTCTGACTTCGACGCACTCGTTCTGGAGCCTTCCTCTTCTGTTCATGGCGCTAGGAGAGATGCATTCATATAATCAGTAACACGCCTTTTCACCTTATTCAAAATAGGGATAGATGGTACATGAACTTCTGAAGTAAAATGATGTTGAAAGTATTCACTGATCGGACTTCTCGTAGACTCATTGTCTTCCTTCCAAACGCGACCATCATCCAGCAACCGCTTAATGTGATTTCTCTTCTTCTGGCTGACGCAAAGTTATGGGAAAATTAGTATTGCGGTCGCCAAATTTTAACCAGTTAGCATGACCGTGTTGGATCCAGTATATCTCCTCCTTCTGTAGATTATATTCAATTTTTATTAGCAGTTCATGTTGCCGTTTCGCCCACTCATCAGAAAGTGGGCACGATCACAACAATTCCAGCTTCGTGTTAAGTTCCTTCAAACACCGATGTGGCGCCTTTAGGATAGCTCAATCCCGTTCATGCATGGCCGCATGCACGCTTGCTGTTCGCGAGGCAAAAGTCGCCAAGGGATATGTTTTTTTAGACAACCTCGCGAAGCTTTTTATTATGCCGTCACAATGTTTACAGGGACGAAAGAAAGGTCACCCGGATTGCCTAACCACATACGGCGGCCAATCCCAAGTGAAAAAGCATGCTTCGCTAAGTTGTGAGCCTCGAAGTTCGAGCTCCTAAATTCGTGATTGAAAGAACACAAAGTAAAAGTTTTAGAGTGATCTATAATCTCACCAATAACAGCACCATAAGTAGCTGCGCTGCCCTTGTTGATATCCTCGATAACCATCTTGCAATCGGAAGATACAAAAATCCTGCGCTCATAAAGATCTTCAGCCAATGCTAGCGACTCCCGGACTGCAATTGCCTCCAGAGTTGTAGGGTCCTCAATTCATGTAAGAGTAAAAACGGATGCACCCAAAAACAAGCCCTGATGATCCCTGCAAACTGCTGCAACTGCTCCTGCAGCATGTCTTCTGTTAAGCGCTGCATCTACATTGATCTTAACCATGTTCTCTGGAGGGGGGATCCAGTGATTCGGTCGGGTCTGCACCTCCCGTGGTTCACTTGTTGGCTTCTGTAGCACCTGAAGATCGCTTATAAAGGAGTTTACAAAAGCATTTGTGGCAAAAGGAGTTTGATGTATATCCTCATGAATCACTTTCCTTCTAGCGTACCAAATTGCCCAAAGTGTAATGCCATCCTTGTAAATTCATCATGAGATAGAAGATTTTGCATGTTGAACAACCAGCTTCTAGCACTTGTGTTTGCATCCCTGCTCATCTGCTCCACTATGGAATCCGGCGCCAATGCCCATACTGACCGCGCCATGGAACACTCGAGCAGCCCGTGTCGCCAAGAGTCCGCCGAGCCGCACAACCGGCACGTCGACGTAGTGGCCATCTTGCGGTGGTGGAGGAGATCGCTGGTAGGGATTGATTCCCTGGCCAGGCGCCAAAGAAAGACACGGATCTTGTTTGGTACTTGCGTGCGCCACGGCATGGTCCATCCGTTGCTCTCATCGACGCTGGATGGTCCTCCCGTCTGATATAACTAATCCTCTCTGGTGAGCTTAGTTTTCAGAATCATTCTGTATGCAGAGCGCACAGAGAAATTGCCCCGAATCTCCTTGCTCCAGGCCCAAAAATCGTCAACATGTCTCGTACACAGCGGTATTTTAAGTATTGCCTCTGCATCTATGGGTATGAAAACAGACCGGACCAGCTCCTCCTTCCACGATGAGGTAGTGTGCTCAATCAGCTCGTGCACATACGTTGGTGGATCGGCCACCAGAGATGTCATAGGCCGCATTATATCCCCTTTGGGGATCCAGTTGTGTTCCCATATGGTGAGTATCTTCTCCGGTCCCAATCCTACGTATGACACCTTGCCAAAGGATAAGTATGTTCCCAAGCTTCTAAAATGAGCTCCGCCAAACCTGGACAAATGGGCCAGCCCGGCCCAGCCTGGCAGGAGTTAAACAGGCCAGGCACGCTGTACACAGGCCGTGCCGGGCCGGCACGCGTACTGCCCTTCCTTACCCAAGCACGGCTCCTGTTTGACACGCATGCACGGTTGGCCCAAGCGACAGACGAAGGCATGCTTGGCAGATCGCCTCGTCCGCTTGTGGCATCGAGGCACAATTGTGCGCTCATGAAGCCTGCTAGGAGGACACATGCCTCCATGTCCTTTTTTCTTTTGACAGTACGCCTCTCTGTCCTTGCCCCCCATTACTTCCAAAAACTAATAAAATAAAATGCATATATATCACTAAACGGGCCGTGCCGTGCACTTGTGCCCACCCTCATGGCCCAAGCAGGGCCCTAGGCGAGCGCCGTGCCGGCACGACCCGATTATAAACGTGTGGGGCCAGGCCCACACGGTCTGGGCACGCGGGCTATCGGGCCGACATGCTAAGACTAGCCCCATTTGGCCAGGTTTGGGCTGCACCACGTTGTCCTCTTGAAACCACCTCGACTCAAATTTCTTTTGATGTACACGCTGTTGGTCCCCCTATCACCTCTCCTTCTGTATCAACAAAAACAGGTATGTGATCAGACTTTGTATGCTCTGCGTGATCACCCTAGCATGCGGGGAAAGGCCATGAAACTGGCTATTACAGACTGCTCTATCCAAACATTCCCGGAGCCTCCTTCTTCGCCAGGTAAAAGGATCACCTGCGAAGCCCATGTCATCAAGTTCACAATCTAATAGGCCATCTTGGAAACTTTGCATCATGTGCATCGGCCGTGGTGCGCCGCCCTCCTTCTCATTAGAATATAGGACTTCATTAAAGTCACCAGCTACCAACCTTTTATTACCCCTTTGCTAAATTAAATCATTCTTATATTTTATTTTTGAAATAATTTATATATTTGAACTCCTCATGTCAAAACCTAAACCAAGACCAATCTTGAATACATTTCAAACACATTTAAATTTCAAATGTTTCACATTTCATACAAAACATACCCATTTCACTAATATTCTTTTGAAAAAATTAATAGAAATATGTTAAACCAATGCATTTCACTAGAACCTATTAAACCCAAATATGAAACTGAAATGTCAACTTTGTGAAATTGACTTTTTGAAATGTGTAACAAATTTTTTTAACGGAGTGAAAATGCTTTTTGAAATATGTGCAATTTTTGTGAAATAGTCCAGTGAAATGTAAAATGTAGATTCTAAATTGTGAAATTGTAATCACAAAAAATGAATTATAACGTACCAATGTGAAATTGCTTATTTCAAAAGAGTGAAATATGTTATTTCAAAAAAGGTGTAATTGAAATAGACGCGATTTCCGTGAAACAGGCCAATGAAATGTAAAATGTAGGTTCTGAATTGTGAAATCGTAATCACAAAAGGTGAAATTATAATGTATCATGAAATTGTTTATTTAAAAAAAGTGAAATATGTTAGTTCAAAAAAATATGTAATTGAAATAGATGTCATTTCTGTGAAACAGGCTAGTGAAATGTAAATTTTAGGTTCTGAATTGTGAAACAGTAACCACAATTTTTTTTATAATATAGCAGTGCGAAACTAATTTATTCAAAAGAGTGAAATATGTTATTTTGAAAAATGTGCACTTGAAACAAGCCGGTGAAAAGGAAATGTAGGTTCTGAATTGTGAAATAGCAACTACAGAAATTTTGTAATGTATCGTTGTGAAACTGATTTTTTAAATGTGAAATATACGTCCGATTTGAAACATGGTTGAAAATATCAAAAATTTGATCCTATTTTAAAGGTTTTGATGCAAGGAATTCAAACATATGAGAAGTTTGAAAACGAATATGCGCTTTAAAAGATGGCGAAGTATCAAGTGAAAACTGGAATTTGGTGCAAATCTGGAAACTTCCATCGTGGGACCTTGGATCAATCGCGAGCGGCAGAGATCAAAGGTGGGAACACTAACCAGCCACTTAACTCCATTTTTCACATAACCCCCTCTCTCAGTAATTAGGTAACTCTCTGTCTTATTCTACTCGTTCCTATCCTTCCAAATTCTAACCCAAATCTCGCCGCCGCCTAATCTGACCTATGCGACGGCGACCAGGAAAACCCTGCGCGATGGCGGGTGTTGCACCACGCAACGGCGATCCTCCTGCCTCGGCACGCAACGGCTAAACCGGCGGCCTCAGTGCTACTTCAGGCAACGATCACCCGGCGCCCTGTTGGCGTAAACCCGGAAACCATACGCACAAGATAATCCTACTCGAGCACGAACTCGGAGCAATGGCGACGAACGCCGCGGCCGGCGAACCGGCCTGTATGTTGGCATCCTTTATTCACTGGGTTTGGCACTTTGACAACACGATTACACGACCCCTTTTAAAGGCTACGGCAACGCAGCAGCCAAGCAGTCCACTCCAGCGATCTTCATGCGCACGAACGCCCTGGCGATCCGGTCTTCCCTCGATCGTGAGTTATCTCCTCATCCACGAGACCCACGCGCCATCTTGACCGTGATCCATCCTGCTGCTGCATTCCGCAACTGACGCGCACTACCAACAACCTGGCAAGGTGCCCAACTGACGACACCGACATGCAACCGAGCCAGAACATGCAACGCTCTGGTTCGACGCGGACTCAAACTCACACGTCCATGCATGCAGCTAGACGTTGCCCACGCAACGCCCGCCCCGCGCTCCTCAGCTCCGGCGCCCGCCGCGCACGCACGCCAACGGGACGCCACTGGTTCCAGCGCCCGGCGCGGCCACACCCCACGCGTCCGTCTAACTGACACACACCACGGTTTACTGGCTAACATTCTCCCCCCTAAACCGTGACCTACTGAAGAGTCGGCTCGTCGTCCATGTCGGCACCAAGGCCGCCGCTACAGCCTCCACCGCGCAGCACCGCACGTCCCGCGCTCCTAAGCTCGTGTACACGATGCATACGCACGCAGTCGTCACGGCCCGAGTCCAGCGCCCCGACGCGGTCAGTCCTCCGCTGCCTTCGCCACGCCAGCGGCGCGCGCTCCGCCGCGCCGTCGACGTGGTCGTTGTTGTAGCCGCCACCGCCCTGACGTCGCTGCCACGCCTGCCACCGTGCCGCCGTGCCCTTCGCGCGCACTCCCCACGTCCCCGCGCTCCCGGCCTGCGCTCCCGCCGCGCACGTACGCGATCTGCGCAACCAGGTCCAGCGCCTCGACGCGGTCCACTCCCGCGGCCCCGACGCGTCCGGTGCGCACCCATAACACACACCAGTTGTGCCCGGCTCGCCGCCACGCTCATTGCCCTGCACCGCTGCATCTCCAGCTCGTGCCATGATCGCGCTCCGACGCGATCAACGCGGCCGATCCGGCGTGTCCAGGAGCTTGGCCTTCTCTCCGTCGAGCCACACCGCGTCACCACAGCCTCTGCGCCACCACGCAGGTCCGCCGCGGCCGCCGCGCTCCCCGCACGCCCGACATCATCGTGCTCCTCCGCTGCACGGGACGAGTGCCATCACCGGCGAGCTCCTTCAAATCCGATGCTCTGATACCAATTGTTGGCGCAAACCCGGAAACCATACGCACAAGATAATCCAACTCGAGCACGAACTCGGAGCAATGGCGACGAACGCCGCGGCCGGCGAACCGGCCTGTATGTTGGCATCCTTTATTCACTAGGTTTGGCACTTTGACAACACGATTACACGACCCCTTTTAAAGGCTACGGCAACGCAGCAGCCAAGCAGTCCACTCCAGCGATCTTCATGCACACGAACGCCCTGGTGATCCGGTCTTCCCTCGATCGTGAGTTATCTCCTCATCCACGAGACCCACGCGCCATCTTGACCGTGAGCCATCCTGCTGCTGCATTCCGCAACTGACGCGCACTGCCAACAACCTGGCAAGGTGCCCAACTGACGACACCGACATGCAGCCGAGCCAGAACATGCAACGCTCTGGTTCGACGCAGACTCAAACTCACACGTCCATGCATGCAGCTAGACGTTGCTCACGCAACGCCCGCCCCGCGCTCCTCAGCTCCGGCGCCCGCCGCGCACGCACGCCAACGGGACGCCACTGGTTCCAGCACCCGGCGCGGCCACACCCTGCGCGTCCGTTTAACTGACACACACACCACGGTTTACTGGTTAACACGCCCTCGGGGCTGCTCCGACGCTCCGACGAGTCTGACGGCCTTGGCGTTGCCCGTCCCACCCCAGTGCGATGGCAGCCCGCCGACCTTGGCTGCTAGCCCTTCGAAGCTGTTGGTCTGTATTTGCTATCGTCCAAATCTAGTGCAGACAATTGGGTTGGGCCAGCTTCTGGTTAGCTGTTCATATTCAGTTCCTTAGCTGAATGAATGCTGCAGCGTGCAGCCTAAAGGAAAATTTAAGTCCCCCAAAAATCTTTATAAAGATATTACAGAGTATTGGAGCAACAATAACAAGAGACCATCTATGAAGAAAGGCAGCAGATGGAAACCCCCCAAATGAAGATTACCTGAAGATCAAGTGCTCTGTTTCAAGAAGCAAAATTTAAACTGACCTTTTATTTCAGTTCTGCTTCTATTGTGTCATGACCCAAGTCTTGTAATTAAATTTTCATTGGCCGAGTGTAATTTCTGATGTCGAAATCCAACTCTGTAATCTGTATCTTCGTTTTTGTTTGTTTTGGTCGTTGTAATTCTGTGTGATGGCTTTCTCCTCGTCTCCTATTCTAATATACTAGATCGTGAATGGCGCGCGTTGCTGCGCCCATCAATTTTGACAATAGAATGGTAGAAGTTTATATAAATATTAGACATACTACGAAACAATGGAACTGGATGCATGATTACTAATAGATTAGCTGATATATTAGGGATGTCAACATTCATAATCTGACAATGTAGTGAATATTGTATAGAAATATGTTAGATGACGGAAAAATAAGTTTGGAGTGAATAGTGATTTCATTTCACAAAACGGTATTAATTATCATATGGCATTTATCGCAGCTTGAAACTAAGGAGGGCTATGTTTCTTTCTTTTTTGACCTAAAAGACTATATTTCTTGATTTCTTAAAGGTGACAATCAATGGAAACCGAACAAAGCAATAATAACTTGTCATCAAACAGGAATCGCTGGAATCACTGATAATATGCTAGCAAACATAGCATCTATAAAGAATCCATATTTAGTAAATTTCATTGGCTAAAAAATTGTAAGGACAGGGAGGGAGGAGCTTTCTTCGGGAGGGGCGCCGGCTGCGGCAGCCTCTCCTGTGCAGATTGGCGATTGTCAGGGGCAGGTGGCCCCGGCGACGCTTGCTGCGCTGGCGCTGGCCGGCTGTGAGGGAGGCCGTATGGGGCAGGTGGCCTCAGACCCGTCCCTTTCGGCACCGGCGGTTGAGGCTTCTCCTGTGGTGCTTGGCGGGAGTCTGGGGAAGGTGGCCCCGGTCCAGCCCTCGTCTTCGGCTGTCAGGATGGTGACGCCCTCAGGCTTGAGGGTTGGGGCGGAGGGGGTGCTTGGCCAGGGGGCGCCGGCACCTACCGCACCCGGCCTCCTGCCCGCTGGCCGTGGGAGCCTTCCGCTGTTGCCTCCTCCGAGTGGAGCTACTCGGGAGGAGGTTATTGCTTTCGGCGGGATCCCTCACCCGGTCTCTGAGGGGAGACGAATGAGTTCTCGTCTCCAGGACCACCCGGAGGTTGATAACATGCAGCAGAGGTGCGCTATGAGGGCGGCCAAGCTTCATGACATTGAGGTCACTACCGGTATGTCAGTCAACTTATCCAATTCTATTTTTCATTTTTCTACAGATGAGATTATTCATAATGCAAATCAAGTAGGGGTTTCGCTAGGGAATTCAAATTCTGAAATTTCCAACTCGGTCAATGATCTCCTTGATCTGGAAGCGAAACGCGCTTTAGAAACCATTCGAAACCTAGCGGCAGTGAGACCTATGAACGATGCTGAGATTGATGCGTTGGGGGTGAGAGTGCTTGACAATTTATGTGCGGACCTGGCACCATCCACTAATGAGTCCGACGAGGAGGAGGTTAGTGTTGAAGGTGTAGTGAATCAAACACCGGAGACCGGTTATGAAGACCGGATGGTGGACAATGATAAACCCAAACGTAAGTGGAAGCGGAAGGTGTATCCCGCATCCGCGGTACGTAGGAGTGCTAGGATACGTACGGCCAAAAAATTTCATGATGACTTATGAAAGGAATCTTTTGGAATAGCAGAGGTCTGAAGGACTTGGCTAAAAGAAGATTTCTCGCGGAGGCGTCTTTGGAGCATCGATTAGATTTTATCGCTCTCTCTGAAGCTGGTAGAGATAATTTTGCTCCTCAGTTTCTTTCATCTCTTGCGGGTGGTGTTGATTTTGACTGGCATTGCCTACCTCCGCGAGGACGATCGGGAGGTATCTTGTTGGGAGTGAGATGCAATTCCCATGAGGTCCGGAGTGTAGTGATGGGCGACTTTGCGGTTAAGTTTCGGGCTAGGTCTAAGGTTGATGGTTTCAACTGGGCCTTGGTGGCGATTTATGGTGCCGCACAGCCGGAGCTTAAACTGGAATTTCTGGCAGACCTTGTTCGAATTTGTGGGTCCGAGCAGCTTCCGATGTTGGTCGGGGGTGATTTCAATATCATTCGGAGGAGAGAGGAGAAGAATAATGATAACTTTGACGGCAAATGGTCGTTTATGTTCAATACCATTATTGAGAGCCTGGATCTGAGGGAGATAGAGCTTTCCGGTAGAAAGTTTACCTGGGCTAATGCCTTGCCTACCCCTACATATGAAAAGCTTGATCGAGTTCTCGCGAGTGTGGAGTGGGAACAGAAGTTCCCTCTGGTTACGGTCCAAGCTCTCTCGCGAGGAATATCCGATCACACACCACTGTTCGTGGACTCCGGGGAGCCGAACCATGTGGGAAACAGAAACACCTTCTCATTCGAGATGGCCTGGTTCGAACGGGAGGGGTTCTTGGACCTCATTGCCAGGGAATGGGCTAAGGGTGTAGGAGGTAGGACGGCTGTCGAGCGGTGGCAGAATAAAATTAGGCATTTGAGAAGCTTCTTACGGGGATGGGCTAAGCACCTCAGTGGGGTGTATAAGATTGAGAAGGATAGGCTCCTTTCTCTTATACAGGCCCTTGACATAAAAGCTGAATACGCGATTCTGATGCCTGCTGAGCTCCAGGTAAAAACTAAGGCGGAGAAGAGGTTGAAAGAACTTCTTCGTGAAGAAGAGTTGAAATGGGCGTTGCGAGCTAAGGTTCGCAAAGTGGTCCAAGGGGACGCCAATACTCAATTCTTTCACCTGATTGCCAATGGTAAGCACAGAAAGAAGCGTATCTTCCAGCTTGAGCAAGATGAGGGTACCATTGTTGGGCAGGATAATCTCAAAACATATATTACAGAATATTATAGGCAGCTTTTTGGACCACCGGAGGTTAATTGTGTGACCCTCGATGAGTCCAGGACTAAGGATGTACCTCAATTGTCTACTGCCGATAATGATATCCTGCTCGCCCCGTTTTCGGAGAAGGAGGTGTTGGATGCTATTGCACAAATGAAAAACAATAAGGCTCCTGGTCCGGATGGGTTTCCGGCTGAGTTCTATAAAAAGTGTTGGCACATTATTAAGAGGAATTTGTTACCTATGTTTCATGATCTTTTCGCTAGACAGCTTCAATTATTTCACTTGAATTTTGTAACTATCACATTGCTCCCTAAGAAAACGGAGGCTGTGAGAATTGAGCAGTTCAGGCCGATCTGCCTCCTCAATGTTAGTTTCAAAATATTCACCAAGGTCAGGACTAATAGGCTCTCAGAAATTGCGCATTCTGTGGTGCAACAATCCCAAACTGCTTTCATGCCGGACAGAAACATCCTTGAAGGGGTGGTTGTCCTTCATGAAACGCTCCATGAAATTCATTCCAAAAAATTAGATGGGGTAATTTTTAAGGTGGATTTCGAAAAAGCGTATGATAAGGTCAAGTTGCCATTCCTCCAACAGGCTTTGCGTATGAAAGGTTTCGATGCGGCATGGCGCCAGCAAGTCGAATCATTTACGCAAAAAGGGAGTGTGTGAATTAAGGTGAATGACGATATAGGTCATTATTTCCAGACTCATAAAGGCCTAAGGCAAGGAGATCCAATGTCCCCTATCCTGTTTAACATTGTGGTGGATATGTTAGCAATTTTGATAGGAAGGGCTAAGGAGAATGGTCAAGTGGGTGGTTTGGTACCTCATCTTGTCGATGGAGGTGTATCCATCCTTCAATACGCTGATGATACAATCATCTTTATGGAGCACGACTTGGCCAAGGCGAGAAATATGAAGTTGTTGTTATGCCTCTTCGAACAATTGTCCGGGTTAAAGATTAACTTTCATAAGAGCGAGTTGTTCTGCTTTGGTAGAGCCAAAGACGAACATGAGTCGTATAAGCAATTGTTTGGGTGCGAGTTGGGGAGTTTGCCCTTCTCCTACCTTGGTATTCCGATTCACCATCGTAGGCTAACAAACAGAGAGTGGAAGTGTATCGAGGACCGATTTGAGAAGAAACTGAGTTGCTGGAAGGGTAAGCTCATGTCATACGGAGGCCGATTAATCTTGATAAATTTGGTCCTCACGAGTATGCCTATGTTTCTCTTATCGTTCTTTGAGGTCCCAGTTGGTGTTAGGAAAAGACTAGACTTCTATCAGTCACGCTTCTTTTGGCAGGGTGATGAACTTAAAAGAAAATACCGGCTCGCTAAATGGGATATTATCTGTCGACCCAAAGACCAAGGAGGGCTTAGTATCGAGAATCTTGAGGTTAAGAACAGATGCCTTCTTAGTAAGTGGTTGTGGAAGCTCGCTTCTGGGACTAAAGCCATGTGGACGCAGATCCTGCGCAGCAAGTACCTCCAGACTAGAACTCTGTCCCAGGTAACAGTTAGGCCGACTGACTCGCCCTTCTGGAAAGGACTCATGAAAGTCAAAAAATTGCAGTTCAATAGGACTAGAGTTGTTATTGGAGACGGTGCTACTACTCGTTTCTGGGAGGATACTTGGCTTGGCGATTCACCCTTGGCCATTCAATATCCGTCTTTATATCGTATTGCTCAACGACGTGAAGTGTTCGTGGCAACGGTATTTCAATCTATCCCCTTAATATTCAGTTTAGACGGTCGCTAACGGACAATCGTTGGGAAGTTTGGCTCCATTTAGTTAGGAGACTGATGGAGGATCAACTTTCTGACCAACCTGATGAATTACACTGGAAGTTGACTAGGTCTGGAGTATTCACAGTTAAGTCAATGCATATTGATGTCATTAATTCGAGCTCCATTCCAACTTCCAAGAATGTCTGGGATGTCAAAGTTCCTTTGAAAAAAAAGTGTTTATGTGGTTTGTCCATAAACAAGTTATTCTAACAAAGGACAACTTATTAAAGCGTAATTGGACAGGACCTACTAGGTGTAGTTTCTGTGATCGGGATGAGACGATTAAGCATCTCTTTTTTGATTGCCCGTTGGCCAAGGTCCTTTGGCGGACGGTTCACATTGCTTTTAACATTACTCCACCGACTACTGTTAATGCTTTATTTGGGACTTGGCTTAATGGGATTGAGTCTGCCTTAGCAAGACATATTCGGGTTGGAGTCTGCGCTCTGCTGTGCACTATCTGGCTTTGCAGAAATGATTTGGTTTTTAACAGAATATCACGGATTCATTTTTTGCAGGTTATTTTCCGTGCTACGGCAGTGATCCGTTCGTGGTCGCTACTCACTCCGATGGAGGCCAGGGAGCATTTGGTTACTGGGTCTATCCGTTGGGAGATGATAGCTCGGGATATCTTCAAGCGGTTTGGATGACGGTCATGTAATAGGATAGGCAATTAGTTTACCTACCTTTTTAGCCAGCCGGTTGTGGCCTCTTTTCTTGGCTAGTCTGTGTTTCTAGCCTTTAGCGCTCTGTGTGAGCTGCCTTATCTTTCTTTAAGTTTGACACTTTGGAACTTTGTTGGCACAATTTGAGTTCTGTTAATAAGATGGCCGTATGCATCACTCTGGATGCAGAGGCCGGGGAGCCCCCCCTTTTCGAAAAAAAAGTACAAACATTGGTTCAAAATGGATGTTATCCTACATTTGTTTTTGTTCCATCTCTGTTTTAGATTTTTAAGCACAACCTGCAAAGTACACAGAAGTTAATCTGGGCAGAATACAACAAATAAACTACATATCATTGCATTAGAAGAAAATATGGAGATCATGCATGCCAATTCATTTGGTTATATATGTAACATATGCGTGGCTGCAAACAACACATGAGTAAAAATAAGAATAAGACTAAAGAAAATGGAGCTACCTGGCTGGTCAAGACGAGTGTGACTTCTCTTGCATCATTTAAGCATCATTACAGAAAACATGTACCTGAGAACAAGAAAATTAAATGTCTGGTCAATATGAGTGATGCTTGCTCACGCATCATTAAAAACAAAATCAACCGAACATCATTAGAGAGATTATCATATTTAGTTTGGACAAAGATGAACTTTGCTAGATTATGATAGCATACCTGGCCACGGCCATCCACTTTTACAATAGAGTGACAGTAATGCCGTAATAATATATGACAGCACAAAACATGCAAGCTAAATGTCCAGGGAGTTGTTGTAAAGTAGTGATGTAGTGGGAGAGGATGTTTCATGAGATTAAACTTGGTTTGAGCTGGCCGCAGGTGTGTATACTTTTAATTAGAATAGTTAATGGTAAATGTAGGCGTTGTGGCAGATGCCCATATGTACAATCTAAGATGCAGGGGAATTTAGGACTTCAATCCAAAAGAGTAGCTGCTTAGGTGTTATGTTAGATGGCTGTAGAAAGTGGAAAAAGACCGATGACAATCGTATGATAGAAGCCAGTTGGGCTAGTTATACAGCAAGTCCTCCCAACAATGTAGCAAATGGAGCATGGTTTATGTACTGGACATCGTGGCTTTGAGAGTTATTATCGAGCCACTGAACCGCTAAAATAAGTACAGAGTAAAGTGCAAAATTTGCAGTTCCAAATGGGTGAGTTTATGGTCTCCAAAAGTATCATTTAATTGAGCTGCTTCAGATATAATGGTCCAGAAGTTCAGTACATAAGCCACAATGTGTTGTTAGCTCCAACATAGGAATAAATACCATCAATAAGTTGAATGTGAAGTCATGCCACTTACTACTCAATTTCATATGAGATGCTCCTTTTTAACTTTCTCCGCAATATGTTATTGTTCTAAACATCAGCATGCATGATAGTTTATTAAAGTGGTGTAGAACATTACCATCAATTTCTGAAAATTAGTAAATCAAATGAAAGAAAAGCAACTTATGCCTAAATACAAACTAATCTCCCCTCTCACTCCACACCTGGCCAGGTGATGAACAGAATCAGAACATGATCAGAGCAGAACATGGTTAAAGGAGATTTTTCTCTTGCACGCTGCACACCAGACAAAGAGAAGAAATCATTGGCTACCCATATACGTACATGAAAAAGAATAGGAAAAAAATCAGTATGCCATTGCAAAGCACTACATGTCACTCCTCTTCTGTTGCACTACAAGAGTAGATGATTAGAATTCAACACGCAAGAATAAAATGAAGCATCTTATATTTCCAAAAGGAATGCAGGACGGTGAATGCTTGTGCAAGCTAGTGGGTCTTATAGTGAGAGCTTGAGGTGGAGGGAGCGATCGACCTGGTGGTGCTGGACTGCTGGCCAAGGAAGAGGTGTGGGAGGAGTAGACAATGATTGTCGCCTGTTGTAACTTGTCCGGAAAGTGGAGGGGGGAGGCACCACTGGCCTGGTTGCCGGATGTATGGCCGCTGCCACTGCCTTGTCACCGTCACAGAGGAGGAACTGTTTCTGCAGTGTGGTGGAAAAGGAGACAGGCAGTTAGCCACAGCCCAGAGCCCGTCCAATTAGGAGGAATTCAGCGCATACGGCAGGGCCGGCGCAAGGATTCACGAGCAGGAGGCATGGCGAAGGCACTTGCCTGAGTTATCAAAAAAAAGGCACTTGCCTGGGTAGCACGAGGCACGACCGACATCAAGGTAGCGGCCGCCTGACATATAGTTCCCAAAACAAACCGTTGAAGTTGGAATTGTTTCACCTAAATTAAATACCTGTAAAGATGAACAAATTGATAGTGTAAACTTTGGGTATATAAATCATTTGAATAGCCTGCAAGGTATCATTAGTTATCTATGAAGATGTAAAAAGCAAATAGCTGACCTGTAAAGCTTGTTAAAATAGAAACTAAAGCACACCAAATACATTTATCAATGATTTTTTTTGCCTGATCCATGAATAGTTGACTGATTTCTCAATTAGGCTCGGGTGACCAGCCAGTATGCTTGAGAAAATTTGGCACCTGCATTAGTCAAACAAACACACCAATTTAGATTGACATGACCAATTTGCTCAAAGAAACAAAACAATGTCTGAATACTCTTAAGACTAGCCACAATGCACAATAACATACACTAGTAACATACACGTATCCCTAGACTATGTTACTACCTTCATAGTGGGTAGTAACATAAGTGTGGTACATACAAAGCTTCATTTATTAGGTTATAGACTCATACTGCATTGGACATGTGATGTTACAGTAACTAGCTAAGTTACTGTAACCACCTCTCTCCTCATTAACTCATTGCCACATAAACAAATTTGCTGAGTTGGACTCGATGTTACTGCTGAAGTTACTCCCACTATGGCTAGTCTAAGTCTTAACTGTATACCCCTGGATAAAAATAATGATCTTATTCTCAGTCAGTGTAGTTCAACATGTGAAAATAGACCAGGCCAATGATGGGATAGCCCATAGAAAGAAATCACAAATCTCCACACAGCAGCTAGCGGTGGCGCAGCCGGAAGGAAGAGAGGTCCGAACATACCTGCGAGCAAAGTGTACACGGGCTTGTTACCGGATGGGCGGTCGTCCGCTCCGCGAGGGGTCGCGAGCGGGAGGGAATGGCGGCGACACCTAGGACTCGCCCTAGGTCCGTGAGCTAGGCCGGCGTCGAGGGAGTGCGTCCACCCTGCCCATGGACGACAGCTGGCTGGATCGAGCGATCCCCGCGTCGCCCGCGGCGGCTAGATCGAGCGATCTCTGTGTCGCCCGCGGCGGCTGGATCTTCATCTTTCCCTCGCATCTCGGATGGATCGATGCATTCCCTATCGAGGATCTGCGTTTTCTTCTTCACAGAACATGAGCAGATCGGTTACAGAAGTGGGTTGTCGGAGAGATGGAGATGACCACAGAAAACGGGCCAGACAACCCGATTCTAGCCCAAACAGGCCCGATTAACCAGAGGCTACCATTTTGGCCTCTGGAGCAGGTGGCCCAGTTTCGGAAGAGATGGCTATACACAGGAGATCAAACGGCCACAAACGTTCAGATCGCGAAATTCGACGTCCAAAAACCCAAATCACTGAGAGAGCTCGGTTTAGGCTCGGTTATACTGTCCTTAGTTCAATTCAACTCTTCGAATTTCTGATGTAATCAACGGATGTATGATTAGTACTCCTACATTTCTAAGACCTCACAAGCCACTGTGTTACTTCCACTACCCGTGAACTGGAACATGTAGTTAGGAAAACGGCCACACATCACATTGATGTCTCTGAACTCTCATGGCACCATTTGCAGAGAAGCTTCAAGTATTTTCAGTTTGTCGATGACCAGCGAACAATCACATTCCAAAATTACAGGGAAGTTGCACAACTCCAGTACCTATTTTTTAATTGCACTAACTTTTTCTTTTTGCGGGTGTGCTCCAGCTTCAACATATATTCAGGTAAAGTACTTAAGAGAACAGAGTTTGTGCTGGACAATTCTTCAGAGAACTGCAAAATCAGTGTACAATTCTTCAGAGAACGACGTAGCGTGGGGGCAACCCGCGGCTATCGAGTTGCCCTTCGAGGTTGCCACATCCGGACGCCGCTGTGCTTCACGCAACCTACACTGCAGGTCACGGCCACCTTTACGGCGTCGCGTGGAGCTCAGAGGTGCTGTTACCGATGCGTGGCTGTGTCGCTCTACTTCACATCCGGGGCTGCGCCGGCGAGATCTTCGCCTCCTACGCAGTCCCAATCCCTTGCCGCAAGGTCTACGTCGGTGAGGGAGGCTCCCTGGGCCGACGCCACGGGCACCCTCGCCAGCGGCGTCCCTTGACTCGGCTTCTCGGGACTGCACTCCCCGCCGAGGGGAGCTTCGGCACGGTGCGCGGCCGCGTCGCCGCAGTTGGGAGCCCCGACAGCTATGCCCGCCTACCTCCGTGGCATTCACCGCGGCAGCAGCGCATGGTACGGGGCGAGTTAGGTTGGATACAGCCAAGTAATCTGCTAATCATTGAGATAAGAGGGGGTTTCTGCTAATTGACGTTTAAGTGGCCGGTTAGAATTCCCACCTTTGGTCTGTGCCGTTCTTTGTAGATCTAATGGCTCACACAGCAAGTTTCCAGATTTTCACTGAAAATCAGTTTTCACTTGATACTTCGCCTTAAAAGATATAGATGTTTTAACTTAGCCAAGATGGAAAAATGATTGGATTTATTGAGAGAGAGAGAGAGAGAGTTGTTCTTCCATATTACTGTGATACATACGTGTGATGTACAATGGTGAGGTTGAAAAGAGAGAGCAGAAATACGGAGATGAGAAATAGAGAAAGAAGTGCAATACAAAGATACTTGGCCCACAGAGTATTATGTGTCTGCTTTCTATTGGAGCCAACCTTGCCTGTACATAGCACTACCGTGCAATTTTCATTTCGGTCTCCCGTTTGGCCTAGTTTGACCTGGCCAAAAAATTTCCCCTCGCTAGTCACTACGGGCAGCGTAAGACCGTACAAAGCCGATCGTGAGACCCTCTCTCGCGTGCGAAGCATGGCTATATACGAATTTCAAAGCAGCAGCCGTCTGGTTCCCCACTTCCTTGTTTGCAAATCACGATTCAGGATGTGTTTGGTTTGTGACCAGGATTGCCCCACAAAAGCATTGGCTAGCCAAAATTTTAATTGAGGTTTTCGTTGTCCAAGATTTAGCGAACATTGGTAAGAAAAATGAATTAGAGTTGGCTAGAGTTCATTGGCATGCCAAAAAATTGGCAACCATTCAAACAAAAACCAATTTTTGAGTCATGACTAAAATTTTGATAGGATGCACTTTGACCACGATCCAAACACACCTTCAATCTCTAGAACGCCCCCAAATTCCAGCCGCCGGTGTGATACTGCCCGATGCTCACCACATCGCCGCCGATGAGCTCCTCGACACCAAGCACACACCCTTGGTGCGATTCATCCCCGTCGGGCGGCCCAACTCGCAGCACCGCCCAGCTACTTCTCCCCGCCGGCCACGGCGATGCTCACGGGCGCCTCCACTCGCCAGCGCATATACCCCTTGGCTGCGGCCAAGCTTCTCACGTGCAGGTGTGTTACTCGCCGTCCATGGCCACCCTCCTCAGTTTGGCTCTGCTGGCTACCCTACTCTACATTGACCTGCTGGCTGCATCTTAGTAAAAGGATAACTTCAAGTTCAGAGCATGTTTGCTCATCTGCAGGTTGCAACACAAGCACATAGCTACGTGCTCTGTCCATTTGCATCCTTTTATTCTGCTGAATATGCTTGTGTTAAAGTTATCCTCTTATTCATTGACAATGGAGCAAAAACAAATTGCACAGAGCATGTTGTTGTGTCGACACCGCCGGAAGACGATCAGCAGGATGGCAAAAGGGAGACGGAAGAACCAAAAAACTGCTGATGCGCATGCCTCCAGCGATCAGGATTAAGTGTTTTCCAGAAATGTCCGTGAGATTTGTTTCGCTCAGCAAGACCAAACAATCAGGAACTCAAGTCAAGTAGCTTGGAATAGTTGATGCTGTGTTTACTTTTCTTCAGAATTTTCTCCTCAAGTGAAGATAGGATAGTTGATTCAGATTGTGGGGCTTTTCTGTTGTATAAATGAATTTGGTGTACACTGAATGAAAGCTCCTGGTATTTGAAGATCCTTCTGAAATTTGCACCATATATTTGTTGTTATCCACTCTCCTGGTAACAATGATGTTCAATGTACAGTGCGCTGGTACTATATATCCACCCATTGCCATGGAATTTGGAGTGTCCATCCGTTTTTGTTCCACCTATTCAAGGAGAATTTACAAGACTACTGCTTAAAGCTCATGGAGATGGCACAACACCGCCGGTTACTCGTCAATTAGATTTCAGTGAAGGTGCTAGCACACCAAGGTTTCAGCTGTGACGTCCGGGTAGTGCGCTGATGGTTCCTATCTTCTTGTTTCCTTAATGCTAGTTAGCTGGGCATATCAGCGAAATGGTGAAATTTTACTTTAAGTTGTCCCTTTTTTCTATAGCTATATGCTTGTGTTGGTACCGGAATATTAGTGAACATATATTGTCAAACCTTGTGTGTTTGTCTCCTTGGCAAAATTAATTTTCTCTTCATGCCAAATGGTTGTATACACTTGTTGTAACATTAAACTGGTGCTTTCCCTTTATTCTGTAGTTATGTTCTTTAGAATGGTCATTTTTATTTATCTGAAAGTAATGACTATATGCAATCTAATTTGCGGCACTGAAGAAGTATAGATGTTCTCCTCAATACAAAATTATATGTTTCAAGGTAGATACACTATTTTCAGATATGGATATGCGTGTGAGCTTGTTGAATCAACATATAGGCATACATGCTAGTAGGTTCACCGTGTACATCAAATTCATTTATAGAACAGAAAAACTTCACAACATGCATCAACTATCCTATCTTGACTTGAGGATAAAAACCTGAAGAAATGTGAACAAGAACCAACTAACCCAATCTACTTGACTTGAACAAAGCTCCACAATCTCTTTAACTTTTGCCGTCTTCCGCCAGTGTTGACAGCAATGTCTGTGCATTTTCGTTTTGCTCCATTGTCAATGCATGAATGAAAGGATAACTTCAACACAATCATATATAGCAGAATATAAGGATGCAGATAGACAGAGCACGTAGCTGTGTGCTTGTGTTGCAGCCAGCAGATGAGCAGACATGCTTTGTACTTTTGCGAAGATGCGGCCAGCAGGTCAATGTCGAGTAACTAGACCACATCCAGAGCTGAGGAGGTGGCCATGGACGAAACGCCGGCGGTTAGCGGCATAGCGAGCGCCGGTGGCTGCCGGGGTGCCAAGGAGCCTGGTCATGGACGACAGGGACAGTAGCAGGGCCAGAGCTTCGGTGCTTCCGCGGCAAAACGAGCTTCCGGCGGCAGCAACGAGCGGAAGTGGACGCCGGAGAAGGTTTTTTTTTTTTTTTGGGAGCTTACGGCGGCGACAAGCGAGCATGAACGCCGGAAAAGAAAGGGGATCCGGATTTGATAGATGTTTGCAATGGGAACGGGGTTAGTGTTTTGTTATTACTGGAATTAGAGGATTATTAATGACAGGCTGCGTTGAGATTTCTTTTGTCAAGTGTCCTATGCCGAAGAGGGTCGCATGGTTGGAGCGTACGACCCAGGTCAGAGAATTGCTGGCAGCTTAGTATTAGAAAAAAATAAGAAGCTTTCAAAACACCGCGATCGAAGTACAGAGGTCAGAATAAATAGAATAATGATCAATGGAAAAAGAAAAAAAATCCTTTAGCTGGATAAGGGGCACTTATTTTCCAGGCAACTCAAGATCACATTAAATTCAAACCAAGAAACTTCCAGACGAAATTCGGAGTGACACCTTTGCAACGAATCCAAAGAAACAAACTGTACAGTTCGTCAGTGGTGACTTTAGCTGCATATGTAGAATATCTGGTGGCCACAAAAAAACTAATATACTCCGGACAAAAAACAATGAAGAGTTCCGTTTCTGAGTTAAACAAAACAATTCAGAAAAATGAAGTGGCAATATGAGGGAAACTAATATACTCTTTCATAATCCGGATAGCTTTACTGAACTGCAAAAACTAAACTTTTACTGCATGGATCACATAAAAACAATGAAGAGTTCCGTTTCATGAAATCAGAATATCACTCCATCAGATTTTGAAAAGGCACATTTCAAACAAGAAATAGGCCAAAAAAGATAAGAGATCAATCACATTTGGGACAGAATATTCCAAGAAAAATCATCAAGCAGTGGGCTTTTTTGGGAATAGAAATGACAGATACAAAACGAAATTGTGTAGAAACAAATGAAATTACCCATATGCAGCTATCGCGGACACATTACCTGACTTTTCTCATAAGCTGCTAGATTATGTCGGCAGAGCCAGATCCACGAGCCGGCGCAATAATCGCCTTGCCAGGCCAAATACAGCTTCGGGCAGCGCAGGAGGGGAGCTAAACAGAGGGGCGCACCGCACACGAATCCACATTAGGCTTTGTTCAGATGATGGGGCTCTAATACCCTTGAGGATTTCAGTCCACCCAGCAGTAGGGTGATCCCCACTCCCTCACCCATTCCCTGTAGGGATTAAACCTCCATATTCTTTCCAATCTCTAATTAAAATCTAACAGCTGGCATTCAAAATGTAAGTTCTTCATATAGGTAAAACAGATTATCTCAAAAGTGATAGCCAAGAACTCGAAGTTTTATCATTCTTCATATGAGCCAGATATTAAACTGAGCAGATAACAAAGGCAACTAGTGAGCTACCGTAGATTCATATATACTTATATCAGACGGGACAACCAATACACTTGTAGACATACATTTTATACAACAAACTGCTTACCCCAAAAGATCTCTGGAAACTTGGACATGACAACCTCATCTAAGGTCACTATTTAGCAAAACTAACTAGATAGAAGCTAACCCAGGATGGGCACTATACTACAAATTTAGCATGACTTAGTTGCCTTCTCCAACCCAACATAAGACATTTGCCTCCAAAGATCAATCGGAACGGAAGGATAAGCAGTAGCTCATACCAGATTGGCGTACTAAATTTTGCGGGACTTAGCTGCTCTCTCCAACACATCTACAATGATATCAGGCGAAGATCTCTTGAGTTGTACATACCCTTGGCTTGCGATCACATCATTCATTCTATTCAAAGAGAGCATAAATTCAATGCAAGCATCTTTGAGATTGCTGCAATTGTGCTGGTCAGCTAGAGCTAATATGGTTGCCACATTCTCCACTACCGGACTCGCGGTCTATGCCTACGGCCACGGGCCGTCGGCATAGGCCCCTAGGCCGTCGGCATAGATCTATGCCGACGGCAGCCGTCGGCATAGAGCCGTCAGTCTAGATTACGTCAGCGTACTCCTGTCAGACCGTCGGCATAGGGGGGTATGCCGACGGCCCTGGCGCAGCCGTCGGCATAGTTTAGCCGTCGGCGTAGTTTTCCGTCTGACGGCAACGGACGGCGCCGTCAAACTGCTGGCGGGTCAGGAGGCGACACGTGGCAGGGCTATGCCTACGGCAAAGCCGTCGGCATAGGTTAAATCTATGCCGACGGCTTTGCCGTAGGCATAGCCCTGCCACGTGTCGCCTCCTGGTGTAACCTGGTGGCATGGCTATGCCTACGGCAAAGCCGTCGGCATAGATATAAATCTATACCGGCGGCTTGGCCGTAGGCATAGCCCTACCACGTGTCGCCTCCTGGTGGCTCCTGAGCGTATCTATGCCGACGGCTTTGCCGTAGGCATTTATATTCCCTGTTTTCTCTTTTCCAATTCATTTGACAACATTTCAAAATAGAATAATATGAAATATGACAGTTCATCAACATCATTTAAACATAGTCAAGTTCATCATCTAAAGATCATCACCGGCGAAAGTCCACGAACATAAGAGTAGTGCAAGACATGAAACATCATAAAACTTGAAACATGAAAGACATGGCACAACGGCCGCATACACGGAATCATCATCGACATCAAGCACCACCGAGTCCACCTCCTCCAAAACCACCACCACCACCGAGTCCACCTCCGCCAAAACCACCACCAAGTCCACCTCCGCCAAAACCGCCACCGCCAAGTCCTCCTCCGCCAAAACCGCCACCGCGACCACCATCACTCTGCCAGATCGGAGTGACTGGGGTCGACGGAGCAGGAGTCGAGCCACCGGTCCCCTACATGTTTGAAAGAAGATTCTAACGGTAAATATGACATGATAGTGTTGAATGAACGAGAACTAGTTTGTCATTAGTTAGGCAAATTTACTAACCGGAGTATCACCGCCTAGTGCCAGCCATTCCTCGAACGTGGGAATGTGTGGGGCGTCTCCCGCAGGTGGTGGTGGGGTTCCAACTTGTGGTGGCTCCGTGCGGTTAGTCCAAGACGCCAACATAGCCTGGATGTTAGTTAAACAAGCCCACTTAGAAACAAGCCGTGATCAACAAAGTTAGAAGGAATGAAAGTGCAAATTTGAGCTTGGTTTAAGAGGGCAAAACTAACCGCCATCACTTGACAGCTGTAATCATCGTTTGCCTTCACTCGTTGCAAGTACTCCCTCACCTCAATATGCCTATGCTCGAGAAAGGTCTGATATGCCTACAAAATTGAGGTTGTTTCTAAGTGGGCAGTGATGAAAATAAACTAAGAAAGATAGAGACAAAGAAGATAAGGGGAAGTACTTACAGCACGTTGGCGGACTAAGGGAGGCTGCGAACGCCCCGTACTCTCTAACGGGCTCGGGTTGGTAGCTCGAAGCCGTGTGTACGAGATCGACGGAGTGACCAAGCCATCGAAACACGGATACCGGCCATGGGACTTACCCTGGATGGCCACCACCGCCGTGTCGTCGATCTGAGACTGGGCGACCTCAGGAACGGGAACATCCGGATGCAACTTCTGATAGTTCCGAGTGTAAGACTCCAGGTGTTTCTCGGTGTTGCCGTAGTACTGGCTCTCGCCCTCCTTGCGATCACTCCGCTCGCGGGCCAGCTTCCACGACTCCATGTCTGAGAGCGGCCTCTGCAACTTGTCCTCCTGCAACGTCAAACAGAAGTTAGCCATACATAAGAACATGACGGTAAAGAAGAACCAAAATGCATCTTTCATATAGATATACCTTCATGGCCTTGAAGCCCCAGTGGTTCCTGTTTCCTTGGCCGTGTGTCCTGTCTTTTCCACGGTTAGCCCGGGCCTTGATGCTCTTGGCAACAAACTCTGGATCGTCACCGACCCACTTATCCACCAAACACGCCCATCCGTCATGCCTTCCATAGCACCAACGAGGAACAACCTATGCAAATTTTGGAAGCATGACATGTGAGCACGAAACATATAGTTGACTCCCTGAAACAATGAAAAGTCAGTAATAGTCACCATCATGAACTGCTCCCTGCTCATGGTAATTTTTTGCCTCTGTGCTTGAGTTTTGGTCATCTTTTGTTGCAGGTAGATGTGGTAGTACTGTGAGACGGCAACCCAACGCACCTCGTACTGCAACTGACGAGCTTTCTTCTTTGCAGATGCAAGTAAGACCACGTCGGCTCTGGCCTTGTGCTCATCAAGAACTCTATAGAGTTGCTGCAATCATGCATAAACCAGAAGCAAACAAGGCATGATTTGAGTGATTCAATGATAAACTATGAACAAAACTAAAGACAAGTGATTCAAAAGGGAACTTACCCAAAATTTGGTGATCACGGCCTTAGCGGCCGTCCCGTACCCCGCGTTGCTGCAAGCCTCGTAGTGGGCCCAGCTTGTGGCCAAAACACGCAACTGTGGGTCCCTGTCTGGCCGCGGGCAGAATAGGCCAGGCCAAAACTGCTTCAACAGGAAAGTGAGAAGGCCGTTCGGTTTACGGCCCTTTCCGTGAAGGATCCAGTTACTGCAAAAGAATCAAAGGGTTGCCATGTCTACAATAAAAAAATGTTGTCATGTGTTGAAAGTATGATTGAGATGCACTTACTCTGTCCCCACAGGTTCAATGAGCCACTTGTGCGCCTCGATAGAAGGTGGTGTAGGTACTCCGGCATTACCACGCAGCCACCCCTGCGGAGCACCCGGTGGCAAGTCACCCCACAACTCGGGGTCAACCTCCCCTCCACCCTCCTCGCCCTCCTCGGCCTCCTCCTCCTCGGCCTCCTCCTCCTCGGCCTCCTCCTCCTCACCCTCCTCCTCCTCACCCTCCTCCTCCTCGACATCAGGAATATACTCCTCCTCCTCAGACTCAGAAGCTGCATCAGCATAGGAGGGCATCGAAGAAGACCCTCCTATTTCGGACACGGCCCGGAGTTTTTTGGCCCGGTTGCCTCGACCCCCACCTCCTCGTCCTCTAGGGCTCTCCCCCCCACCCCCTCCTCCTCTAGGGTCTCCTCCCCCGACCCCTCCACCTCCCTGTGAGGTGCCATCCTCGCGTAGTCGGGAGGGAACCTTGTGGGCTCGTCCACTCCGAGTAAGTCCTCCTTTGAGTTTACTAAGGAAACTGGCACCGCTGGACTTGCCCATGATTAGCAAACCTGCATTGAGAAGAGAATAAACAATTAGTAAGGATATAAAAAAACAAGCATACAGGAAAGACATTAATAACGGAAGAGAACATTAATAACGGAAGAGAACATTATTAAAAGAACATACATTTTCTAGAACCCATATGAATCATCACTATTGTAATCTATTTGTCGACTGGTCTCATCATCACTATCCCGCATATCTTCTTCGTTCTCTGACGGAGGTGGAGGCTCTTCCTCATCGTCAGCGTCAGCGTCTTCATTTAACTTTTCAAGCATAATTATGTCTCTTTGATTCACAACTGCCTCACCATCAATCCGGGCGCCGTCGTCGTTTGGGTCCAGGTCAACATAACCCAAGTCATCATCCTCCTTGTTTTGGACCATGTCATCATGTTCCTCTTGAAAAAACACTCCCTCGTATGTCATGGGGTTTATGTTTTAGTAATCATCATCGTTCGGGTCCGGTAGCTTACCATGCGGCGACACCTTGAACACAACTTCCCAACCCTTTAGGTACTCTTTCTGGCATGGGTAAGGCAGATAATATACTTGTGTGGCCTGGGTAGCAGCGATAAAGAGATCAACTCCGGCATAGACGGTTGATGGTTTAACTTCAACTAAACCAACAGAAGGCGTATGTCTCAGACCCTTTTTGGGGTCAAACCATCGGCATTTGAACACAGTGAGACTTAGGTGTTTACGGCCACATTTGAATGTAAGCTCGTATATTTTTCCTACCCTTCCGTAGTAATCTACATTATTATCTCCTTCGGTGAAGACTCCGGTATTTATGGTTTTGGGATCAGGCCGACTATTCTGGTGCTCTTCTGTATGGAAGCGATACCCATTCACATCATACTTTTGGCATGTCATGACGGTAGGGTCAAAACCCATGGAAACCCATCTCAATTCTTCATCCATTGATTCGTTCGGATCATTTCCCTACAAGTTTAATTGAAATTATAGGGTGCATGAGTTTAATTGGAAGTGTGAAATGGGTAATATGGAAGTGTGAAATATTACTTTCTCCATGAACCACGCAACGAAATTTTTCCTTCCATCAGCACCCTTTCGGAGAAGAGCAAGTGCCTCCGCTTCAGTACGAGGCAGCATTCCTGTCCATTCTTCCTCAACGAATCGACTACAATAAGAAAAGCGGTATAAGAACTAGGCAAAGCGAACATAACGAATTGACTAAAAGAATGGTGCAAAGGTATTACCTCATCCACTCATCCTCAACTTCTTTGATGTTGTGCAAGATATAGAACATGACATCCTCCCACTCATCTCGTGGCATGACATAAGATGTCGAGCATCCAGCCCTGCCACCTTGCCCGGTGAATAGAGGCAACTTGGGTTTATACTTGGGTTCTTCTATATTGTATCGAGACACCTTATTGTGCAACGTGGGAACATGGTCCGGATAGTAGACTGTCCTAAGGTCTGCCACCTCCTCTAGGATAACTGCCTCAGCTATGGAAGCTTCAATCTTAGCTTTGTTTCCACATTTCTGTCTCAGATGCTTGTTCTGTCTCTCAGGGCCGTACTGCCAACGATACTGCACAGGGCCCCCCAACAATACCTCGTTCGCAAGGTGCAAAATGAGATGTGTCATCGGAGTAAAGAAGCCTAACGGGAAGATCTTCTCTAGCTTGCATATCAACTCCGGCGCCTTCTTATGCATTTCTTTTATCTTCTCAGGACGTACTTCTTTAGCACAAAGCGTTCGGAAGAAATGGCTTAACTCCGCAAGCACACGCCAGACACGCTCGGGAACATAGCCCCGAACCATCACCGGCATAATCCGCTCAATCCATACATGATAGTCATGACTCTTCATCCCGGTCACTCTGCCCGTTGAAAGATTGACCCCCTTACTTGTATCAGACGCATAACCATTAGTGAACTTCACGACGTGTTTCAGCCACTTGAATGCCTCCATCTTATGATCCTTTTTAAGTACGAAGTCAGCATCTGGCTTGAACCAAGATTTTCGACTGCCTGTGGGAGGTTGCATGTGAAGACGTGGTCTATCACAAATATTCTATTGATCAACTCTATCATTAACATTATCCTTTGTCTTATCAGGAATGTTGAGGATCGTGTTAAAAAGGGATTGTGCGACATTCTTTTCGGTGTGCATCACGTCGATGTTGTATGGAAGTTTGAGGTCCTTAAAATAGGGAAGCTGCGTGAAGGGGGTAATGTGAGTCCAGTTGTGCGTCTCACCATATCCTTCAAAACATTTTTTCCCTTTACCGATGCCTTTGCCTTTGCCTTTGCCTTTGCCTTTCCCTTCACCGGCAGGCTTAAGAGCTTTGAGCTGATTAAGCACATCCACACCAGAAAACGTTGGAATCTCGTTTACTTCATGGACAACTTTGCCTTTTGTGAAGTTCTTCTTGTCTTCCCTATCAGGATGGTCTGGAGGGAGGAATTGTCGATGCTGGTCAAAGGCAACATACTTGCCACCCTTCTTCAGCCAAATGAAAATCAAGGCCTGCATGCACACTGGGCAAGGCATCTTTCCACTTGTACACCATCCGCAGAACAGGGCATAGCCGGGAAAGTCATGCATGCAATACTGTAGCCAAACTTTCATCAAGAAATTTTTCTGCAGATGCCAGTCGTATGTCAACCTCGGGAAGTACCAAGAATGGTGCAAATCATCCACCAACGGCTGCATAAACACACTCAAATTCTTCCCTGGATATTCAGGCCCCGGAATTATAAGCGACAGGAACATGGTCTTGCGTTGCATTATGGCGCCGGGAGGGAGATTGAGCGGAATAACAAATATGGGCCAGCAGCTGTATGGATTAGACGACATACCATATGGATTGAACCCATCACCTGTTATAGCAATTCTGACATTCCCAGCCTCGGCTGCTTCCTCCGGGTACTTTATATCGAATGACTTCCATGCTTCACCTTCTGATGTATGTACAATTTTTTTTGGATTGTACCTTTTCCCTTCCTTGTGCCACTTCATCATTTTGGCAGACTCCTCGGTGATGAAAAGGCACTGCAGTCTTTTTATAAAATCAAGATACCGAAGAACCTTCACAGGGATTTTTAGCTGCCGCTTCTGACCATGCTTATCGACCACCTCAATATACCGAGAGGAACCGCACTTCCTACAGTAGTTGTCATCCGCATACTCATGCCTAAACAAAAGGCAATTCTTTGGACAAACATGTATTTTCTCATAGTCCATGGAGAGCGCCTTCATGATTTTCTTCGTACCGTACAGGGTTTTCGGCAGTTCATGGCCCTCGGGCAGGCTGTTAGCCCATACTCCCAGAAATGCTTTGAAGCAACCTCAGCTACAGCCGTACTCAGCCTTCACTTCCACCAGTTGCGAGATGGCATCCAGCACAGACAGCTTGGCACCCTCATAGAGAGGTTTCTTTGACGAGGCCAAGATTTCCAGGAAGGCCTTTGCGGTTTCCTCCGGCTCCTCCGGTTCATTCGCTGAATGTGACGGAGGTGTCGGCTGTGCAGCAAAGACATCATCTAGCATGTCTCTAACCCCATCGTCCTCATAACCAGCGACGCGTTGTCGTATAACATCCTCTCTACCACGGTCCCGCTGGGCAAAGTTTATCGGCATATTAAAGTTGGGCATACATCCATGCGTGCGAAGGTGCTTAGTCATCGCACTCTTATCTCTGCGGATACGTCTCTTACATCTGGCACACGGGCATTCTGGCACCATCCTCATTGGACTACGGAATATCTCTTTCAAAAACACATTAGTTTTCTCGACCCACTCTGTTGTTACTTGATTCCGACGGAAAAACCTAGTATACATCCACTGATTATCTACCATCTCTGCTTTATTGGAACCCACACAACAAAATTAATGATTCATTTAAATTACCCACATCAATATTTTATTTTTTACAAGGTTGACGAGTAATCCACCTACATCTCTCATAGGTAAAGATGGGTCCTAATCCCACCCGAGAATGTGTAGATTGAGTACGGTCCATGCTCTACCCCATTCCGAGACAAAATTTCGGCAGCACCTCCCCGCTGTTCTCCAAATACACGTCTCGGCAAAATGCCGAGAGAATGTGCATCCGGAGAACAACAGGGAGGCACCGCCGAAATCCTGTCTCGGAACGGGGTAGAGCATGAACAACATACCCAATCTACACATCCTCGGGCTGTCCGTGGAAAGCGCTGGACAATCCGAAAGAGCTGCGGTGATAAATATGCAATTGAATGCATATTTATCGATGCAACCCTTTCGGACGGGAGACCTAGGTTACGTGACTTGATGTGAAAATTCAATCTAGTTAAAAGAGGCTAGGAGGTGAAGGTGGATTTGTAGCTCACCCTCCGCTGTAGAAGAAGTAGTCGAGCAGCGGCAGGATCACAGACCAAACCCAGACGACGAAGGCTCCAAGGAGATGAATACCACAAAGCCTGTAAATTTTGACAGCACCACATCACATAAAGCATTGACACTTCAAACTATGAAAAAATTTGTTCAAGTGTCAAATTTTGTTCTTCAATTTTTTTAGCAAGATCATCATGATAAAATAACTACTCATCAGATACCAATTTTGTCAACATCACAAAATGAAACTATAGCTATTTGACAACATCTCAAATATGCCAATTTTGTTCTTCAAATTTGACAACATTTGACAACATCACTAAGTTGACCAAATCTATAACTAACCAATATACATCAATCCATCCATTCATCCATACAACATGCATCTATCATATAACAAGCAGTAAAAAAATGCAAAACAAATGCAAAATAATGAAAAAAAAGCTCACCGGGGCGGCCGGGGACGGTGAGGCAGGGGCGGCCGGGGACGGTGAGGCAGGGGCGGCCGGGGCAGCGGCGAGCAGGGGCCGGCGGTGGAGGGCCAAGGCAGGGGCGGCCGGGGACGGGAGGGCAGGGGTGGCCGGGGACGGGAGGGCAGGGGAA
>NC_041389.1:49265730-49266522 GCF_002162155.2 Triticum dicoccoides
GTGGCTGGCTAGCTAGCTGCCCGCTGGTAGTGATTAAGGCCACCCTATGCCGACGGCTAAGCCGTCGGCATAGCTGAGGTCGCCACGTGGCAGCTATGCCGACGGCTTAGCCGTAGGCATATTTTTTTTGAATCATACATGATATGTAATTATGTTAAAAATAATACATGGTATATAATTATAATTATTATTTTTTTCTAAACCGAATTTTTTATATGGTCAGCAACACTTCTTTATTATATAAATATTTGCTAAATTGTACTAACAAAAAATGTACATTGTGTTAAAATATTTCGAAATAAATTGAGGGGGGCAACATTTCTTTATGATATAAATATTTTCTATGGTCTCGCGAAAGGTGATACATAGGAGAGCAACTGACTGAGGGGTACCGTTACTGAGTGCCTGATCCGGTAACTATGCGAGTGCCTGATCCGTCTACTACCGTTTCCCCCCTTGAGGTGCCGGCGGCGGCGCCGTCCGTGAGGGGGGGGGCACGCACCGGAGACGCGTGCCGCCTCTTCGGACATGCCACAACACCACCCCGCATGTATGAGGGCCCGGTACGACGCTCCGGTGGCATTGCTACCCCCCAGGGCCCCCGTCCCGCCTAACCCTGGAGCGGTTGACCACGAGATCTAGCCCTTTGACTTCCCACGGACGGGATTTGACCAGTGGACCTCTCCACCCGGTTGTGTCAGGTCGGCCCATAGGGACACCCGGGAGCAACATCCGGGCCAAAACCACAGCTACATCCACTCCGTGCAGACCCGACGCGTCCGTTTCCCCCCT
>NC_041389.1:49268359-49450447 GCF_002162155.2 Triticum dicoccoides
GGTACGACGCTCCGGTGGCATTGCTACCCCCAGGGCCCCCGTCCCGCCTAACCCTGGAGCATTGACCACGGGATCTTGCCTTTTGACTTTGCACGGACGGGCTTTGACCAGTGGATCTCTCCACCCGGTTGTGTCGGGTCGGCCTAGAGGGACACCGGGGAGCAATATCCGGGCCAAACCCACAACTAAATTCACTCCATTTAGACCAGACGTGTCCGTTCCCCCCCCCCTCCAGGTGCCGGCGGCGGCGCCGTCCGTGACGGGGCCACACCTCGGAGATGCGTGCCGCCTCTTCGGACATGCCATAACACCATCCGGTTGTGGTAGGTCATCCGATATATATAAACACTTGGAGCAAAGTCCCCTTCGTACAGACCCGATGCGGCTGTTCCCCATTCCAGTTGCCGGCTGGCGGCAGCATGGTTCGTGAGGGGGGTCACAACGCTTTGTACAGAACTGAAAAATAATGTATGTATGCTTATTAACACATACTGTATGTAAGTTAGTTAAATAAAAATAATAAAGAAAACAGTAAAGAAAAAGAAAAAACTATATGTATGATTATTAACACATACTATATGCTTATTAACACAATCTATAGGTATGCTTATTAACACATATTGTATGCTTAATAATAATAATAATACTATATGGAAAAAAAGAAAAAAAAAAGAAAAAAAACTATGCCGACGGCAAAGCCGTCGGCATAGGTGCGGCCAGGGCAGATGGACAGCGCCGCGGATCGATGACGTGTCGGCTATGCCGACGGTTGCCGTCGGCATAGCTCCTGGTCGGTGCGCTCTGGATCGGTGACGTGTCACCTGTATCTATGCCGACGGCCACCGTCACGGCCGTCGGCATAGATTTGACGTCGTTAGCCGGCCGTGATGACAGTTGTCAGCGGGCCCGCATCTATGCCGACGGCCTATATTGCCGACGGCAGCTGTAGGCGTAGTCTGGAATAAGCCGACGGCCTATATATGCCGACGGCTGCTGTCGGCGTAGACGCGGATAGCCCGACGGCCATTGTACGCCGACGGCCAGGAGTTAGCTGTCGGCATAGCTCGGACTAGGCCGATGGCAGCCGTCGGCATATATTTGACTATCGGCGTATAGCCCTGTTCCGGTAGTGCTCAACATCAAAACTCTTGCATAGCATGCCTTCACATATCATCTTCATCCTTTCCATGGCATACTTATCTGCAGCCACAAGTAAGTGCTTAACCATTTCTCTTTTGTCATCATCCACGAGATCATCCATGGAAGGCATTGAATCCGTGTAGACGAAGTGAAGAAACGACTTGAAAACAGCAGGCTGCATGTCATCAATAGTTATATCCTGCGCCCCTTTGTCCCCCATAGGCCCGTAGAACTCCGCGTCGAAGACTGCTGATTGCGTCGCAAGCAAAACCTTATGAGCAGAAAAAACCTCCCCTTGCACCTTGAAAGTCACGTCTGCTCCTTTCTTCCCCTCTAGTAATTTTGCAAGATTATCCACAAGGCGGGACGGTGGAACGTGGACCTCGAGTGTTTCCTTGATAACACTGACTTCACACTCGATCACGAGACAATCGTTTCGCAGGTACACCGACTCTACTTCAGTGGTGCTCTTCATGAAGTTTGTTACGCCCCAAGATGACCTTTCAGGGTCGAACACTAGTGGCTCTTTGAAGGAGCACACCAAAATCGACTTCCGCTCAACCGGCTCCAAAATCATGAAGTTGAAAGTGGCCCTCACCTCGGCCTTTTCGGTAAGGAGCTCGAGGAAGAGGGAGACGTAACCTTCGGCTGCCTCGCTTTGGTTACCGTCGGGGTAGTAGCGAATGCGCCATTCGTAGCCGCCGATGGAGAATGCTGGAGAACGGAGGCATTTGCCTCTACCGTGGCCCTTGAGCAGCCTGTAGCCGGCGATCTCGAACGCGACCGTGGCCCGCGCTGTCTCTGCTGTGCACCTCGACGGCATCCTCGATATTGAACCCTGCGATGCTGCCATTGTGGGATGTGGGGTGGGTGCGCCGGGTTGGAACTCTGGATTAAGGCCGGCGGCGGCGGGAGAGGTGGTGTTGCCTCCGACTCCGAGGGGAGCGGCGGCGCGACGGAAGAAAGTGAGCGCCGAGGTTGGGGAAGGTTCGAAACGAGGATCGAGATGTGCAGAGGGACGTGATGTGCGTATCTCCCCGTTCGTAAGCCATCCGACGGCGGAAGCATCCACTGGCAACGAGAACCAGCGACGCCTCGGCCCATAAGCAGCCCACAATCACCACGTAAAAAAAAACTCTCTCCTCCCGGTCGCCGAACGAGCTCACGGCGCGGCCTCGCCATCGCCATAGGAACCGTCTCCATGGTGGTGATCGGCTGCGCCAAGCCGTCGTTGTCGCGCCGCTGCAGGCCGATTAGCTGATAACTGAATTTAGCCTTCAGACTTGATGACTGAATTAGCCCATGTCGCTGTAGCATTTCCACTTTTGCTACTTGTGCATTTTCAGACATGATAACTGAATTCAGTTTGGCAAAAGAGATTAAGCATTCCCATTTGCTACTTGTACATCTTCAGGCTTGATAACTGAATTTAGTTTGGCAAAAAAGAGATTGAGCAATCCAATCAGTGTTCTACTCCCTCCATTCCTAAATATAAGTCTTTCTAGAAATTCCGCTAAGGACTACATACGGAGCAAAATGAGTGAATCTACACTCTAAAGTACGTCTATATACATTCGTATGTAGTTTACATTGAAATCTCTAAAAAAACTTATATTTAGGAACCGAGGGAGTAGTGAGCTGCTTGTGCAATAGTCAAGTGTAGGATTGAACAGAACCGAATGGAATTTGAGCATCTGCAAACTTCTGGACTAAACTGGATGCCAAATGTTGCCCAGAACTGAAACTTAAGTGAATGCAATTGTTGCCCACAACTGAACCTACACATAACTGAATGGCAACTAGTGCCCATAACTGAACTGAACTGGCGCACAAGTTACGAGTACATTATTGCCCAAAGAGAGTAGTATTTCACCAGAAACCATTAATAATAATGTCATCTGTGATTGGTCCCTGTTAATTAAATAAAGAAAGAAGGTTATTTTAAATTCCGAATCAAATTTAGGCAATCTTTTCCTTGAATCAAATTCTGAATTCAGCTCATTATTCCTTTTTCCCTGCACCACCCTTTCAAAATGATTAAAGAACACGACATATCAAAATCAGATTTGAAATGGGTTTTCAAGCCATTGTTCAGGCTCTCACTCAAGTGTGTCACTCCTTCAACCATTCCCTCCAGATTCCTCCCAATCCCTCTCTCAGTTTTTGTACGGTTAACCCCTCCCTCAATTATGTACAAATACAAGTTCAGAGGCTTAAGTAGTGCCTATTTCTTACAGGATCGTGCTTTTGTAGCTAACATACAAAGAGACTTCTTCACTGAACATATGCTTGTACAATAGAAGTACTACTAACTGAAAAATTAAATCTACAATTGCCTGCTCCTGATCTCACAGTAGTTTGGTTCAAGACTTCAACTTCATTTTCTACTGAAATTTTCTGAATCAAAGACAAACTGCTGTGCAAGCAAGGTTCATGTCAAGAAACCATATGTAAATGTCTCTAACTGGAAATCTAACAGCTGACATTCAAAATGTAAGTTCTTCATATAGGTAAAACAGAGGCAAGAAACTCAAAGTTTTATCATTCTTCACATAAGCCAGATATTAAAGTGAGCAAATAACAGAGGCAACTAGTGAGCTACCGCATATTCACATATACTTGTGTCAGACGGGGCAACCAATACACTGTAGACATACATTTTACAAAACCAACTCGCTTCCTCCAAAAGATCTCTGAAACTGAAAGAGATGGCACCTCATCTCAGGTGGCTATGTATCTAGCACTGAAATACGTCTAGATACATCCGTTTCAGCGACAACTAATATGGAACGGAGGGAGTAGTACATAGTACTAGACTTGAGTATAAGGATGTTTGTTGTCGATGTAAAAAAATGTTTGATTGTGCACCCCTGTTTTGAGTTACTGGAACGGTGTTTGTATCTTTTTTTTTTTGCATGGTAATACGTATCTCATTTATATCTTAAGGATCATAGTACAAGGCACGTACATACCGACCTGACAAATCTGAAAAGACATCAGAACGCTAGCCTTTGCACACATGAACACCAGCCAAGAAGTAAAATTACAAACTAGACTAAAGAATCCTCTGAGCTTGACACCAATGCCCGTCACCTGCCTCTGGCACCACCATAGCAGCCACCAAAGGAGAAAATGACGGATCACCTCCACACCCGAGCTCGACGCAGCTCCATCGCTGATATGCACCTTGCCAATAAAGGCGAAGCCATTGCCGTTGAACGAATCAGATCAGGGCAACACCCAGGACACACCATCGAACTTCAGATCTGGCACCCCCGCCCAACTAAGACATTGGTGGAGGAAACCATACCTACCTGCCACGAACCACGAACCCAGATCCACCATCTTCCAGATGCCGTCGATGCAGACCACAATCTGCATTTGTTCCTGGACTACCTCCCAAGCTCCACGCCGACGCTGGAGCAAACGCCGTCGCAACGGCTGAGCCCGAGGACACAGGTCCGCCACGAGGATGCAGCCGCCGCCACACCATCCTTGCTTGAACAGTCTGGTTTCCAAATCCACCCCAAAAGAGGATCGCGTCGTTGGGGAAGGATATGAAGATATATTAGTCGGTGCCTCCATCGCCACCACCGAAGCCATGAGGATGAACAACCCAAAATTCTAATAAACTAATGCCTAAAACAATCCACACAGGTGGATCCGGCGACCCCCCTCAACACCGATGACCGAGGTCGTCAGCGGAGGGGAGCCGCCGGAGCACGGCGGCGGAGAAAGGCGCCCTGGCGGCAGGAGGTGAGATCACCTTTCTTTCTTCTCCTGGAAGAAAGAAAGCGACCGAGAACGGTGTTTGTATCTAGTTTTGCTCACTTTCTACACCGCCCATCATTTTTACTTGCCCTTGGTCGGTTCAGTTTCTGTACCTACTAAGTCGTATCACTAACAACTCCCATTCCAAGACCCCTGAACCAAACAGAGGAAATTCATTTTCTGTCAAATTCCCATGAATAATTCCCACCCTACACCAAACGTGGGATGGATGTGTTTGGTTCCCGTAGTCTACAGTAGCTGCATTGCATAGCCTTCTCAACTCAGCCTGGCTATGCAAATGCAGTCTCAAATGCACCATCTGCAAGTTGTTTGGTTGCCTGCATGCCCTCTTTCCTGCATGGGCTGAACCACACTGCCTGGTGTTTGGTTGCTGGCATGTTAGTGGACAAACCCAAGGCATGGTGTTTGGTTGTATGCAACGCCAGGTGTGTGGTAACCTCTTTGGCTAGTTGGTGAGGTTACCAGCACACTTTGGCACAACCATGTACCACACATCATAAGCAGAGCAGAGCATAAACAGATCATCAACTACTTAACAGCATAGTTCATATAACATAGTACCACACATCATAACAATAGTTCAAACAGTTCAACGCATAAACCATAAAGTAGTCTTGATAGTACTTAGGAAGGAGGTGCCCCTTGAGGGTGTCGGGAGTCAGGAGCTTGAACGTCACAATGTAGCTGATCTTGATCTGATGAACGACAGTGTAGGTGGCCCAACCCTGATCCAGGGTCAGCCTGCTGTTCATCAGCTTCACCGTCACCTTCCAGGAGCAGCCGCTGTTGTTCCTCAGATTGAACTCTGTCGGCACCGCGACGAAGTGCTTGGTGACGTCTAGGGGTATGGGGATGCACTCAAGCTTCGGTGCAAGGATGACCTTGCAGAAGTGAGTTGGGCCACCCTCCTCATGGTAGTGGCCGTAGTTGCGGCGCTTGTTGCTGGAGGGCTCCTCCATGCCCTTGATACGTCTCCAACATATCTACTTTTCCTAATATTTTTCCTCTTGTTTTAGACTCTAATTTGCATGATGTGAATGAAACTAACCCGGACTGACATTGTTTTTAGCAGAACTACCATGGTGTTGTTTTTGTGCAGAAATAAAAGTTTTCGGAACGGAACGAAACTTTGCGAGGATTTTTTTATACAATAAAAGAGAATTTTTGGAGCCAAGAACCACCGGAGAGGGCACCTGGGTGGGCAAAACCCACCAGGGCGCGCCTGCCCCCCCCCCCCCAGGCGCTCCCAGGTGGGTTGTCCCCACCTGGTGGCCCCGCAGACCCTGAAACCGACGCTATAAAATCCTATTTTTCCAGAAAAAAATCTGGGAGAAAGAATTATCACGATCCACGAGATGGAGCCACCGTCACCTCCTGTTCTTCATCGGGAGGCCAGATCTGGATAGTTCATTTGGGGGTCCGGAGAGGGGGATCTTCGATCTTCGTCATCATGAACTTTTCCATTGCCAATTCCATGATGCTCCCCGTCGGGAGTGAGTAATTCCTTCGTAGGCTCGCTGGTCGGTGAGGAGGTGGATGAGATTCATCATGTAATCTAGTTAGTTTTGTTAGGGCTTGATCCCTAGTATCCATTATGTTCTGAGACTGATGTTTCTATGACTTTGCCATGCTTAATGCTTGTCACTTTGGGCCCGGGTGCCATGATTTCAGATCTGAACCGTTAATGTTATCACCATTATATCTATGTTATAGATCCGATATTGCAAGTTATAGTCACCTACTATGTGTTATGATCCGGCAACCCCGGAGTGACAATAGTCGGGACCACTCCCGGTGATGACCGTAGTTTGAGGAGTTCATGTATTCACCATGTGTTAATGCTTTGTTCTAGTTCTCTATTTAAAGGAGGCCTTAATATCCCTTAGTTTCCAACTGGACCCCGCTGCCACGGGAGGGTAGGAAAAAGATGTCATGCAAGTTCTTTCCATAAGCACGTATGACTATTTACGGAATACATGCCTACATTATATTTATGAACTGGAGCTAGTGATGTATCGCCCTAGGTTATGACTGTCACATGATGAATATCATCCAACAAATTACCGATTCAATGCCTACGAATTTATCTTATATTGTTCTTGCTAAGTTACTACTGCTATCGTTACTGTTGCACTTATTATAAAACTACTGCTATCACTGTTACCATTACCATTGTTGCTGCTACTATTATCAAAGCTATCATATTACTTTGCTACTGATCACTTTGATGCAGATAATTAATCTCCAGGTGTGGTTGAATTGACAACTTAGCTGCTAATACTTGAAGATATTCTTTGGCTCCCCTTGTGTCGAATATATAAATTTGGGTTGAATACTCTACCCTCGAAAGCTGTTGCGATCCCATATACTTGTGGGTTATCAAGACCTTTTTTTGGCGCCGTTGCCGGGGAGCATAGCTATATTTTTTGAGTCACTTGGGATTATTATCGATTTATTACTATGAAGAATCTGAAAGATGCTAAGACTAAGATCTATCCCTCTAAGACGAGGGGAGGTAAGGAACTACCATCTTGCTCTGCTTTAGATTCACCTTCTGTTATAAGTAAACTTGCAACACCACCACATGCTATTAATCTTGATATGTCGCAAGTTATTGATGATGCTACTTATTCTATGAATGATACTTATGATGATGCTAGTACCTTGCTTGATGATGATGATGATGTGCCACTAGGAGAATTTCTTGATGAACAAATTGCTAGAGTAAGACAACATGATCTTGTTGAAACTGATGATGAGCTTGAAACTGAAAATCTTGAAACACCCACTAGAGCTAGCCCTCCTAGATATGAATTACCGAAGGTACCTGAAGGTTATGTTATGAATGAGGAGACAACTAGAGATATTCTTGTTTGTAAGGATAAAGATGATCTAGAGAAATTATTATGCAAGTATAAAGAAAAATCTCTGAATGCTAGAATGCAATACGATCCTAAGTTTGCTACTTCACCTATCTTTATTGATAATAAGGATTATGAATTCTTTGTCGACCCAGAGTTAATTAATTTGGTTGAATATGATCCTTTCCATGGTTATGAAACTAAAACTGTTGTGGCACATCTTACTAAGTTGAATGACATAGCCACCCTTTTTACTCATGATGAGAAAACTCGCTATTACTATATTCTTGAATTATTTCCGTTCTCAACTTGGTACAATACTCTTGCTCCTGGATGTGTGCGTAGTCCCCAGGATATGATTTATTACTTATCTAAAAATTATTTGCCTGCTCATAAGAAACAAGCTCCCTTATAGGAATTATTTAACTTTGTGCAAATTAAAGAAGAGAGTCTCCCACAAGCTTGGGGGAGGCTTTGCCAATTGCTTAATGCTTTGCCTGATCATCCTCTTAAGAAAAATGAAATACTTGATATCTTCTATAACGGACTAACGATGCTTCTAGGGTTTTCCTAGATAGTTGTGCCGGTTGTGTTTTCAGGGAACGAACTATTGGGCAAGCTAAAGAATTATTGAATAACATATTTTAAAATTATGATAATTGGACTCTTCCTAAACCACCGCTTAAATCCACTCCAAAGAAGAGGGGTATCTATCTCAGTCCAGAAGATATGCAAGAGGCAAAGAAATCTATGAAGGAAAAAGGTATTAAAGTTGGTGATGTTAAAAATTTACCTCCTATTGAAGAAATACATGGGCTTGATACACCACCACCAACTAAGGTGGTAGAGGTAAATTCTCTAATGAAATTCAATGATAATGATAATCCTCACAATATGCACCCTAGCCAATGCCTTTATGAGTTTGAAAATTACATTAGAAAACAAGATCACTCTAATGCAAATGTTATGAAACAATTGAAATACAATTATGATATGATTGCTCGCTTGAGTGACTTGTAATTTAGAATCTCAAATGATGTTAGAGGTGTTGGAAAGCATGCTTCTATGGTTCAAACCCAGTTAGAACAAGTTGTTGAATCTCAAAGAGAGTTACTTGATGAAATGAATAATAACATACATGACTTTGCTATTAGAGTTGCAACTAGAGGAGGTAAAATGACTCGGGAACCACTCTATCCTGGGGGACACCCAAAAATAATTGAACAAGACTCTCAAAGAGCTAATACTGATGCATGTAGTCCTTTAAAAAACAAGAAAAATGATAGGACTTTGCATGCCTCTAGTGCACCTGAAGTAGAAAAACCTCCTGATAATGATAATGAAGTTTCTATCTCTGATGCTGAAACTCAGTCTGGTAGTGAACACTCACCTTCTGATAATGAAAAATATAATGATGAGGATCATGAAGACACTCAAACAAATAATAAAGAACCAGATAATGATGTTGAGATAGAACCAACAATTGATCTTGATAACCCACAACCCAAGAATAAAATATATGATAAAAGGGAGTTTGTTGCTAGAAAACACGGTAAAGAAAGAGAACCGTGGGTTCAAAAACCTATGCCCTTTCCACCTAAGTTAACTAAAAAGAAAGATGATGAAGAATTTGAACGCTTTGCTGAAATGCCGAGGCCAGTCTTTTTGCGTACTCGCTTGACTGATATCTTAAAAATGCCTCCTTATGCAAAATACATGAAAGACATCATCACCAACAAGAGAAAAATCTCAGAAGCTGAAATCTCCACTATGCTTGCTAATTATACTTTTAAGGATGGGGTACCTAAAAAACTTGGAGATCCGGGAATACAAACTATACATTGCTCCATCAAAAGAAATTATGTGAAAACTGCTTTATGTGATTTGGGAGCTGGTGTTAGTGTTATGCCTTTCTCTTTAAATAAAAGATTTGACTTGAATAAACTCAAACCTACTGAAATATCTTTGCAAATGGCTGACAAATCAACTGCAATACCTATCGGTATTTGTGAGAATGTGCCCATTGTTGTTGCTAATGTTACTATTTTGACTGACTTTGTTATACTTGAGATCCCCGAAGACGACAACATGTCAATTATCCTTGGTAGACCCTTCTTGAATACTGCAGGGGCTGTTATTGATTGCAATAAAAGCAAGGTTACTTTTCATATCAATGGTAATGAGCACACGGTGCACTTTCCGAAGAAACAATTCCAAGTGAATGGTATTAATGTTATTGAAAAATCTCCGACGATCACTATTGGAAGTTTTCAACTACCTCAACCTACTATTAAAAAGAAATATGAAATGCTTATTATTGGGGACATTCACATCCCCGTTGAGGTGACTTAGTGATTTATGAAAGTTCTTCGGTTTCATGCTAATCGAAAGTGGTTGTTAATAAGACCTGATCAACCTTATTAATGGATCATTTTTGAGAGGTATGAAGTTGATGAATACCTTCTGTACTTACCTTTTATTTTCTGTTCCTACTAGTTAAATAAAATAAAATGCCATGTTTTGTCTGTTTGCTGAATTTCCCATGTAATAAAAAATTGACCCAAATAAAAGTTCTCAGAATGCTCTGAAAATTTAATACGAGTTTTTCTGAATAGTTAAGAATTTGTGGTGCAAATAATATCAGAGGGAGGTGCACCAGGTGGGCACAACCCACCTGGGTGCGCCAGGATCCTGTGACGCGCCCGATTCAATCGTTCACTAATCATGCAAGGAAACGTGTACGATCAAGATCAGGGACTCACGGGAAGATATCACAACACAACTCTAAAAACATAAATAAGTAATACAAGCATCATAATACAAGCGAGGGGCCTCGAGGGCTCGAATACAAGTGCTTGATCATAGACGAGTGAGCAGAAGCAACAATATCTGAGTATAGACATAAGTTAAACAAGTTGCCATAAGATGGCTAGCACAAAATGGGATACAGATCGAAAGAGGCGTGGGCCTCCTGCCTGGGATCCTCCTAAACTACTCCTGGTCATCGGCGACCTGCACGTAGTAGTCGGCACCCTCGGGGTAGTAGGAGTCGTTGTCGACGGTGGCGTCTGGCTCCTGGGCTCCAGCATCTGGTTGCAACGTCTGAGAAGAAGAGGAAAAAGGGGGAAAGAGGGAGCAAAGCAACTATGAGTACTCATCCAAAGTACTCGCAAGCAAGGATCTACACTACATATGCATGGGTATCTGTGTAAAGGGGTAATATCAGTGGAATGAACTGCAGAATGCCAGAATAAGATGGGGATAGCTAATCCTATCGAAGACTACGCTTCTGGCAGCCTCCATCTTGCAGCATGTAGAAGAGAGTAACTACTAAGTTCACCAAGTATCATCGCATAGCATAATCCTACCCGGCGATCCTCTCCTCGTCGCCCAATGAGAGAGCGGTCACCGGGTTGTATCTGGCACTTGAAAGGGTGTGTTTTATTAAGTATCCAGTTCTAGTTATCATAAGGTCAAGGTAAAACTCTGGGTTGCCCTTTTACCGAGGGACACGACTATTCGAATAGATAAACTTCCCTGCAGGGGTGCACCACATAACCCAACAAGCTCGATCCCTCTGGCCGGACACACTTTCCTGGGTCATGCCCGGCCTCGGAAGATCAACATGTCCCAGCCCTACCTAGGCCTAACAGAGAGGTCAGCATGCTGGTCTAAATCCTATGCGCGTAGGGGTTTGGGCCCATCGCCCATTGCACACATGCACGTTGCATGGGCGGCCGGTGAGCAGACCTAGCAACGTCCATTACAAAGGAAGTTGCATTACGCGGTCCAACCCGGCGCGCGCCGCTCAGTCACTTATGTTAAGAATGCTTCGGCTGATACCACGACGCTGAGTGCCCATAACTGTTCCCGTGTAGTTGGTTAGTGCATATAGGCCAATGGCCAGACTCAGATCAAATACCAAGATCTCGTTAAGCGTGTTAATTGATGTAACTGGGGACGCCGACCAGGGCCAGGCCCACCTCTCACCTAGGTGGTCTCAACCTACCCTGTCGCTCCGCCACAAAAATCCACACAGACGGCCATCAGGAAAGTATGTACTTTCAGCCCCCAATCCATGAATCAACCGCAGGTACTCAACGAGCTGACCCGACTTTAGTCACAACATGTATCATGTGTAATATGTATAGTATATACCCGTGATCAACACCCGACATGATCACGGCCCAATAGTATAGCATGGCGGACTGACAAGAATGTAGGGCCACTGATGGAATACTAGCATCCTATACTAAGCATTTAGGATTGCAGGTAAGGGTAACAACTGTAGTTACAATGACAGGCTATGCAACAGAATAGGATTAATCAAAAGTAGTAACATGCTACACTACTCTATTACAAGCAATAGAGAGAAGGAATAGGCGATATCGGGTTGATCAAATGGGGGGGGGCTTGCCTGGTTGCTCTGGCAGGAAGACGGTGGATCCAGCGCGGTGGTGGTCCCCGACTCTGATGGCTTGGCTTAGAGGACATAGTCGAGGGCACCGCGTCTTCTGGGCATGGCCTTGCGGTGCAGGGCAGGCGGAGACCACGTGGACGACGACGTTCATGACGGCGGCAGCGGCGGGCGACTACGCGTGGAAGAAAGCGGCGCGAGGGGGAAAAAGTGGAGAGGCTAGGGTTTGTAGAGCGGTCCGAGGGCATCAAGTAAGAGGCCGACGAAGGCGACGGGGAGGCGCGGATGGCCGGGGTGTGTCCTCCCATGGCCACGGACGACGCACAAGTGTCCACCGCTCCCTGGATGAACAGGGGAGGGTGATGACGCGGGGTGGGCTAGTCCTCACTGTGCACTAGAGGCCCAAGTGCACAGTGGGGGCCTCTTTTACTTTTTTGTTTTATTTTTTATTATTATAATTTCTTTTCTGATTTCTATTATAGTTTTCTTTATTTTAGTTTTATAAAATACTAAGTTAGCACTTAAATTAGTATCATTAATATAGGCCACTGCCAAACTTAGCTTGGACCCAATATAAATTAGTTTAATAAATTTATTATTCAAAAAGCAATTAAACTATTATTTTAACCACTTTTTTAACTAGTTAAGGGCATTTAAACACTTTGCAAAAGGTTGGTTTCCCCACTACAATTACCTATGATCTATCTGACACATTTAGAACATTTTTGTTTTAGTGTTTGAAAACTTTTGTTGTTTGCCTTTATTCTAAATTTGAAATTTGAACTGGGTTTCGAACTGACGCAAGTTTATCAACAGTAACTGAGGTGACGTGGCATCATTAGCGGAGGTTCACTGTAGCTTAATTATCCGAGCATCACAATGTTGGAAATATGCCCTAGATGCAATAATAAATAAGTTATTATTATATTTCCTTGTTCATGATAATTGTTTATTATCCATGCTATAATTGTATTGATAGGAAACTCAGATACATGTGTGGATACATAGACAACACCATGTCCCTAGTAAGCCTCTAGTTGACTAGCTCGTTGATCAATAGATGGTTACGGTTTCCTGACCATGGACATTGGATGTCATTGATAACGGGATCACATCATTAGGAGAATGATGTGATGGACAAGACCCAATCCTAAGCCTAGCACAAAGATCGTGTAGTTCGTATGCTAAAGCTTTTCTAATGTCAAGTATCATTTCCTTAGACCATGAGATTGTGCAAATCCCAGATACCGTAGGAATGCTTTGGGTGTACCAAACGTCACAACATAACTGGGTGGCTATAAAGGTGCACTACAGGTATCTCCGAAAGTGTCTGTTGGGTTGGCACGAATCGAGACTGGGATTTGTCACTCCGTGTGACGGAGAGGTATCTCCGGGCCCACTCAGTAGGACATCATCATAATGTGCACAATGTGACCAAGGGGTTGATCACGGGATGATGTGTTACGGAACGAGTAAAGAGACTTGCCGGTAACTAGATTGAACAAGGTATCGGTATACCGACGATCGAATCTCGGGCAAGTACTATACCGCTAGACAAAGGGAATTGTATACGAGATTGATTGAGTCCTTGACATCGTGGTTCATCCGATGAGATCATCGTGGAACATGTGGGAGCCAACATGGGTATCCAGATCCCGCTGTTGGTTATTGACCGGAGAACGTCTCGGTCATGTCTGCATGGTTCCCGAACCCGTAGGGTCTACACACTTAAGGTTCGATGACTCTAGGGTTATAAAGGAAGTTTGTATGTGGTTACCGAATGTTGTTCGGAGTCCCGGATGAGATCCCGGACATCATGACGAGTTCCGAAATGGTCCGGAGGTAAAGATTTATATATGGGAAGTCTTGTTTTGGTCACCGGAAAAGTTTCCGGTTTTTTCGGTAACGTACCGGGACCACCGGGAGGGTCCCGGGGGTCCACCAAGTGGGGCCACCAACCCCGGAGGGCTGCATGGGCCAAGTGTGGGAGGGTACCAGCCCCAGGTGGGCTGGTGCGCCCCCCCACAGGGCCCAAGGCGCAGGGAAGTGGGGAGGGGGGCAAACCCTAGGGCAGATGGGCCCTAAGGCCCACCCTAGGTGCGCCTCCCCCCTCTCCCCTTGTGGTCGCCACCCAGATGGGATCTGGGGGCTGCCGCTACCCCTGGGGAGGGAACCCTAGAGGGGGCGCATCCCCCTCCCCTCCCCCTATAAATACTTGAGGTCTGGGGGCTGCCCAACACATGAGAACTTCTCCCTCTTGGCGCAGCCCTACCTCTCTCCCTTCTCCTCTCCCGCGGTGCTTGGCGAAGCCCTGCAGGATTTCCACGCTCCTCCACCACCACCACGCCGTTGTGCTGCTGCTGGATGGAGTCTTCCTCAACCTCTCCCTCTCTCCTTGCTGGATCAAGGCGTGGGAGACGTCACCGGGCTGTACGTGTGTTGAACACGAAGGTGCCGTCCTTTCGGCACTAGGATCTCCGGTGATTTGGATCACGATGAGTACGACTCCTTCAACCCCATTCTCTTGAATGCTTCTGCTTAGCGATCTACAAGGGTATGTAGATGCACTCTCCTTCCCCTCATTGCTGGTTTCTCCATAGATAGATCTTGGTGAATCATAGAAATTTTTTGAATTTCTGCTACGTTCCCCAACAGTGGCATCATGAGCTGGGTCTATTGCGTAGATTCTTTGCACGAGTAGAACACAAAGTAGTTGTGGGCATTGATTTTGTTCAATATGCTTACCGTTACTAGTCCAATCTTGTTTCGACGGTATTGTGGGATGAAGCGGCCCGGACCGACCTTACACGTACTCTTACATGAGACAGGTTCCACCGACTGACATGCACTTGGTGCATAAGCTGGCTAGCGGGTGCCAGTCTCTCCCACTTTAGTCGGAACGGATTCGATGAAAAGGGTCCTTATGAAGGGTAAATAGCAATTTACATATCACGTTGTGGTTTTGCGTAGGTAAGAAACGTTCTTGCTAGAAACCCATAGCAGCCACGTAAAACATGCAAACAACAATTAGAGGACGTCTAACTTGTTTCTGCAGGGTATGCTATGTGATGTGATATGGCCAAGAAGAATGTGATGAATGATATGTGATGTATGAGATTGATCATGTTCTTGTAATAGGAATCACGACTTGCATGTCAATGAGTATGACAACCGGCAGGAGCCATAGGAGTTGTCTTAATTTATTGTATGACCTGCGTGTCATTAAACAATGCCATGTAATTACTTTACTTTATTGCTAACCGGTAGCCATAGTAGTAGAAGTAATAGTTGTCAAGACAACTTCATGAAGACACGATGATGGAGATCATGGTGTCATGCCGGTGACGATGATGATCATGCAGCCCCGAAGATGGAGATCAAAAGGAGCAAAATGATATTGGCCATATCATGTCACTATTTGATTGCATGTGATGTTTATCATGTTTATGCATCTTATTTGCTTAGAACGACGGTAGTAAATAAGATGATCCCTCATTAAAATTTCAAGAATGTGTTCCCCCTAACTGTGCACCATTGCGAAAGTTCGTCGTTTCTAAGCACCACGTGATGATCGGGTGTTATGGATTCTTACGTTCACAAACAACGGGTGTAAGCCAGATTTACACACATGAAACACTTAGGTTAACTTGACGAGCCTAGCATGTACAGACATGGCCTCAGAACACAAGAGACCGAAAGGTCGAGCATGAGTCGTATAGCAGATATGATCAACATGAAGATGTTCACCGATGATGACTAGTCCGTCTCACGTGATGATCGGACACGGCCTAGTTGACTCGGATCATGTAATCACTTAGATGACTAGAGGGATGTCTATCTGAGTGGGAGTTCATAAGATGAACTTAATTATCCTGAACATAGTCAAAAGATCTTTGCAAATTATGTCGTAAGCTCGCGCTTTAGTTCCACTGTTTAGATATGTTCCTAGAGAAAATATAGTTGAAAGTTGACAATAGCGATTATGCGGACAATAGAAAGCTTATGTCCTTAATGCACCGCTCAGTGTGCTGAACCCCAAACGTCGTCTGTGGATGTTGCGAACATCGGACATACACGTTTTGATAACTACGTGATAGTTCAATTAAACGGTTTAGAGTTGAGGCACCAAAGACATTTTTTGAAATGTCGCGGAACATATGAGATGTTTCGAGAGCTGAAATTGGGATTTCAGGCTCGTGCCCACGTCAAGAGGTATAAGACCTCCGACGATTTTCTTAACCTGCAAACTAAGGGAGAAAAGCTCAATCGTTGGGCTAGTGCTCAGATTGTCTGAGTGCAAAAATCACTTGAATCGAGTGGGAGTTGATCTTCTAGATGAGATAGTGATGTTTCTCCAAAGTCATTGCCACCAAGCTGCTAGAGCTTCGTGATGAACTATAACATATCAGGGATAGATATGATGATCCTTGAGGTATTCGCGATGTTTGACACCGCGAAAGTAGAAATCAAGAAGGAGCATCAATTGTTGATGGTTGGTGAAACCACTAGTTTCAAGAAGGGCAAGGGCAAGAAGGGATACTTCATGAAACGGCAAATCAGCTGCTGCTCTAGTGAAGAAACCCAAGATTGAACCCAAAACCCGAGACTAAGTGCTTCTGTAATAAGGGGAACAACCACTGGAGCAGAATCACCCTAGATACTTGGTAGATGAGAAGGCTGACAAGGTCGATAGAAGTATATTGGATATACATTATGTTAATGTGTACTTTACTAGTACTCCTAGTAGCACCAGGGTATTAAGATACCGGTTCGGTTGCTAAGTGTTAGTAACTCGGAATAAAGGAGCTACGGAATAAACAGAGACTAGTTAAAGGTGAGCTGATGATATGTGTTGGAAGTGTTTCCAAGTTTGATGTGATCAAACATCGCACGCTCCCTCTACCATCAAGATTAGTATTAAACCTGAATAATTGTCATTTGGTGTTTTTGTTGAGCATAGACATGATTGGATTATGTCTATCGCAATACGGTTATTCATTTAAGGAGAATAATGGTTACTCTGTTTATTTGAATAATACCTTCAATGGTCTTGCACCTAAAGGAATAGTTTATTGAATCTCGATCGTAGTGATACACATTTTCATGCCAAAAGATATAAGATAGTAATGATAGTACCACTTACTTGTGGCACTGCCATGTAAGTCATATTGGTATAAAACGCATGAAGAAGCTCCATGTTGATGGATCTTTGGACTCAATCGTTTTTGAAAAGTTTGAGACATGCGAACCATGTCTATTGGTGTATACGCATGAAGAAACTCCATGCAGATGGATCGTTTGGACTCACTGGATTTTGAATCACTTGAGATATGCAAATCATACCACATGGGCAAGATGACTGAAAAGCCTCGTTTTCAATAAGATGGAACAAGATAGCAACTTAATGGAAGTAATACATTTTAATGTTTGCAGTCCAATGAGTGCTGAGGCATGCAGTGAATATCGTTATGTTCTTACTTCACGGATGATTTGAGTAAATACTGAGTGTATTTACTTGATGAAACATAAGTCTGAATTATTGAATGGTTCAAGTAATTTCAGAGTGAAGTAGAAGATCATTGTAACAAGAGGATAAAATGTCTATGATATTATCATAGAGATGAATATCTGAGTTACGAGCTTTGGCACGCAATTAAGACATTGTGGAAATTGTTTCACAATTAATACCGCCTGGAACACCATAGAGTGATGGTGTGTCCAAACATCATAGTTGCACCCTATTGGATATTGTGCGTACCTTGATGTCTCTTATTGAATTACCACTATCGTTCATGGGTTAGGCATTAGAGACAACCGCACTCACTTTAATAGGGTACCACGTAATTCCGTTGAGACGACACCGTATTGAGAAACCTAAGTTGTCGTTTCTTAAAAAGTTTGGGGCTGCGACGCTTATGTGAAAAAGTTTCAGGTTGATAAGCTCGAACCCAAAGCGGATAAAATGCATCTTCATACCCAAAACAGTTGGTATACCTCCTAATTCAGATCCGAAAGCAATAGGGATTGTTTCTTGAATCGGGTCCTTTCTCGAGGAAAAGTTTGTCTCGAAGAATTGAGTGGGAGGATGGTGGAGACTTGATGAGGTTATTGAACCGTCACTTCAACTAGTGTGTAGTAGGGCATAGGAAGTTGTTCCTGTGGCACCTACACCAATTGAAGTAGAAGCTTATGATAGTGATCATGAAGTTTTGGATCAAGTCACTACCGTGCCTCGTAGGGTGACAAGGATGTGTACCACTTCAGAGTGGTACAGTAATCCTATCTTGAAGGTCATGTTGCTAGACAACAATGAACCTACGAGCTATGGATAAGCGATGGTGGGCCCAAACTCCGACAAATGGTTAGAAGCCATGAAATCCGAGATAGGATCCATGTATCATAACAAAGCATGGACTTTGGTGGACTTGCCCAATGATCGGCAAGCCATTGAGATAAATGGATCTTTAAGAAGAAGATGGACGTGGACGGTAATGTCACCGTCTATGAAGCTCGACTTGTGGTGAAGAGTTTTTCACAAGTTCAAGGAGTTGACTACGATGAGATTTTCTCATCCGTAGCGATGCTTAAGTCCGTCGGAATCATGTTAGCGTCAGCTGCATTTATGAAATCTGGCAGATGGATGTCAAGATGAGTTTCCTTACCAGTTTTCGTAAGGAAAGGTTGTATGTGATACAATCAGAAAAGTTTTGTCGATCCTAAGGATGCTAAAAGGTATGCTGGCTCCAGCGATCCTTCTAAGGACTGGAGTAAGCATCTTGGAGTTGGAATGTGCGCTTTGATGAGATGATCAAAGATTTTAGGTTTATACAAAGTTCATGAGAAACTTGTATTTCCAAAGAAGTGAGTGGGAGCACTATGTAATTTCTGATGAGTATATGTTGTTGACATATTGTTGATCACAAATGATGTAGAATTTCTGGAAAGCATATAGGGTTATTTGAAAGGTGTTTTTCAATAGAAAACCTGGATTAAGCTACTTGAACATTGAGCATCAAGATCTATGAGGATAGATAAAAAACGCTTAATGGTACTTTCAAATGAGCATATACCTTGACATGATCTTGAAGGTGTTCAATATGGATCAGTCAAAGAAGGAGTTCTTGCCTGAGATGTAAGGTATGAAGTTAAGACTTAAAGCTCGACCACGACAGAAAAGAGAGAAAGGACGAAGGTCGTCCCCTATGCCGTAGACGTAGGCTCTACAGTATGCTATGCTGAGTACCGCACCGGTTGTGTGCCTTGCTACATATCTGGCAAGAGAGTACAAAGGTGATCAAGGAGTAGATCACTAGATAGCGGTCAAAATTGTCCTTGGAGTAATAAGGACATGTTTCTCGATTATGGAGGTGATAAAGAGTTCGGCGTAAAGGGTTACGTCGATGCAAGCTTTAACACTTATCCGAATGACTCTGAGTAGCAAACCGGATACGTATAGTGGAGCAACCATTTGGAATAGCTCCAAGTGGAGTGTGGTAGCAGCATATACAATATGACATAGAGAATTGCGAAGTACATACGGATCTGAATGTTTCAGACCCGTTGACCAAAAACCTCTCTCAAGCAAAACATGATCAAACCCCAGAAATCATTGAGTCTTAATCACATGATGATGTGAACTAGTTTAATGACACTAGTAAACTCTTTGGATGTTGGTCACATGGTGATGTGACGTGTGAGTGTTAATCACATGGCGATGTGAACTAGATTATTGACTCTAGTGCAAGTGGGAGACTGTTGGAAATATGCCCTAGAGGCAATAATAAATAAGTTATTATTATATTTCCTTGTTCATGATAATCGTTTATTATCCATGCTATAATTGTATTGATAGGAAACTCAGATACATGTGTGGATACATAGACAACACCATGTCCCTAGTAAGCCTCTAGTTGACTAGCTCGTTGATCAATAGATGGTTACGGTTTCCTGACCATGGACATTGGATGTCATTGATAATGGGATCACATCATTAGGAGAATGATGTGATGGACAAGACCCAATCCTAAGCCTAGCACAAAGATCGTGTAGTTCGTATGCTAAAGCTTTTCTAATGTCAAGTATCATTTCCTTAGACCATGAGATTGTGCAAATCCCAGATACCGTAGGAATGCTTTGGGTGTACCAAACGTCACAACATAACTGGGTGGCTATAAAGGTGCACTACAGGTATCTCCGAAAGTGTCTGTTGGGTTGGCACGAATCGAGACTGGGATTTGTCACTCCGTGTGACGGAGAGGTATCTCTGGGCCCACTCAGTAGGACATCATCATAATGTGCACAATGTGACCAAGGGGTTGATCACGGGATGATGTGTTACGGAACGAGTAAAGAGACTTGCCGGTAACTAGATTGAACAAGGTATCGGTATCTCGGGCAAGTACTATACCGCTAGACAAAGGGAATTGTACACGAGATTGATTGAGTCCTTGACATCGTGGTTCATCCAATGAGATCATCGTGGAACATGTGGGAGCCAACATGGGTATCCAGATCCCGCTGTTGGTTATTGACCGGAGAACGTCTCGGTCATGTCTGCATGGTTCCCGAACCCGTAGGGTCTACACACTTAAGGTTCAATGACGCTAGGGTTATAAAGGAAGTTTGTATGTGGTTACCGAATGTTGTTTGGAGTCCCAGATGAGATCCCGGACGTCACAAGTAGTTCCGGAATGGTCCGGAGGTAAAGATTTATATATGGGAAGTCCTGTTTTGGTCACCGGAAAAGTTTCGGGTTTTTTCGGTAACGTACCGGGACCACCGGGAGGGTCCCGGGGGTCCACCAAGTGGGGCCACCAACCCCGGAGGGCTGCATGGGCCAAGTGTGGGAGGGTACCAGCCCCAGGTGGGCTGGTGCGCCCCCCCACAGGGCCCAAGGCGCAGGGAAGTGGGGAGGGGGGCAAACCCTAGGGCAGATGGGCCCTAAGGCCCACCCTAGGTGCGCCTCCCCCCTCTCCCCTTGTGGTCGCCACCCAGATGTGATCTGGGGGCTGCCGCCACCCCTGGGGAGGGAACCCTAGAGGGGGCGCAGCCCCCTCCCCTCCCCCTAAAAATACTTGAGGTCTGGGGGCTGCCCAACACATGAGAACTTCTCCCTCTTGGCGCAGCCCTACCTCTCTCCCTTCTCCTCTCTCGCTGTGCTTGGCGAAGCCCTGCAGGATTGCCACGCTCCTCCACCACCACCACGCTGTAGTGCTGCTGCTGGATGGAGTCTTCCTCAACCTCTCCCTCTCTCCTTGCTGGATCAAGGCGTGGGAGACGTCACCGGGCTGTACGTGTGTTGAACGCGGAGGTGCCGTCCGTTTGGCACTAGGATCTCCGGTGATTTGGATCACGATGAGTACGACTCCTTCAACCCCGTTCACTTGAACGCTTCCGCTTAGCAATCTACAAGGGTATGTAGATGCACTCTCCTTCCCCTTGTTGCTGGTTTCTCCATCGATAGATCTTGGTGAATCGTAGAATTTTTTTGAATTTCTGCTACGTTCCCCAACACACAAATCTCCTCCACTACAAGAAATCTCGTCTTGAGATTTAGGAGGGGGGGTAAGGGGGAAGGGATTGGGTTACAAAAAATCAAACGAATCTTCTCGGTCTTGGTTGCTCTTCTCGAAGAGGTCGATCCATTACATTGATGTCTTCATTTCTCTGCTTCGGGTCATCATGATGGAGTCGGTATCCTTTCTTCAGGGACTCCATCGTAGTTACGAAAGAATAGAGGGTGGGTATTCCAGGAGAATGGACCTCTGCAAGGTTGACTATCTGGTCGATAACATCGGGGAAGGTGGCGGAAAGTAACTCTTGAATTGAAACTTAAGAAAATATTGAGAGTAAATTAAGGAGGTATCATGGGAAGTTTCGAGCAGGCAAGAAATCATTCGATGCCTGAAACACGACATGCAAGGGGTTCAAAGAAACGGGAATAAGTATTGTGTCTGATACCAGAATTGTTGATCTCTCGGAAGGTGGCTCATAAATTACATACGAGGCCATGTGCGAGGAACAACCTTGGGAACAGGGTGTTTACAGGAGAGTCGGGTTTCGATCCTGTGAAACTGTGGGTTATGGGCCCACCATGTGGGTTGCAAGTAGGAAGGAAGGTGACGTCTTGCAGGATCATGTAATTAAGCAAGGCATGTCAGATGATAGCCTGTCAGTTATGTTGGCAACATCATCTTTACCAAGGGCGAGGGACGAAGAGAACCATTTTCCTGCTTGTTGAATGAGGCGGACCAATAGACAAGGTTCTCGTCCATCGGTGGTTACCGAAATGTTATTAACAATAGAAACAGGATCTGACTGTCAGAGTGGTACAGCGAGGTGCTTACCTAAGCAGGGGGATATTACTGCTTAGATCATATATATCACAACAAAGGTTAAACAAAACAATAGAAAGGAAAATGTGTTTAAACACAAATTCTAGGGGTATATCCTTCCCAAGGACAAGTAGAGCATGATATCCATGACATGATAAAAGTAGAAAACCATTTAGGTAAGGCGAGAGGAACTTCATGACATTACCCATACAATGGTGTTTGGATAATTGATAAGGAAAATTTAGCATTGCTGCTTCAAATGTTCTTATTGATGATCGAAGTACCTTAGACAAGCTTTGAGATAGCATTGACATGGTCAGCAGGCAAAGGTCTGACTCTGGATACACGAAAGATCCATCAGGAACAACTTATAGAATAAGTCATATATTTTCCCTATGGAAGAATGGATAACCTTGCTAAAATGAAACTATGACAATAGGTCCTCCGACAGGTGTGCTAGGCATGACATCATCTTACCGGGTCATATAAAGATCAATATTATAACTCTTGGAAATATGTTCAAACCATCATATCTGACCGAGATTCAGATCTAATTGGTCTTAGTATTCCTCAGACTCAACATGCCTAAGAAGAAAAGGTGCGACACAATTGACGAGATGACATTGTTGGATTCTTGGTAATGAACTATGGAAGAGAGTTCTGAAACAAGAGTTCATCAATAAACCAATGAAAGTGTGAGGGGTGGCTGATGGACTCAGCGACAATTCCTCGAGATTTCCAAAAAGATGGATTTCCACAATTATGTGAACAATGTAATTGCATTAGACACACCAAAGTATATAAAATGAAGCATGCTCGAGGGGAACACCCACAATTAAACATTGAACGAAAGCGCACTCGGAAATATGGACCGAGTAGCACGATCAATGTTAGAATGGTGATTCGATAACCAAAAAACTTAGAATGAAACTGTCGACCATTCACTTCGAATCAATAGGGTTGCTAGACGTTTTAAAATCACACACCATAGTTCAATTGCCCGTGTTCCGGTTAGAAACAACATGGGGACCAAGGAATGAATGGAGATGGCGAAAAGTATCACTATTCCAAGAATCCTTAATAGGTGGAGTAATCCTCACAGCATCCTTGACATAAAGATAGTAATACTTCAAGGTAGAACTCAATACAAGCTGGATAGCAAGTTGCATTCATAACATGAACAAGTTTGTGATGAAAGGAAGGTAATGATGTTGGCAATGGTAACTCAAATTACCAAGGGGCGAGGATGGCACTTATCATCCTGAATTCGATTGATATTCTGGAAGAGCTCAGAATGTTGATGATGATCATGACACACTTGTCGAGACATTCCATGAGGCTGCCATCGAACAACGATGACATCAAGCAAAAGGAATGGTGAAGCAAAAGACTATTGGAACCACGGATATGACACAAACTCGGAATCAAGCATTGTTGTTCAAGGCAATACGATAAGACGAGGAAGATCGATGTAAGCTTAGCTCATCGGTGAAAATTGTGCTCCAGGAAGAAGGACCAGGTAGCACCAATAAAATTTAGCACAATAATGATATAGCCGATCAGGCTAGGAATGACTTGAAGGATTATTAAACTCGTAAGTAATGAAAATTACTTAGAGTTATTGAATTGGAGTGCAGAATTGATTCACTTATCGGTGTTCTCAAGTGACTAATAACTCAGAACCCGGGGAAAGGCTGAAATCGATGAGAAGCAATACTAGATGAAGACTCATAGGAAACAACACAGTTCTTTGATATTCTCGAGATACCGGAGGGTAATACTCGAAGGAAGATCAAAATAGAGGTTGCAGAGATGTATCAATCTGCATAAGACAAGTGCCGTAACTTGTCTGAGAAAGGGAATCAAGGAGAAAATATGGTCGGAACCATGATTGCAAAGGGATCTATTCACAGACACGAGATGATACGATATCAAGGGGGTAATTATTTTTATGAGAAGCTTCCATGGTAAGATCTGCATCGTGTCCATGGGCATGAATACAAAGTTCAAGGTCGACTCCCACTTGTCCAATACACAACTTCACATTTACTGCTCTTTGTTAAAAAGTTTTGAGTTTTAAAAGTTTAACTGGACTATCAGAAAGGTCTGACCCATGAAGATCCTTTTGGGTTCATACGATTTAGGGAGGGCATAGTTCCAACCCATTAGGGCATCTTAGGAACATATACCACAAGTTTCAAGAGTAAATATCACCAGCTCAAAGCAGGGCATGGTTGGCCAATCAAAGGATAGGATTTACCAATGGCATTACATCATAGAGAAAGAACTTCCAAAGTGATTGAATAGGAAGGACACTGTTGGATAAAATCCAACAAAGGACATGGTGGTCCTCAAGGGGTCTGGTGTGAGTATTGGTACTTAACCAGAGGAAGAAATAATGCCAGGAGATCAGATTATAGAAACAATTGACTAATTCAAAGCTCTAATGCAAAAGAATTATGATTTCCAAATCAAGGGATCAGAAGCAAATGCTCTGATTAGGGATGGATAAGTTGCATAGACTTAGGGGTACAATTGATGGCAATCTGATTGGTCGAGATCCAGCCCATGTTTAAAATAACGTCTGAGCCGGAAGGATGAATTCTAGTTGTGACTGATGATTGCGACCATTCACAAATATATCGAATCAACGGACTCAAAATGATAATGACAAAGGATGTCAATAGGATTACCGGACTTAAGGGATCAATCATAACGCAAGTAAGCAATACTTTCAAGAGCAAATGATGTTGAGGATTTTCGTAAGACCGAATGGTATTTAAAAGACTTTTATGAAATACAAGAATCAACTTGGGATGAGCGGATATTCGGTAAGTGCGAGAAATTATGAGTAGGCACAATGTATTCTTGGAACAATAGAGAGAACTTTGGGGTATCTGGTAATAACAAGATCAACTAAGAATAAAAGTAAGAACAACATGTGTATGTATTTATCCGTAGGAGTATTTTGGTGGTAGGGAATTGCAAAAGCAATGGGCACAAAGTCTCGAGAGAACATCAGAGAGTATCTTCAGAACCTTTTGGTGCTGCAGTTGATCATCTCGAATGTAGGGGATCTCCGGCAGGACATAGTTATGAGAACCTAGGGACAGAGTTAGTAAAATCATTTAACCCGAACAGAAGAGAGATCCGAGTCCTAGAGTATAGACGAGGAATAAAAGATCCTAATACCACCCAAATGGTGACGTGGGCCCGTAAGACACACAGCCATGTTAGTAAAAGTTTTGTAGTGACTAGACTCCACTTTGGCCAAGGAGTGTGGAAGGGGGATTCCTACATGCAATTGGCTCTGATACCAACTTGTGACGCCCCGGATTCAATCGTTCACTAATCATGCACGCAAACACGTACGATCAAGATCAGGGACTCACGGGAAGATATCCCAACACAACTCTAAAAACATAAATAAGTCATATAAGCATCACAATACAAGCCAGGGGCCTCGAGGGCTCGAATACAAGTGCTCGATCATAGACGAGTCAGCGGAAGCAACAATATCTGAGTACAGACATAAGTTAAACAAGTTGCCATAAGATGGCTAGCACATACTGGGATACATATCGAAAGGGGCGCGGGCCTCCTGCCTGGGATCCTCCTAAATTACTCCTGGTCGTCGGCTGCCTGCACGTAGTAGTCGGCACCCCTGGGGTAGTAGGAGTCGTCGTCGACGGTGGCGTCTGGCTCCTGGGCTCTAGCATCTGGTTGCGACGTCCGAGAAGAAGATGAAAAAGGGGGAAAGGGGGAGCAAAGCAACCGTGAGTACTCATCCAAAGTACTCACAAGCAAGGATCTACACTACATATGCATGGGTATCTGTGTAAAGGGGTAATATCGGTGGACTGAACTGCAAAATGCCAGAATAAGAGAGGGATAGCTAATCCTATCAAAGTCTACGCTTCTGGCAGCCTCCATCTTGCAACATGTAGAAGAGAGTAGCTGGTAAGTTCACCAAGTATCATCGCATAGCATAATCCTACCCGGCGATCCTCTCCTCGTCGCCCTGTGAGAGAGCGATCACTAGGTTGTATCTGGCACTTGAAAGGGTGTGTTTTATTAAGTATCCAGTGCTAGTTATCATAAGGTCAAGGTACAACTCCGGGTTGTCATTTTACCAAGGGAAAAGGATATTAGAATAGATAAACTTCCCTGTAGGGGTGCACCACATAACCCAACACACTCGATCCCTCTGGCCGGACACACTTTCCTGGGTCATTCCCGGCCTCAGAAGATCAACACGTCGTAGCCCTACCTAGGCCTAACAGAGAGGTCAGCACGCCGGTCTAAATCCTATGCGTGCAGGGGTCTGGGCCAGTCGCCCATTGCACACCTGCACGTTGCATGGGCGACCGGTGAGCAGACCTAGCAACCTCCATTACAAAAGAAGTTGGGTTACGCGGTCCAACCTGCCGCGCGCTGTTTAGTCGCTGACGTCAAGAACGCTTCGGTTAATACCAGGACGTCGAGTTCCATAACTGTTCCTGCGTAGTTGGTTAGTGCGTATAGGCCAGTAGCCAGACTCAGATCAAATACCAAGATCTCGTTAAGCGTGTTAATTGATGTAACCGCGGCCTCCGACCAGGGCCAGGCCCACCTCTCAGCTAGGTGGTCTCAACCTGCCCTGTCGCTCCGCCACAAAAATCCATACACAGGGCCATCGGGAAAGTATGTCCTTTCAGCCCCCAATCCATGAATCAACCGTGGGTACTCAACGAGCCGACCCGACTTTAGTCACAACATGTATCATGTGTAATATGTATAGTATACACCCGTGATCAACACCCGACGTGATCACGACCTGATAGTATAGCATGGCGGACTAACAAGAATGTAGGGCCACTGATGGAATACTAGCATCCTACACTAAGCATTTAGGATTGCAGGACTGCAGTTACAATGATAGGCTATGCAGCAGAATAGGATTAACTGAAAGCAATAACATGCTACACTACTCTAATGCAAGCAGTAAAGAGAAGGAATAGGCGATATCAGGTTGATCATAGGGGGGCTTGCCCGGTTGCTCGGGCAAGAAGGAGTGGTCGTCAACTCCGTAGTCGATTGGGGTAGCAGCAACGTCAGTCTCATAGTCTACCAGAGAGATAAGGGGGGAAGAAACAATAAATATAATGCAAACATAAGCATGAAGATGCATGCCATGACAATGAGCAGTGCTAGGTGTGACCTAACGTGGTAGTAGGTGATACCGGCGAAGGGGGGAAACATCCGGGAAAGTATTCCCGGTGTTTGACGTTTTCAGGCAAATGAAGCGGAGGTGGATTGTTGCATGTTTGCCACACTAGGGTCGTGCAGCGGACGAACGGACTGCGTATTCGGATTCGTCATATTTTTCTTAGCAATTTTCATATATAAATTATTTTCATCTTACTTACGGTTTAATTTACATGAATTATCAAAGTTTTAAACATATTCTAAATTGTTTTACTTATTTAATTCGAATTTAAAATAGTGCTGAAACCTTTTATACCCAGACTGAGCCAGCCATAGTCAATGACATGTGGGGCTAGTCAAAGCTCAGTCAGCAGTCAACAGAGTTGACCACTGACCGGTCAAACTTACAGGTGGGGACCTATTGTTAGTGACTTAGTTTAGTTATCAGTTTTAATTAATAGGTTAATTATTTATAAAAACATTTTATTCACATGGGGTCCACATGTCAGTGGCTGGGGCTGCTCAGTCAGCTTAGTTGACCAGGTCAACCCAATCAACTAGGGCCAGGGAACCCACTGGCAGCGTCCCAGGTGGGCCTAGTGGCCGGCGAACCACTTCTACGGTAGCACGGCTCAGCATCCACCGGAAAACGTCGACAGGGAGGGGGGATCTCCGGGCCCGGGGTTTGGCTCGTTCGAACAGGGGCGCAAAGCCGTGCCCGATGGTAGCATCGGCATGGCCGGAGATGGCCTAAATCGATGACATCGAGCTCCGTGGCTGTCGCTGGAGTATAGGTGCGATCGGATTCAGCGAGGGGGGGGGGAGGACAAGCGGAGGGCACGGGCGGCTTCGGCGTCACGTCCTGAGCATGTTCCCGTGCTCGGCCGGGCACGAAACAGACGATAGCGATGACAGCTAGTGCAGTGGCGACGAGGAGCTTCAGCCATGGCGGGACTAGCGCGGGAAGCGAGCTACGTGGGAGAAAGAGATTCGTGATGAGAGGGGAAAGGAGCCGGAGCTCACCGGGAAGGCACAAGGAGGCCCCGCGTGGGCTTAGGAGCAGCAGAGGCACTGGAATCGTCGGGGAAGAAGATGGTTGGATCCGGCACGGTGGTGGTCCCCGATAGTCCTGACCATCTCCGGCCCGGCCCTATCGGCCCACCCAGGCCCTACCCTAAAATCTAGGGCCTAGGACCGATGGGCTTGCCCATGGGCCGGGCTTGGGCCTGAGTTTTGAGCCTACCAACAGGGCCTTGACAGGCTTGGGCTTGGCGTATTGGCATTTTAAGGAAAAGGCCCGGCCCATGGCCCTAAGCCCTAAGGGCTTTTTAGGGCTTTTTACCAGATGGGCCGGGCTTGGGCTTGAAAAGTAGCCCTGATGGTAGGGCATGGGTGGGCCTGGGCCTCAGTTTTCTACCATGGGATTTTTTAGGCCCGACCCATGGCCAGGTATAGTCCCCGACTCCGATGGCTTTGCGTAGAGGACGTAGTCGAGGGCAGTGCGTCTTCTGGGCATGGCCTCGCGGTGCAGGGCGTCCGGAGACCACGTGGACGACGACGTTCATGGCGGCGGCAGCGGTGGGCGGCTGCGCATGGAAGAAAGCGGCGCGAGGTGGAAGAAGTGGAGAGGCTAGGGTTTGTAGAGCGGTCCGAGGGCATCAAGTAGGAGGCCGAGGAAGGCGACGAGGAGGCGCGGATGGCCGGTGTGTGCCCCCCCCCGTGGCCACGGATGACACACAGGCGTCCACCGCTCCCTGGATGAACAAGGGCGGGTGATGACCGCGGGATGGCCTAGGCCTCACTATGCACTAGAGGCCCAAGTGTACAGTGTGGGCCCCTTTTACTTTTTTTTTGTTTTATTTATTATTATTATTTCCTTTCTAATTTCTATTATAGTTTCTTTTATTTTAGTTTTATAAATTACTAAGTTAGCACCTAAATTAGTATCATTATTATAGGCCACTGCCAAACTTAGCTTGGACCCAATATAAATTAGTTTAATAAATTTATAATTTAAAAAGCAATTAAACTATTATTTTAGCCACTTTTTTTAACTAGTTAAGGGCATTTAAACACTTTGCAAAAGGTTGGTTTATCCACCACAATTACCTATGATCTATCCGACACATTTAGAACATTTTTGTTTTAGTGTTTGAAAACTTTTGTTGTTTGCCTTTATTCTAAATTTGAAATTTGAACTGGTTTCGAACTAACGCAAGTTTATCAATGGTAACCGAGGTGACGTGGCATCATTACCGGAGGTTCACTGTAGCTTAATTATCCGGGCGTCATAGACCCCCAGGCACGCACTGGTGGGTTATAGTCCCCACGTGGGCCCCCTCACTTATCCCTTTACACCACATCATCACCTACCTCCAGAAAAAATCACCCTTGCTCTCTCTCTCTCTCTCTCTCTCTCTGTCTCTTTCTCTCTCTCTCTCTCTCTCTCTCTCTCTCTCTCTCGTGTTCTTGCTCTCAAACCCGCGGATTTCGATCTCTTTGCTCGAAGCTCCGTTTTTGAAACTGTTTCGAGGGATTGTTGCTTGGTATGTGACTCCTCCGTTTGTCCAATTAGTTTTTGTTTTAGTGGTTTATATTTTGAATAATTAGCTACTCTTAGTGCTGCTATAGATGAGCTTGCATGTTGAATTCTTAGAGTTCTAAGTAGTTTGAATGCTTGCTATGGCCTCTAGACATCCCTATGAGTAGTTGCTATCAATCTTGTAAAGTTTTGTTGAGAAACAATTTGTGGACTAAAATTTCAGAATTTTTGTTCATAGGAAAAGGATGAATATCTTTAGGAAATTTGCTTCCAAGAAGAATTCCAAGGGAGTTCTTGGGGAGTCATCTGATAGTGATCTCCACCCCCGGAGATTGGCGGAGGTACAACCATGCGAATGGCCGCATACCCCGTTCATGGAAGAGGCTGGATTCCTTCAAGAGTTTACACAATATGCTGCTAATGCCGGCCTCACCAACATATCGCAGCTAAATGTGAACAATATCATCTCCTCACAAACATCTTTGTTCAAAGTTTTAATTACCTTCCTAGGAATAATCCCCCTGAAGTACAGTTTAAATTATATGCTGAAACCCATCAGATACCACTTACTGAAGTTTGTGAAATATGCTTGCTTCCTTCAGATGGTAGTTTAGCAGAGCCAAGACCCGCAGAATTTGAAAGCTTTTATCGTACTCTGATAATGGCTGATGAGAGAGGGGTGTCGAGTATAACTATCGCTGGGTTGCATTTCCCTGTTGTTCATTATTTTGCTCTTTTCATTTCAAAATGCTTGCTCGCTAGAGAGAAGGTGGGTGCATTGAGTTCACCAAACCTTGCTATTTTACATCGTGCACTAGAGGGTGACAACACTTATAGTTTGGGAGCTATTGTGGCACATCGTCTCCACATTAATAAGTCCAAGGGTAAAATACATGGTGGTATTTTCGCTACTCGCTTGGCGGCTCGCTTTAATGTTGAGATATGCCTTCATGATTATCATTTGACCAAGGTTTACCTAGATCGCGCAGCTATGGAACACCACCATTTTATTACATGATATTTCCCTAACATTCCTATTCCATATAACTTGGTTTTCAGTGTGAGCACTCATGATATTATCCCATTGCTTGCACCTGCTTTGTTTGATCCTGTTGCCAGGGGCGGATATAGGATTATGCCTACAGATATCATCGCCTACCGGAATGACTAGGCTGCAGCAGAGGAGTATCCTCAGCAGTGTGATCCATGGATGCCCGCTCCTCACCACCCTGACTACTATCCAGGCTACTAATCAATTGCCAAGTTAGGCCAAAAGCCTAGGCTTGGGGGAGTACATGTTTTCCACCGACATTACATTCATGTTCATGCATTTCTTTCCAATTGTCGGTGTCCACATTTTTCATTGTATTATCCGTGTTAAATTTATTCTCTTGCTTTCTTCTTTGTGTGTTTGAAAAACTTTAGAAAAACCCAAAAAATAGTTGTAGTTAGTTTACTTTCTATGCATGCTTAGTTGTAATACTTAGAAGAAACCAAAAAGATTTCTTTGTTCTTCTTTTGCTTGTTGGGAGCTTTTCCGTGTAAATAAATTTTCTTGTTTTCCTTTTCCCTTTTATTTCCTTGTTCAAGAAAACAAAAAAACTCCAAAAACATTTCAGTGTGTTTCTCTGAATTTCTTTTCTTTTTTTTGAGTCATACTGACGAGAAGACCAAGATGAAAATGTTGAGTGGCTCTCATGTGCATAATTGTTGATCTAATAAAGAGCCCATATTACCTTGTTTTCTCCTATTGAATAATATGTTTGCAGATTCCAGCTTAGTCCATGGCACTATTTATCTAGTATTATTTTCTTATCATTCGGTCGTGCAAGTGAAAGGTAATAATGACGATATTGGATGAACTGGCCATGGCAGAGAGAAACGGGTATGAACTTGACTTGTTCTGTTTTTGTAAATATGTTTAACCTAGTATTCATGATTCAACCCATTATGATTAAACATGTTTGCAATGACAATAATTAGATATAATAGTTTCTCATGCCATGCATAAGTAGCTAGGGGTGGATAATGATTTATCTTGGATATCAACATTGCGTCAAAATGATTGTGATGTAGTATGATGATATGGTATCCTCCTCTGAATGTTCGAGTGGCTTCACTTGGCACATGTTCATGCATGTAGTTGAATCAAAACCAACATAGCCTATATGATATTTATGTTCATGGTGTTCATATCCTACTCATGCTAGTGTCCAATGTTACTTATGCATAATGCATGTTCATGACCGTTGTTGTTCTCTAGCTGGTCGCTTCTCAACCTATGTGCTAACCTTCGCCTGTACTAAGTGGGAATTCTGCTTGTGCATCAAAAACCCTTTAACCCAAGTTATTCCAGATGAGTCCACCAGACCTACCTATATGCGGTATTACCCTGCCGTCCTAAGGCAATTTTCATGTGCCATCTCTAAAAACTTCAAATAAATATCCTTTTTGTGTGCCTGGATCGTTCATGGAACAACATGAGGTAGTCGGTATGTTCCATGCTAAGCAGGTTATTCTTAGGTCAAGTGTTTATTCACTCGCCATTGCACGAGAAAAGGGCGGTAATAGGGATGCCCAGTCCAAAATTGCAAAGATAATTGATCTCTCAATTAAGCAAACAAAAACTCCCAATGGAGTCATAACCTTTACTTTTTTGCTTGGGAACCGCCACTAGCGTGTTTAGCATGGAAGATATTGATAACTGAGGGTTGTGAAGTGAATAAGAAGGGTGCACCTCTCAAAATTTCATTTACCTCTGTTTTAAAAACTTGAGCTCTGGCACCGCTACAAATCACTGATTCCCTCTGCGAAGGGACTATCCATTTACTTTTATGTTGTGTCATCACCTTCTAAAATAAGCGCCAGAACCTAAGAGCACTGATGTCATGCTGATGCATTGTGTGTAGCTAATGTTGGGTGCATCATGACTGGATCTTTTCTACCATGAATTACAATGTTTAGTTGCTACTTCAACTTTGGAGGTGCTCTGCATTTATGTTTTGCGGTCTCAGAAAGGACTAGTGAGATACCACTATTGTCATATTATATCATGGTTGTTTTGATAACGTGGTGCCGTTTGAGATATCTTATTATTGCTCGCTAGTTGATTGTGTCATTGATATGAGTTAATATAATTTTTAAGAGTTATTATTGACATGGTTAGCTATAATATTGACTGAAAACCAGGGTGCTGTTTATGATTATTTATGCAAACAAGAGAAAAAGAGTTCGTAAAAGTTTCTCTTTTTCACTTTCAGTTTATCAACTGAATTGCTTGAGGACAAGCAAAGGTTTAAGCTTGGGGGAGTTGATACGTATCCAGCGTATCTACTTTTCCTAACGCTTTTCCTCTTGTTTTGGACTCTAATTTGCATGATTTGAATGAAACTAACCACGGACTGACGCTGTTTTCAGCAGAACTACCATGGTGTTGTTTTTGTACAGAAATAGAAGTTCTCGGAACGGAACGAAACTTTGCGAGCAATTTTTATACAATAAAAGAGAATTTCTGGAGCTGAGAACCACCGGAGAGGGGCACCTGGGTGGGCACAACCCACCAGGGTGCGCCTGCCCCCCAGGCGCGCCCAGGTGGGTGATACTTCCATTCTGCATCATGCTTTTATATCATTATTTATTGCATTATGGGCTGTTATTACACATTATATCACAATACTTATGGCTATTCTCTCTTATTTTACAAGGTTTACATGAAGAGGGAGAATGCCGGCAGCTGGAATTCTGGACTAGAAAAGGAGCAAATATTAGACATCTATTCTGCATAACTCCAAAAGTCCTAAAACTTCACGGAGATTATTTTTGGAATATGTAAAAAATATTGGGCGAAGAAAGAACTAGAGGGGGGCTCCCAGCCAGCCACAAGGGTGGAGGCGTGCCCCACCCCCTGGGCGCGCCCCCAACCTTGTGGGCCCCCTGGCAGGCCTCTGATACCCATCTTCTGCTATATGGTGTCTTTTACCCTATAAAAAATCATAAGGTAGCTTTTGGGATGAAGCGCCGCCGTCTCGAGGCGGAACCTGGGCAGAACCAATCTAGGGCTCCGGCGGAGCTGTTCTGCCGGGGAAACATCCCTCCCGGAGGGGGAAATCATCACCATCGTCATCACCATCGATCCTCTCATCGAGGGAGGGTCAATCTCCATCAACATCTTCACCAGCACCATCTTCTCTCAAACCCTAGTTCATCTCTTGTATTCGATCTTGGTCCCAAAACCTCAGATTGGTACTTGTGGGTTGCTACTAGTGTTGGTTACTCCTTGTAGTTGATGCTAGTTGGTTTATTCGGTGGAAGATCATATGTTCAGATCCTTAATGATAATTAATACTCCTCTGATTATGATTATGAATATGCTTTGTGAGTAGTTACGTTTGTTCCTAAGGACATGGGAGAAGTCTTGTTATAACTTCTAATTAATCATGTGAATTTGGTATTCGTTTGATATTTTGATGAGATGTATGTTGTCTCTCCTCTAGTGGTGTTATGTGAACGTCGACTACATGACACTTCACCATTATTTAGGCCTAGGGGAAGGCATTGGGAAGTAACAAGTAGATGATGGATTGCTAGAGTGACAGAAGCTTAAGCCCAAGTTTATGCATTGCTTCGTAAGGGGCCAATTTGGATCCATATGTTTCATGCTATGGTTAGGTTTACCTTAATTCTCATTTCATTGTTGCAGATGCTTGCGAGAGGGATTAATCATAACTGGGAGGCTTGTCCAAGGAAGGGCAGCACCCAAGCACCGGTCCACAGACATATCAAATTATCAAAGTAACAAACGTGAATCATATGAGCATGATGAAAACTAGCTTGACAATAATTCCCATGTGTCCTCGGGAGCGCTTTGCTTTATATAAGAGTTTTTACAGGCTTGTATTTTGCTACAAAAAGGATTGGGTCACCTTGCTTCACCTTGTTTACTTCTATTACTTGTTACCCATTAAGGTTTATCCTATCACAAAACTATCTATTACCGATAATTTCAGTGCTTGCAGAAAATACCTTGCTGAAAGCCACTTGCCATTTCCTTCTGCTCTTTGTTGGGTTCGACACTCTTACTTATCGAAAGGACTACACTATATCCCCTATACTTGTTGGTCATCAAGACTCTTTTCTGGCACCGTTGCCGGGGAGTGAAGTGCCTTTGGTAAGTGGAATTTGGTATGGAAACATTTATATAGTGTGCTGAAATTTACTATCACTTGTTACTATGGAAAATAATCCTTTGAGGGGTTTGTTCGGGGTATCTTCACCTCGACCGGAACCACAATTAGTTACTCCTCAACCTACTACACCTACTGAAAATATTTATTATGAATTTTCTTCGGGTATGATAGAGAACATTACATCCCGATATGCACCTAATCTATGTGGATGAAGTTTGTGGATTGTTTAAGCTTGCAGGTATTCTCGAGGTTGTTGTCAAGAAGAAAGTCTTCCCTTTATTTGTGAAGGGAAAGGCATTGACATGGTATAGGCTATTGGATGATATTGGATCATGGAACTACAACCGATTGAAATTGGAATTTCATCAGAAGTTTTATCCTATGCATCTGGTTCATCGTGATCGGAATTATATCTATAATTTTTGGCCTCGTGAAGGAGAAAGTATCTCTCAAGCTTGGGGGAGGCTTAAGTAAATGTTATATTCATGCCCCAATCATGAGCTCTCAAGAGAAATTATTATTCAAAAATTTTATGCTCGGCTTTCTCATAATGATCGATCCATGCTCGATACTTCTTGTACTGGTTCCTATATGAAGAAAGATACCGAATTCAAATGGGGTTTATTGGAAAGAATTAAACGCAACACTGAAGATTGGGATCTCGACGAAGTTAAGGACTCAGGTATAAACCTTAAGTTCGATTGTGTTAAATCTTTTATGGATACCGATGCTTTCCGTGATTTTAGCACTAAATATGGACTTGACTCTGAGATAGTAGCTTATTTTTGTGAATCTTTTGCTACTCATGTTGATCTCCCTAAGGAGAAGTGGTTTAAATATCATCCTCCCATTGAAGTTAAAGTAGTTGAACCCATTAAAGTTGAAGAAAAACTATTATTTACAATGTTGATCCTATTATTCCTACTGCTTATATTGAGAAACCGCCATTCCCTATTAGAATAAAGGATCATGCTAAAGCTTCAACTGTAGTTCATAAAAGTAATACTAAGACACATACACCCTCTGAACAAATTAAAGTTGAACCTAGTATTGCTATGGTTAAATATCTCTTGGTTGATAATATTGATGGGCATGTTATTTACTTCTGTGATGAAGCTGCTAGAATTGCCAAACCCGATACTAAAGTTAAACATAGACCTATTGTTGGCGTGCCTGTTGTCTCTGTTAAAATTGGAGATCATTGTTATCATGGGTTATGTGATGTGGGTGCTAGTGTAAGTGCAATTCCTTCACATTATATAAAGAAATTATGAATGATATTGCACCTGCTGAGATAGAAGATATTGATGTTACTATTAAGATTGCTAACAGAGAAACTATATCACCAATTGGGATTGTTAGAGATGTTGAAGTCTTGTGTGCGAAGATAAAATATCCTACTGATTTTCTCGTTCTTGGTTCCCCACAGGATAATTTTTGTCCCATTATATTTGGTAGACCTTTCTTGAATACTGTTAATGCTAAGATAGACTGCGAGAAAGATATTGTTACTATTGTTTTAGGGGATATGTCTCATGATTTTAATTTCTCTAAATTTCATAGACAACCCCATGATAAAGAATTGCCTAGTAAGGATGAAATTATTGGTCTTGCTTCTATTGCCATGCCTCCCACTGATCCTTTAGAACAATATTTGCTAGACCATGAAAATGATATGTTTATGAATGAAAGAAGAGAAATAGATTGAAGTATTCTTTAATCAGGGACCTATTTTGAAACACAATTTGCCTGTTGAAATCCTTGGAGATCCTCCTCCACCTAAGGGTGATCCCGTGTTTGAGCTTAAACAATTACCTGATACTTTGAAATATCCTTATCTTGATGAAAACAAGATATATCCTGTTATTATTAGTGCTAACCTTTCAGAGCATGAAGAAAATAAATTATTGAAAACTCTGAAGAAGCACCGTGTTGCTATGGGATATACTCTTGATGATCTTAAGGGCATTAGTCCCACTCTATGTCAGCACAAGATTAAATTGGAGAAAGATGCTAAACCTGTTGTTGATCATCAACGAAGGTTAAATCCTAAAATGAAAGAAGTGGTAAGGAGTGCAATACTAAAGCTTCTAGAGGAAGGTATAATTTATCCTATTGCTAATAGTCAATGGGTAAGCCCTGTTCATTGTGTCCCTAAGAAGGGAGGTATTACCGTTGTTCCTAATGATAAGAATGAATTGATTCCTCAAAGAATTGTTACAGGTTATTGAATGGTAATTGATTTCCCCAAATTAAATAAAGCTACTAGAAAAGATCATTACCCTCTACCTTTTATTGACCAAATTCTAGAACTACTATCCAAACATACTCATTTTTTATTTCTAGATGATTATTCCGGTTTCTCTCAAATACCCGTGTCAAAAGAGTATCAAGAGAAAACCACGTTTACTTGTCCTTTCGGTACTTGGCTTATGCACTGCACCTGCTACCTTCCAAAGATGTATGACTGCTATATTCTCTGACTTTTGTGAAAATATTGTTGAGGTTTTCACGGATGATTTCTCCGTGTACGGAACTTATTTTGATGATTGCTTAAGCAACCTTGATCGAGTTTTGCAGAGATGCGAAGAAACTAATCTTGTCTTGAATTGGGAGAAGTGCCACTTTATGGTAAATGAAGGTATTGTCTTGGGGCATAAATTTTTTGAAACAGGTATTGAAGTTCATAAAGCTAAAGTAGATGCCATTGAAAAGATGCCATATCCCAAAGATATTAAAGGTATAAGAAGTTTCCTTGGTCATGCTGGTTTCTATAGGAGGTTTATTAAAGACTTCTCTAAAATTTCTAGGCCTCTCACTAATCTCTTACAAAAAGATATTCCTTTTGTTTTTATGATGATTGTGTAGAAGCATTTGAAATACTTAAGAACGCCTTGATTTCTGCACCTATAGTTCAGCCACTTGATTGGAACCTACCCTTTGAAATTATGTGTGATGCTAGTGATTATGCTGTTGGTGCTGTTCTAGGATAAAGAGTTGACAAGAAATTAAATGTTATTCAGTATGCTAGTAAAACTCTAGATAGTGCCCAGAGAAATTATGCTACCACTGACAAAGAATTTTTAGCGGTTGTATTTGCATGTGATATGTTCAGACCTTATATTGTTGATTCCAAAGTAACTGTTCACACTGATCATGCTGCTATTAAATGTCTTATGGAAAATAAAGATGCCAAACCTAGACTTATTAGATGGGTTCTCTTGTTATAAGAATTTGATTTGCATATTATTGATAGAAAGGGAGCTAAGAACCCCGTTGCAGACAATATGTCTAGGTTAGAAAATGTTCTTGATGACCCACCAGCTATTGATGATAGCTTTCCTGATGAGCAATTAAATGTCATAAATGCTTCTCGTAATACTCCATGGTATGCTGATTATGCGAATAATATTGTTGCTAAATTTATACCACCTAGTTTCACATATCAGCAAAAGAAAAAGTTTTTCTATGATTTAAGACATTACTTTTGGGATGATCCACACCTTTATAAAGAAGGAGTAGATGGTGTTATTAGACGTTGTGTACCTGAGCATGAATAGGAACATATCCTACGCAAGTGCCACTCCGAAGCTTACGAAGGACACCACGCTCGAGATAGAACTGCACATAAGGTATTGCAATCCGGTTTTTATTGGCCCACTCTCTTTAAGGATGCGTGTAGGTTTGTCTTGTCTTGTGATGAGTGCCAGAGAATTGGTAATATTAGTAGACGTGAGGAAATGCCTGTGAACTATTCACTTGTTATTGAACCATTTGATGTTGGGGTTTTGATTATATGGGACCTTTTCCTTCCTCTAATGGGTATACACATATTTTAGTTGCTGTTGATTACGTTACTAAGTGGGTAGAAGCTATTCCAACTAGTAGTGCTGATCATAACACTTCTATTAAGATGCTTAAAGAAGTTATTTTTCTGAGGTTTGGAGTCCCAAGATATTTAATGACTGATGGTGGTTCATATTTTATTCATGGTGCTTTCCGTAAAATGCTTGCTAAGTATGATGTTAACCATAGAATTGCATCTCCATACCATCCTCGGTCTAGTCGTCAAGTAGAATTGAGCAATAGAGAAATTAAATTAATATTGCAAAAACTATTAATAGATCTAGAAAGAATTGGTCCAAGAAATTTGATGATGCTTTGTGGGCTTATAGAACTGCTTATAAGAATCCTATGGGCATGTCTCCATATAAAATGGTTTATGGAAAAGCATGTCACTTACCTCTTGAGCTAGAACATAAGGCATATTGGGATATTAAAGAGCTCAACTATGATTTCAAAGTTGCCGCTGAAAAGAGATTATTTGACATTAGCTCACTTGATGAATGGAGAACCCAAGCCTATGGGAATACCAAGTTGTTTAAAGAAAAAGTTAAAAGATGGCATGACAAAAGGATACAAAAGCGTGAGTTTAATGTAGGTGATCATGTTTTGCTATACAACTCTCGTTTAAGATTTTTTGCAGGAAAGCTTCTCTCTAGATGGGAAGGCCCTTACATCATCGAGGAGGTCTATCGTTCTGGCACCATAAAAAATAATAATGCCGAAGGTAAAAATCGGAAGGTAGTAAACGGTCAAAGACTTAAACATTATATCTCAGGTACTCCCATAAATGTTGAGACCAATATAATTGATACCGTAACCCCGGAGGAGGACATAAGGGATACTTTCCAGAACATTTCAGACTCCAAAAAGGAATAGGTATGTGGTACGGTAACTAAACCGACTCCAAAACATTTCCAATGATAAATTTCCTCCTTTTTAGAATATTTATTTTTTTTGGAAAATTAAAAGTATTCCGAAAGAGACACGAGGCTACCACAGGGGTGGAGGGCACTGCTACGTCTTGAGCTTGCATTGGTTTTCCTTGAAGAGGAAATGGTGATGCAGCAAAGTAGCGTAAGTATTTCCCCCAGTTTTTGAGAACCAAGGTATCAATCCAGTAGGAGGCTCCTCAAAAGTCCCACACACCTACACAAACAAACAAGAACCTCGCAACCAATGCAATAAAGGGGTTGTCAATCCCTTCATGGCCACTTGCGAAAGTGAGATCTGATAGAGATAATATGATAAGATAAATATTTTTGGCATTTTTATGATATAGATTGGAAAGTAAAGATGCAAATAAAAGTAGATGGAAAACTTATATGATAAAAGATAGACTCGTGGCCCATAGGTTTCACTAGTGGCTTCTCTCAAGATAGCATAAGTATTACGGTGGGTGAACAAATTACTGTCGAGCAATTGATAGAAAAGCGCATAGTTATGAGATTATCTAGGCATGATCATGTATATAGGCATCACGTCCGTGACAAGTAAATCGAAAGGATTCTGCATCTACTACTATTACTCCACACATCGACTGACTCCTGCCTGCATCTAGAGTATTAAGTTCATAAGAAGAGAGTAACACATTAAGAAAGATGACATGATGTAGAGGGATACACTCATGAAATATGATATAAACCCCATCTTTTTATCCTCGATGGCAACAATACAATACGTGCCTTGCTGCCCCTGCTGTCACTGGGAGAGGACACCGCAAGATTGAACCCAAAGCTAAGCACTTCTCCCATTGCAAGAAATATCAATCTAGTAGGCCAAACCAAACTGATAATTCGAAGAGACTTGCAAAGATAACTGAATCACACATACAAGAATTTAGAGGAGATTCAAATATTTCTCATAGATAAACTTGATCATAAACCAACAATTCATCGGATCTCGACAAACACACCGCAAAAAGAGTTACATCGAATAGATCTCCAAGAAGATCGAGGAGAACTTTGTATTGAGATTCAAAGAGAGAGAGAGAGAAGAAGCCATCTAGCTAATAACTATGGACCCAAAGTTCTGTGGTAAACTACTCACAACTCATAGGAGAGGCCTTGGAGATGATGTAGAGGCCCTCCATGGTCGATCCCCTCTCCGCCGGAGCACCGGCGAAGGCTACAAGATGGGATCTCAAGGATACAGAAGGTTGCTACGGTGGAATTAGGTTTTCATGGTCCCTTTTGATGTTTTCAAGGTATGGGAGTATATATAGGAGGAAGAAGTAGGTTGGTTGACGCTCAAGGGGCCCATGAGGGTGGGGGCATGCCGGGCACCCTCATGACCGCCTCGTTTCTTGCTTGACATCCACTCCAAGTCTCCAAGTTTGCATTTGTTCTAAAAAGATCGCTCCCGAAGGTTTCATCCCGTTTGGACTCCGTTTGATATTTCTTTTCTTCGAAACACTGAAATAGGCAAAAAAAACAGCAATTCAGGCTGGGCCTCCGGTTAGTAGGTTAGTCCCAAAAATGACATAAATATGTAAAGTAAAGCCCATAAACATCCAAAACAGGTAATATAATAGCATGGAACAATCAAAAATTATAGATACGTTGGAGACGTATCAAGCATCACCAAGCTTAATTCTCAATGATAAAAACAGAATTCTCAATGTAAAAAACAGAATTTTTGATGTGGAATGCTACCTAGCATAATTCTCAATGTAATTTTCTTTATTGTGGCATGAATGTTCAGATCCAAATGATTCAAAATAAAAGTTCATATTGACATAAGAAATAGTAATACTTCAAGCATACTAATAAAGCAATCATGTCTTCTCAAAATAACATGGCTAAAGAAAGTTATCCCTACAAAATCATATAGTCTGGCTATGCTCTGTCTTCATCACACAAAGTATTTAATCATGCACAACCCTGATGACAAGCCAAGAAATTATTTCATACTTTAGTAATCTCAAACTTTTTCAACTTTCACACAATACATGAGCGTGAGCCATGGACATAGCACTATATGTGGAATAGAATGGTTGTTGTGGAGAAGACAAAAAAAGAGAAGATAGTCTCACATCAACTAGGCGTATCAATGGGCTATGGAGATGCCCATTAATAGATATCAATGTGAGTGAGTAGGGATTGCCATGCAATGGATGCACTAGAGCCATAAAGTATGAAACGTCAACAAAAGAAACTAAGTGGGTGTGCATCCAACTTGCCTGCTCAGGAAGACCTAGGGCATTTTGAGGAAGCCCATCATTGGAATATACAAGCCAAGTTCTATAATGAAAAAAATTCCCACTAGTATATGAAAGTGACAACATAGGAGACTCTCTATCATGAAGATGATGGTGCTACTTTGAAGCACAAGTGTCGTAAAAGGATAGTAGCATTGTCCCTTCTCTCTTTTTCTCTCATTTTTTATTTGACCTTTCTCTTTTTCTTATTTGGAATTTTTTTTATAAAGTCCGAAGTCTTATCCGACTTGTGGGGGAATCATAGTCTCCATCACCCTTTCCGCACTTGGGACAATGCTCTAATAATGAAGATCATCACACTTTTATTTACTTACAACTCAAGATTACAACTTGATACTTAGAACAAAATATGACTCTATATGAATGCCTCCGGCGGTGTACCGGGATATGCAATGAATCAAGAGTGACATGTATGAAAAATTATGAAGGTGGCTTTGCCACAAATACGATGTCAACTACATGATCATGCAAAGAGCAATATGACAATGATGGAGTGTGTCATAATAAACGGAACGGTGGAAAGTTGCATGGCAATATATCTCGGAATGGCTATGGAAATGCCATAATAGGTAGGTATGGTGGCTGTTTTGAGGAAGGTATATGGTGGGTGTATGGTACCGGCGAAAGTTGCGTGGCACAAGATAGGCTAGCAATGGTGGAAGGGTGAGAGTGCGTATAATCCATGGACTCAACATTAGTCATAAAGAACTCATATACTTATTGCAAAAATCTACAAGCCATTGAAAAGAAAGTACTACCCGCATGATCCTATGGGGATAGATTGGTAGGAAAAGACCATCGCTCGTCCCCGACCACCACTCATAAGGAAGACAATCAATAAATAAATTGTGCTCCAACTTCATCACAAAGCGGTTCACCATACGTGCATGCTACGGGAATCAAAAACTTCAACACAAGTATTCTTTAAATTCATAATTACCCAACTAGCATGACTCTAATATCACCATCCTCATATCTCAAAACAATTATCAAGCATCAAATTGATCATAGCATCCAATTCACTTCCTATGATAGTTTTTATTATACCCAACTTGGATGCCCATCATTCTAGGACCAATTTTATAACCATAGCAAATACCATGCTGTTCTAAAAGACTCTAAAAATAATATAAGTGAAGCATGAGAGACCAACAATTTGTACAAAATAAAGCCACCACCGTGCTCTAAAAGATATAAGTGAAGCACTTAAGCAAAATTATCTAGCTCAAAAGATATAAGTGAAGCACATAGAGTATTCTAATAAATTCTAAATCATGTGGGTTTCTCCCAAAAGGTGTGTACAACAAGGATTATTGTGGTAATCTAAAAAGCAAATACTCATATCATACAAGATGCTCCAAGCAAAACACATATCATGTGGCGAATAAAAATGTAGCTCCAAGTAAAGTTACCGATAGACGGAGACAAAAGAGGGGATGCCTTCTGGGTCATCCCCAAGCTTAGGCTTTTGGTTATCCTTGAATATCTTGGGGTGCCATGGGCAGCCCCAAGCTTGGGATCTTGCCATTCCTTATTCCATAGTCCATCAAATCTTTACCCAAAACTTGAAAACTTCACAACACAAAACTCAACAGGAAATCTCATAAGCTCCGTTAGTGCAAGAAAGAAAAACCACCACATAAGGTACTGTAATGAACTCATTATTTATTTATATTGGTGTTAAACCTACTGTATTCCAACTTCTCTATGGTTCATACCCCCTGATACTAGCCATAGATGCATCAAAATAAGTAAACAACACACGAAAAACAGAATCTATCAAAAACAGAACAGTCTGTAGCAATCTGTAACTCTCGAATACTTCTGGAACTCTAAAAATCCCAAAATATAGGAAGTCCTAGGCAATTTATCTATTGATCTACAGAAAAATAATCAATGGAAAAGCACGTTTCTATGAATTACTAAAATTATTTTTGTGCATGCAAAGTTTCTGTTTTTCAGCAGAATCAAATTAACTATCACCGTAGGTTATCCTATAGGTTCTACTTGGCACAAACACTAATTAAAACATGAAAACATATCTAAACAGAAGCTAGATGAAATATTTATTACTAAACAGAAGCAAAAAGCAAGAAACAATAAAATTGGGTTGCCTCCCAACTAGCGCTATTGTTTAACGCACCTAGCTAGGCATAAAAGCGAGGATAGATCTAAGTAGTGCCATAATAATAAGATAGATAATGAAAGATCATCTCATATTTTCTACGTTCATCATCAAGTTTTATTTGAGGCAAGCAAAAGTAATCAAAAGGGCTAAATTTAATGGGACGAAAGTCCCCAAGATCAATCTCAGGAGGTATAGGTTCCTCCTTTGGCCCTTCATATTGCACAACCAATTCATCATTATAAATATTCTTTTGAGAGAACCTCTTGAGTCTACACTCAAGAGAATATCCTAGCTCATTATTTCGAATAGCAAAATCGTTGTTGAGTTCAGAAATTTTATCAACTAAAACAGTGGTAGGAACCTTTTTTCTAAGGTTTTCATTAAAAGCGATAATCGAAAGATTGGAAACGCATTATTTCATCTTGCACTACAAAAAAATACACTTCCGTGATGATACGTGTTTGTCACAGTAGGTCACGTTTTTTGTCATGCATGTACATCCATAGTCATACCTGGGCTGCCATAGAAGTGTTCCATGACATTACCAAAATTATCATCACAGAAGTGTCCACTTCCATGACGATAAATCGTGCGTCACATAAGTGCTTTCGTCAAGGGTGACCTACACATGGCATCCACCATAACGGAACGCCGTTAAGCTATCAGGTCGGGTTTTGGATCCGATAACCCGTTAATAGCCCCGACCAATGGGGATTTTCCACGTGTAAAATCATCATTGGCTGGAGGAAACATGTGTCGGCTCATCGTTGGGACAGATGTCATCCACTCATTGGACATAAGGCGCCTATGATATGTCGACACGTGGTATGGCCCAACAGTTGCCCATTCCTGTGAAAAGGCCAGCCCGTTTGACTTGGTCAAAAGGTGGCGGGCCAGCCCATGGAAAGCCTGTTAATGGCCTGTTCGCATATAGCCCATTTACAGCCCGCTAACCCAAGGCCCGTTACGCCCTATCCGAATTAGGCCCAGTAGCGTCATCTGGGCCATCCAATATGATTCCAGCCCGTTTTCACTTCTGGCCCATGTATGGCCCATGACGTCTTACGACCCATATGAGGCCTTCTGTAACTCTTGCCCCATTAATGGCCCATGCTGAAACTGGCACGTAATGAACAGTGTATCACTTTACGCCCATTAACGGCCCATGGTGAAACTGGACTGTAATGAACAGTGTATCACTTTATACCCATTAATGGCCCGTTATTCCGTTGGGCCGTTTCCAGCCCAAGTTAACTTTCGGCCTTCTGAGGGCCCATTTATTCTTGGGCTCATTTGCAGCATTCAGTTACTTACGGCCCGTTACTGTCATTTTCTGCTTGTGGGCCAAATTCAGCCCGTCGTTACAGTCGGCCCATTTGTGGACCGTTAATCTGTTGGGCCATTTTCCTAGCATCACCAAATACGGCATATTAACGGGCCATTATGGTCAGCCCATAAAACGTACAATTTCCATTAAAGGCCCGTCTACGGCCCATTAAAGGCCCGTAGAAGACCCATAAATGAGTCGGCCCTTACATGGCCCATGGATCCTATGAGACATAGAAGGCCCATGGATCCTACGAGACATAGAAGGCCCATGGATCCTTTGAGACGTAGAAGGCCCATGGATCCTACGGCCCATTGAAGGCCCATGGATCCGATGGCCCATTGAAGGCCCATGGATTCGACGGCCCGTAGATGGCCCATGGATCGTACGGCCCGTGAAGGGCCATGGTCGGGCGAGTTGGCCCCCGTTTGAACGATATAGCATATTCAAAGAATTATCCTACTCAATACTATCACCTCTAAAAATCATACACTATACAACAAAGATATCAAGGCATAGAAAGATAGAATAATCCTACACTATACAATAAAGAAATTACAGCCGATTATACCCACTGGGCATTATGGTTCGGCACAGGTGATAATAAAGCATACACAAACAACAAATTACATACACTGGGCAAATACAGCTCATACATCATGGACGCGCATCAACTTAACTCCATTTGAACTATAATCTCTTCAGAAAATAGGATTGGCCGGATTCAGATAGCACAAATTTCAGTCTGCAAAATCTGCAATTCCTTCATGGTTACCTTAGTGTCTTGTTTCATTTTTTGACTCCTACATCTAATACCTGCATGTCTAGTCTCAACTTGTTGATTATACATTGATAATCATGTACACGTTGTCTTGCCACCTCTAGTTGATGCTCGAGAACATCAGCACATTCCATTTCCAATCCATAATCATTCGGTAACGGCCATGCCGCACTGCTCACAAATCTTTGTGTTGATGTCACTTCATCCTGAAATGTTTCTGTAAGTACACATGACTAGGGCAAAAATATAGTTACAACAGTGAAGCGAGCAAGACACTATTTTGTACTACATGGCAAAACAGGACTAACAATAATGTTACACGTCACTTTCAAAAAAATTGTTACATGTCATGAAGCATAAGCAGGTGATATTTTAAAAATTATAAAAAAGATAGTCTGTGCAGCCTACATACATAAATCCCTCTTAGCTCACCAGAGGAGCATGATGTTGGGGCCCAATCGAAAACACAGACAAGTTACAAATTTAGACAGCACGTTGCGTATAAGTAAGCAAGCAGTTGGCAATTCTATACCTCAATTAAAGTCTTAGGGAGCATAATGAACAGCAGAGGGTTTCATACAAACATACTACAGCAGGCAAAACTATGCAATCATTAGTGTAGTATAAACTAGATTGTGAGCCTCATGCAATAACAATTGGTTAATAGACTTCAAAGCTTCAGGCACACTTCGGCAGAGTAATTAAATGGTAAGGCCTTTAATTTTTTCAACTAATAGTTATACAAGTACCGAACATCAGGCATGATTATTTGGGCATCTCATTAACTGAGGACAAATAAAGCAATTGAAAAGAGCAAATTAACTATGCGTGAAACAAACAAGGAATTTAATTGTTGAGTTGCATACAGTGACTTACCTTAGCAGGTTGAAGAGGCTCAGCACAACTCCTACTTCTCTTGCAAGGCTCCTTCCTAACATCTTGTACTTGGAAATCCTCAATCTTATCTTCATTGCACCCCCTCTGCAAGGTGACACAAACTAGTTACTTGTCTCCTTGGAAGATAAATATGCATACTTTCCAGTCTGTGAACACAAAAGGATGAGATTATAACAAAACAACACCACATAATGAAACATGCCGCATATCTTGCACTTGCACACAATGAAATGAGCATTTACTATGCCTGCACTATGTAAAAACTAGGCATACCTTCGAACTGGATCTCCAGGTACTCTTGGAGAGCCTACTGTAGTGTACAACCAAACCTTTATGTCACCTATGAGTTAGACAAGGCCCCACTATAGCAGCCCTTAGTGTTTAAATTGTTGACAAGCTCTGTTAGAGTGTTAGGTCAAGAAAATTAAGTAATCAAAGCAAACAGTCCTAGTATGGCTGGCTGATGCAAACAAGCAATTGAATAGATGTGTGAGCAAATCTTACATATCAAGAAAAGAAGCAAAGAAGGAGGCTTGAAGACCATCTCTTGACTGACCAGATTTAAGGGGCATTTAAACATCATGTGCAATGTATGAACTAACATAAACATTGCATATTATGGATTCTACAATGGAAGGCACATGTATTAGGTTATGCCATGTATGATGATGCCTAAATGTACAGATAGCAGGAAAGAGTGATTCATCATTGCACGCACAATTGAATTGCAGGTTAAGGGCCAGTTTGATTCCGCCTTTTCAGGGCATATTGTCAAAATAAGCCATAAAAGATGTAAAGAAGTCATTTTTGAGTTATGGGCTTGGGCTTAACTAATTTCTCTTTGGAGGGGGGGGGGTGTTTTGGGTAGAACCACACTAAAAATTGAAGGGAAGGGGTATAGTGAAATGACTATGTTGTCTGTCTATATTACACTCAAAATGCAACTGCTGACGCCTGTGTCACACCTGACCCTCAAGTAAAAACAAACACGCAAGCATTCATTGCCCTTCCCGCTTGCATCTCCTCTCCCCTTTCCCTCTACCTCGATCCCCTGCCTGCAGCACTAGGGTTCCTCCAGTGAGCCGTCGCCACTGGTCCCATCTGGCCTGGTCCTCGATGATGCTATGTCCAACTAGGCTACATGGCCGGCGGGTAGGGGCAAATCTCCCTGGCTGCTCCTCCCTCTGGCGCCGCCCCTCCTTCTCATGGTCTACAACATCTGCTCCACTGTGGTTCGTCCAACGCACTACTCCAGCGGGCGCTACACAACTACGGCTGATGCCACACTGCGGCAGAAGGCACCTTATTCCCCCTCTCCTCCTCCCAGGCCATGGCCTTGAGGTGCTGTTGAAGGATGAGCTCATCCAACAAGGTGAGGATCTCCTCTGATTTTTTGCCAAATTTTCATTCTGATCCACTATACGATGAATTGCTATGAGCTTCTTCTGCTGCTGCTATATGATGCATTGCTATGAGCTGCTCCTGCTGCTGCTATATGATGAATTGCTATGAGCTGCTGTTGCGGTATGATGAGTTGCTATGAGCTACTACTGCTGCTATATGATGAATTGCTATGAGCTGCTGCTGTTGCTATATGATGAGTTGCTATAAGATGCTCCTGCTGCTATATGATGAATTGCTATGAGCTGCTCCTGCTGCTGCTTGATGAATTTCTATGAGCTGCTCCTGCTGCTGCTATATGATGAATTGCTATGAGCTACTGCTGGTATATGATGAATTGCAGACTGCTGCTGCTATATGATGAGTTGCTATGAGCTGTTGCTGCTGCTATATGATGCTTTCAGGTGGTGCTGCTATATGATAATAACCAACCACTTGGACCATCGAATTTCAATAAATAATTGTTCTTCATTTAAATGTGGGTCATGCGTTCTTCGTTTAAATAGGGAATGGGATCTCTATGGAAAACATTGACCAAAGTAGATTGTGCCAAGTAGATGGTATCTTTGTATTTGCATTTTGAGCAAATAGTGATGGTCTGTTTTCCTATCATATTAATTACTACACTGGGTTCAATTTGTGATGTTTGCAAGTCAAATTAATTTCCATATGGGCAGCAAGATGAAAAAAATATAATGCAATCTAGACTTCCACTGATCATACCAAAGATAAGCTGAAAACGCAATGAAAAGAACTTGTTGGCTTATTACATGGAGCTTATATTCACACGTGCTTATTTTCTTAGGATAACTCGTAATAACTGTCCCTAAGAAACCTGGCTAATAGAACTGGCATACAAATAACATGTCACAATGATTGCAATGGAGGAGTGACGTACCATAGCACACTGTATGGGTTCACCGCTGCCTCTCCTTTTTTTGCGATGTTCCATGAAATTGCCACATACATCTTGTACTTTTTCGTTGTGTAACCCTATCTGCAAGTTGACATGACTAATTTCAGACATCCCTACATGATACTACATTGCATATCCCTTGCGCATATTTAAACCACCAATTAATGATTGTGTGCGTACCATAAACTAGCCATGACTCTGTATGCTGGACTAGCAGGCACTCTAAGGGAGCCTAATGTAGTGCACTGGAATTCCTACATGCCACCTACAATTTTGTGTAATGTTCTGCCCCTGTTCCTAAATATATGTCTGTCGGTGTCAAAACCGGCGGATCTCGGGTAGGGGGTCCCGAACTATGCGTCTAGGCGGATGGTAACTGGAGACAAGGGACACGATGTTTTACCCAGGTTTGGGCCCTCTTGATGGAGGTAAAACCCTACGTCCTGCTTGATTGATATTGATATTGTGGATGTTTAAAAGAGTGGATCTACCACGAGATCAAGGAGGCTAAAACCTAGAAGCTAGCCTATGGTATGATTGTAATGGTTGTTGTTGTTGTGTCCTATGGACTAGAGCCATCCGGTTTATATAGACACCGGAGAGGTCTAGGGTTACATAGAGTCGGTTACAATGGTAGGAGATCTACATATCCGTATCACCAAGCTTGCCTTCCACGCCAAGGAAAGTCCCATCCGGACACGGGACGAAGTCTTCAATCTTGTATCTTCATAGTCTTGGAGTCCGGTCGATGATGATAGTTCGGCGGATGATAGTTCGGCTGATGATGGTAGTCTGGCTATCTGGACACCCCCTAATCCAGGACTCCCTCAGTAGCCCCTGAACCAGGCTACAATGACGATAAGTCCGGCGCGTATATTGCTTGGCATTGCAAGGCGGGTTCCTCCTCCTAATGATAGAAGATTGTGAACACCAGGATAGTGTCCGGCTCTGCAAAATAAATTCCACATTCCACCGTAGAGAGAATAATATACACACAAGTTCAATCTGCTGACGTTTTTTGCGGCATGACGTCACGCCACTACCAAGCCATTACTTGAATCGTTTTTTACTCCACCACCTCAGCGCGTTTAGCAAAGCGGTTTCCTTGGCACGTCTTGTCGAAGCAGAGATCGTGTTCCCCCTTAATCCGGGATTCTCATCAATACGGACATGGGTAACCCAACCGCGCCATTGATGGTGACGCTTGGGGGATAAGCGAGTTTTACCAGGCCGGTGGGGGACGCATAGACTTCGCCCGCCCATATAAGGGATAAGGATTCACCTTTTCACCTACGCCTTCTTCCTCCTTTGCTTACCCATCTCCGCGCACTCGAGCTCCAGCGCCCAAGCCCGCACATCTCATCTAAACCTTCCCCAGTTATGTCCGGAGCGGGAGTCAAGTGGATGACCTCCTCCATCACGGAGGAGCACATCGAAAGACTGCGCAGCGCCGGCTACCTGTTCGGCGACATCGCGCATCGGCTACCCGACGAGGGGCAGCTCATCCCCACCCCCAGGCCCCACGAGAGGGTCGTTTTTCTTCCCCACTTCCTCCGCGGACTGGGTTTTCCACTTCACCCCTTTGTCTGGGGGCTCATGTTCTACTACGGCCTGGATTTCCATGATCTGGCGCCGAACTTCGTCCTCAACATCTCGGCGTTTATCGTCGTGTGCGAGGCCTTCCTCTGCATCCAACCCCACTTTGGCTTGTGGCTCAAGACCTTCAATGTCAAGCCGAAGGTAGTGAAGGGCACTCAAGCGGAGTGCGGAGGCTCCATGTTGGGCAAGATGCCCAACGTCCATTGGTTTGAAGGGGCCTTCGTGGAATCCGTCAAGGGGTGGTAATCGGGGTGGTTCTACATCACCGAGCCGCACGACCCTAAGTGGGCGGCGGCCCCCGAGTTCAGATCTGGTATCCCCACGAAGCTCACCTCCTGGAAAGAGAAGGGCTTGCTGTGGGGTAGTTCGGAGGAGCTGACGGGACTCCAAGCCTGTATCCAGAAGCTGGTGAAGAAGCTCAGGCTGGTTAACGTGGTCCAAGTCATGCTCGTCCGCCGGATTCTCCCATGCCAAGAGCGGGCATTCAATCTGCGGGAGTTCAATCTGGAATAGCACCAGGCGCTGAGCGGGCTCTTCGACACGACGTACGAAGGCGCCTGGAGGGTGCTGTTTAAGGGCGCCGAAGCCCCCGCATCCGCGACTGAAGATCGCGGATTTCGCTCGCAGGCCAAGCCGACGAGGTAAGTGATTCTACCCCTTTACGGGACACTTGCTTTTCATAGTTTGACTCTATGCGGGTTTTAATTTCCCCTTTTCCTTTGACAGGACTGGATGAGGAAGGCAGAGCAGATTATCTGCTCGGCTCCTATGCCAGAAAACCCAGTAGACGCCCATCTAGCGAGGCTGCTGGTTCCGGCACCGCACGTGGTGCCGGAGAAGAAGGCCAAGAAGGAGGCCATGGGTGCTCGAAAGAGTTCCCGTTTTTAGGTGTCCGACGACTCCGGGGAGGACTCCTCCCCCGAAAACGAGGAGGAGAAAGAGGACTCTCTCCCAGAGGAGGGAGAGAGGAAGAGGAAGGCTTCCCCAACAGGGGGGGCCGAAGGGTCCAAGAGGGGAAGGACTATTCCCCCGGACAGCTCCGCCAACATCAACGTTGGCGAGGAAGAATGGCCTTCAAGGGCCAGGCCTCCAGCGAGATCGTAAGTATCCAGATTCCTGAGTGATTTATAATTTCTTTTTCTGTGTCACATAGTGTCATTCTGATGCCGCATGCTGCCTGTAGTCCGGCCAATGATGATCTCCCCGCTTCATCGAGCGGGTCGTTGGCTCCTTCGGATGTAGACTCCATTCCGACCGCCTCCACCCCTTGCGACCCCGAGGATGCCGAGGTGGGATCCCAAGAAGGGACCCATCAGGGGGAGGCTCCGGAGGCGCCACAAGGCGGCCTCCCGGACTCTGCGCCGGACTCCATATCAGAACCCGCAGTGGTTCCGGAGTCCGGCCGGCGGCCCCTTCGCAAGAAGGGCAAGACCGTGATGCCGACGGCTTCCGTCCAACCGGAGGTGCCGGACAATTTGTTGGAGGCGCTCCAGAGCGCTTCTATCAAGGAAGAACACCGCACTATTATGAGTGCGGTGATTCAGAAGGTACAGCTCGCCAAGAGCGGGCTGACCGAAGCCTGCAGTAGCCTTCTATCAGGCTTTGAGGTAAGAAGTTAAAAATATGTAATGTAATACCGCATAGACAGTAGCCCCTGATGCTTGGTTCGGTGTTCGGAAACAAAAGCCGGAGTGAGGATCTGAAAAAAAGAAGATATACGTAGGGTTGATAAAAAAATATGTCAATATGGGTTGCAGGCTGTGCTGCTGACCTCTGCCACACTGACTGCGGAGGTCGGTGCTTTGAAGCAGGAGCTCGAGCGGTCCGAGCAAGAGCTCGGCCGCGCCAAGAAGCAGCTCCAGGACAAAGAAGGTGAGTAACACCACTTTGAACGTGTACCTTACAGAAAAGGATTTAGGTTGCAACAAAAATAACAAGGATAACATGGGTACTGCAGGGGCCACGAACGAGGTGGCGACCCTGAAGGAGGCCGTGTTTGCGGCCGAACGCAATGCGGCCGTGGAATGGGCAGAGTGAGAAAAGCAGGAGGCGCGGGTGGCGGTGGTTCGGCAAGAGATCCAGGCTCTCATGGAAAATCATGAGAGTTTGGAGCGTGACTCAAAGACTCGAGAGTCTGAGCTTGCCTCGGCTCTCGAAAGTGCCAAGACTGCCAAGGCCGATGCCCATAAGTCCCTTCAGGAGATTGAGTTGCTGAGGAAGATAGCGGCGGGTAAGGCATTTTTCATGCAAAGCAAGCATGTGAATGTAAATTACGTGTTACTTACCCGAATTCGGAGCTCTCCAGGGGGCGTTTGCAGATCTGCCTCGCAGCGTGTCTGATGCCGCCGCATTCTACCGAGCCGAGGAGGGGATCTTAACGGAGAAGGTCTTCTGGTCTCAGTACGCTGAGGCCGGCCATCCGGTGCCCCCTAGCGACCAGCTGAAGCAGCTGGTCGAGCTCCACAAGGTGGCCGAGCAGGCCATAAAGGGCCTCATAGTCCGGCTGTGGCCTGGAGAGGCCATGCCTGGGAGCTACTTCGGCCTCGTGCGACGGTTGGTGGATGCGTGCCCCTGGGTGGAGGTTATCAAGCGCTCCGCCTGTATTGAAGGTGCTTGTCGGGCCCTTGCCCGCGCAAAGGTGCATTGGGGCAAGCTGGATGCGGAGAAGCTAATCACTGACGCGCCACCAGCGGGCAAGGAATATCGTATGCCCGAAATGTACTATAAGACTGTCCTGAAGGGTGCCCGCAAGATTGCGGATGAGTGCCCCAAGAATGTAATTATTGAGTAAATTCGCAATGTGTTATCCTGTGCGCTGAAAACTTTGTTCATATGCGCTAAGCAACGCTTGTTAATTTAAAATATTACCTTCTGTGCGGCCGTTTATTAAATCTGAGAGATGGCAGGTCGTCGGCTTCAGCCCCCATGCCACGAGTGCTGGGGTGTTCAGGATAAACTTGAGCACTCTTGTTCCCATTTTTGGGTCCATCTAGGGAGGCGCTCAACACAATGAACAAGGCAACCGGACTTATAGTGCTTGAACACTCTCACTTAGCCATAGAATTCTATAATTTTAAATTTCGGCGAAGCCCCTAGTATTCGAAAGACCGAATTAGGGGCGCTATCCACGCCTTCGTCGGACATTATCCGGAACTTCGCTCGAAGCGGCGTAGGTCTTTAAGGACCCGAAAGGACCTCTCGAACAGCGACCAGTCTCTCGCCTTATCATGACAGTCAGTTTTAGCTTTCTCCACTGAGGCGTTAACCCGGCTCAACCGGGGCGCAATCGCAGTGGTTCTCCCAGTGCTACCTTAGCCGATAGAACGGAACGTAAGGTGCCAAACATGGGAGCCGGGCAAACCCAACTATTGACCCAAGACATGATTCGGAGCCGATTCATATAATGCTATAAGTTCGGGGTGCCGCACTTGTGAAAGTGTTCAGACTTTATCACACCATAATGCGGGGAACATAAGCCCCTGGTGTATTTGGCCGTACCAAGATGTACGGATGCAACATGTCGTAAATGAACATATATATATATATAAGGTAATGCAATTATGGGCAAAAGGTGCTGCATTTTATTCAAGAAGATCTGCTATGAATGAGGAATGATACAAATAGTGCGGAAAGCAAGGGATTGGACGAATTAAAGGCGTCTCCCTCCAGGGGTAGGCCGCGGAATGGTGTATTTAACAAATTTAATGCTCGTAATGGAGACCACCTGAGTGTTCGTCGCGGCCTTTGTCCCTCCCTGGCTGTTGCATCATGAGTTCAGCAGGTTCGCCGCCTGACAGAGTTCTGTATAAAAAAGAGAGAAATAAAAGATAAAAAGAGCGACACACTTGGGAGCCCCTGGTGTGGTCGAACCGCACTCTGGGTCTGTTGTGGTTGTGCCTCTCCCCCTATGCCCATGGTATCTCCAGGGCGTAATTATGTACGCGAAGAGTTTGTCGTACAATCGTGCGAGGGCTGGGATTGAGGCCGCATTGCTACGCGCGCTCGGAACGTGCCAGGTGGTCTTGGTTGTTGTTGCTCCGGGCGCGTTTGGCCGTGTCCGGTCATTTAACGGCCGGACTCAAAAATTGCCTTAAAAGGCTGCTCTGTACTTCTGCCGCGAGAGCCGCTGTATGTTCCTCCGTTTGGAGGGAGCGTTCCGTGTTTCCATTGACCGTGATGACTCCACGAGGGCCTAGCATCTTGAGCTTAAGGTATGCATAATGCGGCACCGCATTGAATTTTGCAAACGCGGTTCGTCCGAGCAGAGCGTGATAGCCACTACGGAACGGGACTATGTCGAAGATTAACTCCTCGCTTCGGAAATTATCCGGGGACCCGAAGACCACTTCCAGTGTGACTGAGCCTGTACAACTGGCCTCGACACCTGGTATGACGCCTTTGCAGGTTGTCTTTGTAGGTTTAATCCTTGAAGGGTCTATGCCCATCTTGCACACTGTATCCTGATAAAGCAGGTTCAGGCTACTGTCGCCGTCCATCAGGACTCTCGTGAGGTGAAATCCATCGACGATTGGGTCTAAAACCAATGCGGTGAATCCGCCATGGCGGATACTGGTCTCATGGTCTCTTCGATCGAAAGTGATCGGGCAAGAGGACCATGGGTTGAATTTTGGGGCGACTGGCTCCATCGCGTATACGTCCCTTAGTGCACGCTTCCTCTCCCTCTTGGGGATATGCGTTGCGTATATCATGTTTACCGTCCGAACTTGAGGGGGGAATCCCTTTTTTCCTCTGTTGTTCGGCGGCCGGGTCTCTTCCTCGTCATCGTTGTGTAGCCCCTTGTCATTGTTTTCGGCGATTAATTTGCCTGCCTGCTTGAATACCCAACAATGTCTGTTGGTGTGGTTAGCTGGCTTTTCGGGGGTTCCATGTATTTGACAGGAGCGGTCGAGTATTCGGTCCAAATTGGACGGGCCCGGAGTGGTTCTTTTGAATGACTTCTTCCGTTGACCGGGTTTGGAGCCTCGGAATCCGGCGTTGACTGCCGTATCCTCATTCACTACAAGAAATATGTCAACTTATGACCTTCTGTCAGTGACCCTGGAAGAAATGGTCATAGATTTATGACCATTTGAGACCAATTGGTCAAAAGCTGTTCGAGGGGCTCCAAACCCTAAACCATTGCGACCATTTTGGTCACAAAGGTCATAATTTCCTTACATGAAATGGTCATAAAGCTAACAGCGCTAGTCCGCTGCCTTATTTCTAGTTGTTAACGACCAATATAGATGGTCATAGCCTTGTAAATTGTGGTGGGTTGCTATGACTAGGCGCCACCTCATCAGTTTTGCCTATGTGTCATGTCCATGTGGCAGTTTTTGCCCTAGGTTGTGAAGCAACCTATATTTCTGTCATTCTCAAAATTCCCAAAAAAATCTCATAAATTCTTTGGGTCATATCTTCGTCAAATATGTAAAAACCTTCCTTGCCTAGTTCAAAAATAATTCAAAAATATTCATTTTCCTATTCTGTTCAGAGTAACAGTTTGGGAAGGAAGTACCACTTTGGCATGTCCAAATAGTATCCATTTTCTACAGTGCTTTCCTATGCCCAAATAACCATCCTCCACCAAATGCCAGCTCAATCCATTCATTATTTTGAGCCGAGCTTCAACATTCGTATTTATGTCCAGTGTGGTGGTTTGCAAAGCAAGTACCACCTAGGCTCCTCCTTTTGAGCTGAAAATTTGTGAAAACGGTCTTCTTAGTAACTGATCATCCTCAGCCAAAACTCACGCCCATTAGCCATGTACATTTCCCGTACCGCTAATCAAACACTTGGCTGCTAATTCATGTTTGAGCATCGATTGGTCTCCTCGTGAGAATCTTATGTTGTAATTTTCTTCCTAGCACCAACCTGGGGAGTGCCCAACCCACTAGACATGCCTAGGCCGCCCAGAACACATGGCAACGCCACGGACACGCGGTGACCACGCGGCGGGCATGCGAGTTTATGCGCTCTAGAGTTGGGGCCCTCGGCCACCGCCCAAACCTCGACGTATCGCCACCAAACCATGTATTTATGATTAAATAGGTCCTTATGTAACTAGAAATGATTTTTGGAAAAAATAAATAGCAAACTATGAGGCAACTGCAGTTCAAATTTGACCCGCTTCCAACTCAATCGGCAGAAATTTGTCTTTTTCACGAGAGGTGGATCAAAAAATTTTACACCAGACCATTTTGTCTATTGTGCATTAAATATGGCCTAGTATTTTATAAAAATGATTTGGTCCAATTTTGCAACAATTATTTGGTACTTCCTTCACAAAAAAACCTCCTTTCGGGCACTCGAAAAATGGAAAATGGTTTTTTCGTCAAACGAAAATGAAAACTTCCTTAGGCAACATTGTTTGCTATTCCAATATGCACCCTTGTGCACAATATGAGATCATTTGAACAAACTATGCCATGAATGTGGCCATAAGATTGATCATTTGGCTTGAAAGCCATGAATCTTCACGCTTGATAGCTCATTTCTGAGAACACATTTTTAAAATAATTACCGTATTACAAGTTTATTATTTTTCCTGGAAACTTGGTCACATATAATGACACAATGCGAAGGTTTTCCAATTTTTTGATTTTTTTTGAATTTTTTATGCCCGTTTCAAAATGCGGTGAAAACGGCGGGCTTGACCGTTCCTAGCTAGTGGTTGAATCTTGGAATTTTTTTGGTGTTTCTATGATTAAATAGATACTTATGTACCTAGAAATGATTTTTGGAAAAAATAAAGAGCAAACTATGAGGCAGCTACAGTTCAAATTTGACCCGTTTCCACCTGAATCGACGACAATTTGTCTTTTTCATGAGAGGTGGATCAAAACTTTTTTCACCCAACCATTTTGTCAATTGTGCATTATATATGGCCTAGTATTTTAGAAAAATGATTTGGTCCAATTTTGCAACAATTATTTGGTAGTTCCTTCACAAAAAAACCTCATTCCGGGCACTCGGAAAATGAAAAATGGTTTTTTCGTCCAAAGAAAATGAAAAATTCCTTAGGCAACATTGTTTGCCATTCTAATATGCACCCTTGTGCACAATATGAGATCATTTGAACAAACTATGCCATGAATGTGGCCATAAGATTGATCATTTCGCTTGAAAGTCATGAATCTTCACACTTGATTGCTCATTTCTAAGAACATATTTTTAAAATAATTACCGTATTACAAGTTTATTATTTTTCCTGGAAACTTGGTCACATATAATGACACAATGCGAAGGTTTTCCAATTTTTTGATTTTTTTTGAATTTTTTATGCCCGTTTCAAAATGCGGTCACAACGACGGGCTTGACCGTTCATAGCTAGTGGTTGAATCTTGGAAAACTTTTGATGTTTCTCTAATTAAATAGATACTTATGTACCTAGAAATGATTTTTGGAAAAAATAAATAGCAAACTATGAGGCAGCTGCAGTTCAAATTTGACCCGCTTCCAACTGAATCGGCGAGAATTTGTCTTTTTCACCAGAGGTGGATCAAAACTTTTGACACCCAACCATTTTGTCAATTGTGCATTAAATATGTCCTAGTATTTTATAAAAATAATTTGGTACAATTTTGCAACAAATATATGGTAGGTCCTTCACAAAAAAACCTCATTGCGGGCACTCGAAAAATGGAAAATGAATTTTACATGCAAAGGAAATGAAAACTCACTTTGGCAACATTGTTTGGAATTCCAAGATGCACCCTTGTGCACAATATGAGATCATTTGAACAAACTATGCCATGAATGTGGCCATGAGATTGAGCGTTTGGGTTGAAATCCATGAATCTTTATGCATGATAGCTCATTTCTGAGAACACTTTTCTAAAAAAAATTCCGTATTACAAGTTTATTATTTTTCCTGGAAACTTGGTCACATATAATGACACAATGCGAAGGTTTTCCAATTTTTTGATTTTTTTTAATTTTTTATGCCCGTTTCAAAATTCGGTCAAAACGGCGGGAATGACCGTTCCTAGCTAGTGATTGAATCTTGAATTTTTTTTGTGTTTCTCTAATGAAATAGCTACTTTTGTACCTAAAAATGTTTTTTGGAAAAAATCATGAGCAAACTATGAGGGGGTTGCAGTTCAAATTTAACCCGCTTCCTGCTGAATCAACAAGAATTTTCTTAAATGACAAAAAATAGCTAGAAGGATCGGAAATGCATACAAATTGGTTATCACCCATAAAATGTGGTCTAAATTACGTGAAAATTTTAGTGATGCCATTTTGCAAAATAGTTTTGGCAGCTGCTTCACAAAATACCCTGTTTTTAGGTCTAAGAAATAATTTTAAATACCTCATATTTCGAACCAATCAGGAGGCAGCCCACGGATCACCCCCACTGTACTCGATCTGAGCCGTCCACACACTCCCGCAGTCCCTCAATCCAGCACCTCTCGCTCGTTCCCTTAGTCACAGGCACACCCTTCCCCCTCAGTCCCTCGATCACCCAGATCCAATTCCGCCGCCTCCCTCACTGACCGCCGGCGCCTCCTTCGCCGATCACCGTCGCCGACCCCCGAGCCCCAACCCTCCGCTCCCTCTTCTCCCGTGGCCTCACCTCCTACCAGGACCCTCCCCTCGAGGCCGTCTGGTTCTTCTTCGTGCTCCCCGTGGCTAGGGTTTCGGGGGCAGCGCTCACCACTTCAACACCGCCGGCGACCACAACCACAACCACGGCCTCCACCTCCACTCCCTAGACGGAGATCCACTCGATTCCTCCCCCTCCCCCGATTCCTCTCCAATCCCGCTGGCTGGAGATCCACTCGAGCTCCCCCGTGATTCATCTCCAATCCCGCCGCCATCCCTGGCTCCTCACCACAAGCTCCAGCAAGCCCGCCCTCCCCGTGCCACTCAGCAGCGGCCGCCGCGCCCTGCGGCTCGCGAGGCGACGAGCTCCACAGCGCCTCCGACAACCGCGCCCGGAGGCCGCTGCCGTCCTCTCCGACAAGGCAGCTGCCATCCTGGCGGCGTGCCTAGGCCCCGCGGCGCCGGACCAGCCCGGGTGGGTGCCCCTCGTCCCCACTTGTTTTCCCCCTCTGATCCGATCGATCCGCAGGAGGCTGTAGCTGACCCCCTCTCTCACCTCGCCTTATGGATGCAGATCCATCGAGGGATACACCATCGCCGGTTGGGGAACAGGATCTGGCGCTGGGGTTCAAGGTCAACGCCAAGGGCACTGCTGCTGCACGCCTTCATCAGCGTCAACACCTTCTTCAGTGAGACTGGTGCTGGGAAGCATGTCCCCCCTGCTGTTTTCGTTGATCTTGAGCTCACAGTGATTGATGAGGTGAGGACTGGCACTTCTTCAGTGAGATTGGTGTTGGAAGCATGTACTACTTGTTGCAGCGTTACCCTTCTAAGTTTACCAGGCTCGATAAGGCATTAAGTGTCTTTAAGATTGCTGTTAGGACAATACTGCAATTCAGGTGGTGAGCATATCACTTATTCCTGAGCAGAATGGTAGTATTTGCTTTAAGCAGAGTAGAAAAATGTTCAGTGTTAATTTGTTGTGTATATACGAGTAGCTCAAAACTTGTTGCAAAAAATAGAATAACTCAGGTCTTTCTTGAACTAGACAAGGAAGACCTAATCAAGCTGAGTCTGAGTGAGTGGTAAACAATATAGAGCTCGGACGCTAATCAAGCTGATTTAACTAGTAGATGTCTAGATTAAACCTGTCCATTATTAACCCCTGCTCCTTGATGATGTCGAGCTCCACATCCACAATATGTAAACGTGTCAACGTTAATATTACACTGATCCTTACTGTTTTGTTGGCTTTAGTTAACTTTTTTTCATATAATAAAAACGTGATCTTGTTATACAATTTTGGGTTCTGTCAATTAATAGTTTGGAAAGCCTACAAGCCCTCTTATAGTTAACTAAAAGGTTGTTGAACATTTTTAACAACTGACTGTTGGACATTCCCATGTTGTCCATCACTGATTATGTACAACTTGGTACAAAATTGGTCTGATATTAGTTTTATATCACAAAAGTAGGGAGGTTCCTGCTGCTTATTAGTATCAGCTTTGGATTATTACTGTGTTTGGTTCACCACTGTACTGATTATCTTGGTGAGCATTTGTTTAATAACTGGAATACATTGTCTGCTGGGAACTCTATTTACCTTTGCGTAGTATTACAAATGTCTGTGAGGGTCCTTTGTGCTACTACTATAATTTCATTCATGATTTCTGCACATAGATTTCTCATCCTGCTATACAATTGCTTGTGCCTGAATCTGTTTGCCGTTGCTAGTCAGAAGTCGATTATTACTGGTGTGTTCAGGATTCTATTTCTATAATCTAAAATATGTGTTAATTCTGATACAGCGTAAAGAGCTATGTGACCCCTCCTGGATGGGGCTTCGCTTGGACCTCTGATTGGGCTCCCCATAGACTTTGACCCAAGGTAAACACGAATTTGCTTTTATTGTTGCTGCACTTGTCCCTGTCTTATAGATAATAGTTTATGAGCAAACCCTGTGGTAACAAAACCATATGTCATGGGAGTGTGACACGTACTGTTTGTGAATGCCTGTGATCGGATTATTGGATATCTGCTGATTATATGTCCTTGTCCATCATTGTCTGGTTGTTCTTGCAAGCATTATTAGTTAGGTTGTGTAGGTGCCAAATTCTGCTTCTAGATTAGTCTATTGTACCTGGGCCCTTCGCGGTGGGGTTTGGACCCTATGTCTAGGTTATTGTTATTGAACTTTGGGCCTGAGCATGGACTTTTTGGGCCTTCATTTTTGTTGGTGGTTCTGAATTTGTGTACCTACAGTTCTACAAAATTGAGATGACTGATTGTTTTGTTACTTGGACAATAACTTGCTATTTATGTACCTATAGTTCTAGTTTGTTGCTGCTCAATGCTCACATTCGTTTCTCATCCTTGCTATTTATGTTGGCTGACATAACTTGCCTGTTGCTCTTATGCGACCAGCATCCTCGTGACAGGGTTTGTCGGAGCCGCCATCGCTTTAGGGTGCTTCTGAGGCGCCGCCATCATCACCAAGCGCAGGGAGTACCTGTACCTCGATGGCCTGACCTCTTCTGGCATGTCGATCCTTTGACATGAAACTGTATGCTCGGTTTCTTCCCTTCCTTTTGGTGCGCATGCCATTACTGCATGGTGACCACGTAGGTAAAGCTTGCAAGTCGATGGCAGTTAGAGTTGGCGACTGGAAAGAAGCGCACACCTAGGTCGATCTATCTACTAGTCGCTGCGAGCATTTTTTCTTCTAGTGTGGTCCAGGCCAATGGCAGCATGCATACATTTATATTTACTGGAAATGCATGCATTTCTTTAAATGCATGACAAACAAAAGTCATTGCTGCTGCTAGGATAGGACTTAGCAGTAGCTTGCTGGCTAGCTAGTGTATGTTGAATTGTTGATCAACTCGCCTTTGGGCTGGCTGCTAGTACACCTACGTATAGCTACCTAGGTAGGAGTAGCTATGTGGTGCATGTAGTGGATTATTAAAATATTACAATCTCTTGATCAGCAATGAAAAGCATCGAGATGTAGCTTTATACTGGCATGCGAGCGTATGCATGCAGCATGCTGTGTATGTCCACACTTGTGTACATCGGTAGCAACAATATGCAGTGATGGTTTTGCTAGTAAAAATATACCAGCACTTACATAGTATACACTGGGTGCCAAAATTTGTGATTCCTGTCAATATGGTCTGACCAACTGTGCTTAATGGTGTTGTGTCCTCTTGCAGCTCAAGAAGGTAGGTGACAAGAAGAGGAAGAGGATGTCCTGAACGTTTCTCCCGCACATCGTAGATACCACCATCACGGCCTTGTAGGAATTAAGCTGGCGATGTGCCACCCTTGTGTATCTGTTTTTGATTGTATGTGGAAGTTGGACGTGCATACGTGTATTTGCTCTTGTGAGTATTTGACTGGATGATCTTTGGATTTAATTAGTTAACAGAAAGATTTATTGATATTTTGTTGTTCAAATGTGTAAATTGAAATCTGTGAATGAAAAATACTAAATGTTCTACTTGACAAAATAATATTTGGGCTCTAAAAAGGCTGCGGCCCAAACTATAGTGGATCAGAACCTTGTGCATTTCTGAAAAACTAGAAAAATAGGCTTAATGAAATGGTCCTAAAAAAGGCCATGGCCCAAAATAAAAAAGGCCAAATTGTTGGGCCAAGCCTATGTAGCTAGAGAAAATTAATAGAGAAAATATACAGTAAAAAGGCCGAATTGTTGGGCTAGGCCCATGTAGAAAATTGAATTGGACCGGGCTGAATCTTGTGCCACGTCAGATTGCCACGCTGGATGCCTACGTGGCCTGGGGAGGTTGCTAGTGACCAAAACGCCACAGTAGACATATTTTGGTCATAAACGTCTACAACCTTCTCACAGAGAAGGTCGCTATAGTCAGTTTACGACCGCCAGCTTTTGACCTTCTGTTTTTGGTCACGAAAAGGTCATAAATGGAAATTTGTGACCTTTCAGTGACCAATAGTCAAGGTCACAAGTTGACATATTTCTTGTAGTGATTGCTGTCGCCGTTAATGCGGCGTTTGTTTTTGTTTCGACGCAACCTGCCATTGCGGTCCTTGGTATCCGGACTGCCAGCGTTTTTGCTGTGGTTGTTGCTGCGAGCTAGCCAGCTATCCTCTCCCGCACAGAAGCGGGTCATGAGTGATGTGAGGGCTGCCATGGATTTCGGCTTTTCCTGTCCTAGGTGCCGGGCCAGCCACTCGTCGTGGATGTTATGTTTGAAGGCAGCGAGGGCCTCTGCATCCGGACAGTCGACGATTTGATTTTTCTTTGTTAAGAACCGTGTCCAGAATTGCCTGGCCGATTCGTCTGGCTGCTGGATTATGTGGCTTAGGTCATCTGCATCCGGTGGTCGCACATACGTGCCCTGGAAGTTGTCGAGGAATGCGGCTTCCAGGTCTTCCCAACATCCAATTGACTCTGCGGGCAGGCTGTTAAGCCAATGCCGAGCTGGTCCTTTAAGCTTGAGCGGGAGGTATTTGATGGCGTGAAGATCGTCGCCGCGGGCCATATGTATATGGAGGAGATAATCGTCAATCCAAACCGCGGGGTCTGTTGTGCCATCGTAGGATTTGATATTAACGGGTTTAAACCCTTCAGGGATTTGATGATCCATTACTTCGTCAGTGAAGCATAGTGGGTGTGCGGCGCCTCTGTATTGAGCAATATCGCTACGTAGCTCGAGAGAGCGTTGTCTGCTGTGTTCGGCCCGGCCGGAGTGGTTATATCCGGCGCTACGGTATTCGTCGTGGGTCTTGGGGCGCCCACATGATCCATAGAAAGATCTGGATTTTCTTGCCTTGTCCTCCAATATATCCCGCAAGTCCGTCCCGTTCCCCCGTGGCTTCATGCTTTTTGAGCGATGCCGGGGTACGGTTTTGGTGGAGGGCTTGCATGCCTCTCTATCGCGGCCACGAGGTGGTCGGTCTGCCGTATTGTGCGCTGGTGATGCAGGTTTGTACGCTTCCTCCTCTAGTCGGGGGAGCAACTTGCGTTTTGGGTAACTTTTGGAGGGGCGTTCGAGTTCATACTCTTCGGCCGCGAGGACCTCGGTCCATCTGTCGGCCAATAGGTCTTGATCAGCTTGAAGCTGTTGCTGCTTTTTCTTTAGGCTGTTTGCCGTGGCCATTGGCCTGCGTCTGAAACGCTCTTGTTCGACGGGATCCTCAGGCACGACGAATTCGTCGTCGTCGAGGATTGCCTCGTCTTCGGAGGGAGGTAAGTAATTATCATCCTCGACCTCTTCGTCTGCCGCCCTCTCGTGAGGGCTTGCTTCTGCCTCCTCCTGCACTGGATCGTGCTGGAGGGGGTTGTCTTCAGCACTTTCTGGGGTGTTATTATCTCCTGTGCCGGAATCTCCATTCTTGCTGTGGCGGGATTTAGAGCGGCGCCGCTGACGTCGGCGCTTGGGCTGTTTCTTTAAGGAATCGGCCTTCGTTGCTTCTTCACCGTCCCCATCTTTTGGGGTGTCCACCATGTATATGTCGTATGACGAGGTGGTTTTCCAGTGTCCTGCAGGCACTGGCTCTTGATAGTCTCCGGCATCGTCGTCTATACCGTCGATGTCTTTGGAGTCATAGTCGAGTACGTCGGTTAGATCGTCGACGGTGGCTACGAAGTGGGTGGTGGGTGGGGTCTGAATTTCTTCGTCGTCCGCGTCCCAACCATCCTGGCCGTAGTTCGGCCAGGGCTCTCCGGATAGCGAGAGATGCTTCAGCGAATTTAAGATATCGCCGAAGGGTGAGTGCTGAAAGATGTCCGCAGTGGTGAATTCCATGATCGGCGCCCAATCGGATTCGACTGGCAGGGGCGCAGGAGGTTCAGAGTCCGGCACCTCGGAGTCATGTGCTTTATGCGGGACAAGGTAAGTGTTCGGCTCCATCGCCGTAGAAGTTGCAGCTCCCGAGGCGGTGTCCAGCCATCTGTCCTCGATCTGAGTGATCTGGTCCGGACTATGGGTCGGAGCGGATTCGTGTGCGGCCTCCAAGGTGCTGTCCGGCGGCAGAGTTAGGTCGTGCCCATCGTGACAGCGCGGCACGCTCGGCTGTGGCTCAGATCCATCGAAGATCAAGTCCCCGCGGATATCGGCCGTGAAGTTTAGGCTTCCAAACCTGACCTGACGGCTAGGGGCGTAGCTTTCGATCTGCTCCAGATGGCCAAGTGAGTTGGCCCGCAGTGCGAAGCCGCCGAATACGAAGATTTGTCCGGGGAGAAAAGTCTCACCCAGGACTGCGTCGTTGTTGATTGAAGAGGCCATCAAGCCTATCGGTGATGACACAGAGGAACTCTCAATGAAAGCACCAATGTCGATGTCAAAACCGGCGGATCTCGGGTAGGGGGTCCCGAACTGTGCGTCTAGGCGGATGGTAACAGGAGACAAGGGACACGATGTTTTACCCAGGTTCGGGCCCTCTTGATGGAGGTAAAACCCTACGTCCTGCTTGATTGATATTGATATTGTGGATGTTTACAAGAGTGGATCTACCACGAGATCAAGGAGGCTAAACCCTAGAAGCTAGCCTATGGTATGATTGTAATGGTTGTTGTTGTTGTGTCCTACGGACTAGAGCCATCCGGTTTATATAGACACCGGAGAGGGCTAGGGTTACATTTAGTCGGTTACAATGGTAGGAGATCTACATATTCGTATCGCCAAGCTTGCCTTCCACGCCAAATAAAGTTCCATCCGGACACAGGACAAAGTCTTCAATCTTGTATCTTCATAGTCTTGGAGTCCGGTCGATGATGATAGTCCGGCCGATGATAGTTCGACTGATGATGGTAGTCCGGCTATCCGGACACCCCCTAATCCAGGACTCCCTCAATGTCTTTGTAGAGATTCTAGTATGGACCACATATAGATGTATATAGATGCATTTTCGAGTGTAGATTCACTTATTTTTCTCCGTATGTAGCCTATAGTGGAATCTCTAGAAAGACTTATAATTAGGAACGGAGGTACGAGGTAGTATCATGTATGACATCTACATATCTAATTTAGCAGCCAGTGGTAGAAATCATTGTCTGCACAAAGGGATTACTGGTTGAAAATCCTAGCAAAGCACGCTGGCAGGCACAGAACAATACAAGAGAGAGAGATGCGCTTACAGGATCATAGCAATGCCTTAGTCCCGGATCTTGGTTGGCCAAGCTGTTAGATCCAGAAGAAACATCGTCCTTGTAGTTTTTGCCAGCTGCATAACAGGTAACAACGACCGGTTAGTATATTTGAAGTACATCGGGCAGGTGATGCTGGACGGGTTTAAAGGTGACAAGTACCTAGGCCGTGGCAGGTGCTTGGCATCTCTCCAGACGGTGGGAATCAGGTTGGAAACGTTAAGGGTGATGATGTTGCGCTGACTGTCGGGGTCTGGTAAGGAGATCTAGAACCGTCGAGTAGGGTGTTTGTGGAGCGGCTCCGATAGGGTGGACTACGGTGTGGGCGAAGCGGATCTATGGCCGTGGACGAGGGCGTAGGTGAAGCTGCTCCGGTGGTTGGGTTAAGGATGGTGTCGACAACGTGGATCTGCGGCCGTGGACGGGGCGTTGCTCCGGTGGTTGGGTTAAGGATGGTGTCGACGATGCGGATCTGCGGCCATGGATGGGGTGTCAGAAGCTGCTCCGATGGTTGGGTTAAGGGTGGTGTCGACGATGCGGATCTGCGGCCGTGGACGAGGCGTCAGAAGCTGCTCCGGTAGGTTGGATGAGGGTGCGAGGAAGCGGATCTGAGGCCGTGGACTTGTGAGTTGGCAAAGCGGCCCTAGTAGGGTTGAGAATGGTATAGGCGAAGCTACTCCGATAGGGTTGATGATGGTGTCGGCGAAGCGGCTCCGGTACGGTTGAGGAAGGTGTTGGCGAAGCGGCTCCGGTAGGGTTGAGGAAGGTGTCGGTGAAGAGGATCAGAGGCTGTCGACGGGGGCATCAGTGGGGCGGCTCCCGGGTGTGTGGACGAAGCATCTCTGGTGGGGGAGTACGAATGAGCCGCTACAGATGCGTGGCGGTTGACAAGAGTACCAGCAAAGCAGATCCGGCGTAGTGGACAAGGCCGACACTTAATGGGCTATGGTACAGTGGTGGATGAGCAGTATACTTGTTTCTAGGGGAGGTGGGAGGGGTAGATGCGGCCGCAGAAGCAGATCCGGCGAGGTGGACGCCGCTGGCAGTGAATGGGCTATGGTACGATGGTGGATGGGCATTCTAGGGTTTCGAGAGGGGAGGGGAGAAAGGGCAATGAAGTACGGACGGCGTGATGTAAGATGCTCTGGTGCTATGGAGTTAGTCGTTTTTGCGGGAGGGGGAGAGGAAATGGGGGTGCCGTGTAGTGGGGGGAACTGGAAGTTACCAAAGTAGCCCCGACCTATCATGTAGATGAGGGCCGTATTGTAACTGTTGGTCTCCGTGCACCAAGGACAAAAGGGGGATTTCGCATGCTAAAGACTAAGGTGACGGAAATCTTAGAAGGAGGCGGGAGATTTTGCCGCTCGCGGGATCGTCCGTATCCAGTTTCAACTAATTTCGGACCGTGCTAGTGGGAAGGTCATGCTAGACTGTGTACACGGGGCACGCGTCAGCAGTTAATAACTGGTGTGAAGTACACCCTAGAAAAAAAGACAATAACTCGGGATGATGCACCGATAACTTGGACGTTCACACGGGCACGGCCAATCGTACGGGTGTAGTGGTGCGTTCACAAAAAAGGGATCAAACGCTCAGCCTATGTATTTCTCGTGTAAATAGATAATTTAGTGCCATTGGTTATTTACTTTAAACATAATGCATTGACGTGTTAGTGTAGAGGCGCAAAAAAAGAAATGGATATTGTAGTCAGCTACTTAAAAGTGTTACCTCATATGATTACATAGACTCCATTTCATAAATTGCGTACCCATTGAATTCATATATGAATATTACATATATTACTTCAAAATAGAAACTTAAATCATCCAAGACTAATGAATTTGAATGCAAGAGTAACAATGGTGCATGTACATGATAGCTACATTGGTTGTTTGAAGAAACATCACTGTAACTTTGGCATGCGCAACAGAAAAGGTTTATTTAAATAGAAAAAAAATGTGATATGTGAGTGTCCAATCTTTATAGTGTTGAATCGATATTGTACCTTTGGCCATGATATGAAGTAGATATTGACTTATGTTCAAGCGATGCACGTCCACGATCGCTAGACAGTAATACGTGAATGAATTGTGCAATCTCTCTCACACGCATACATATCTCATTTCCCTGTGGGCATCGGAGTCACAGATGCGCACTTCGTGTATTTCTCTCCCTCTGTCAGGGTTAAATTCGTCTTTCTACCCCGTCCTACAAGTCTCTCATACAGAAACACACACGCTCTCTATGTCTAACACGCCCACCCCTTTAATTCCGCCCACCCACAGCCACTAATGTCTCAAAGTATAATAATGTCTCTCACACATATGCTATCTACCTATCCCTTAATATAGCTAGACATGTGTCACACAAACTCCTTCTCCCTACTAGCAAGATGCCCATGCGTTGCACGGAACATCAAGATGCATTTGTATGCGAAGTTTATCTTGTGGGAGAAAAGTACGAACGAGGGAATGCCTTATTTGCAAATGCGGAGAGGGGTGTGGGTATCTTTTTGCAAAATTGCCATAGTTTCCTTCCTATCCGTCAGATATAAATCGGATGGTCTATATTGAAGGATGGCAGGAACACCATCATCACCAACTCTGTTTTTTATAAGAGTAGAGATATGTGAGTGTCACTGCCCCCCCACACCCCCACACCCACACTTCCCAACATCGAAGGAGTAGGGTGACACCTCGATCTTGATACTAATCTATCAACTGGCTTCTCTCTCAAACATACACACACACACACACTACCCGGCACCGAGGAGTAGGGTGGCACATCGATCTTGATAATAATCTATCTACTCCTCTTTCAAACACACACACACACACTCGCTAGTTGTGCCTCTGTGCCTACCGCGCACACTCTCGATACGTCTTTCTCTCCCCCCCCCCAACAATGACAGCAGAAGGGTGACAACTCGATCTGATCATAATCTTCAATTGGTTTGTCTCTCAAACATTGTGTCTCGGTGCCTCGCTCGGTAGCCCCCTCGATATGTAGACTTCTCACGCGCGCACAGCTGTAGTGACGATGACGCTGAACCTAGTGTGCCTTATTTTTACCGGCCTCATGTGATACTTTTCACCCTGTTTTCTGTTAATTAACAAGGCAACCTTTTCTTTGTTACTACTAGTGAATCTGAAATCATTTGGGGCAGACATAAAATATATCACTTCAACCCAATTATCGCAGCAACTATTTTAAAAGAAATTAGCTAGCTGCCCGTGCGTTGCACGGAACATCAAGATGCATTTGTATGAGTAGTTTATCTTGTGAGAGAAAAGGATGAACGAGGGAAGGCCTTATTTGCGAACGTGGAGAGATGTGTGGGTATATTTTTTGCAAAATTGCCATAGTTTCTTTCCTATCCGTTAGATATAAATCCGATGGCCTATATTGTAGGATGGCACGCACACCATCATCACCAACTCTATTTTCTACTTCCTCCGTCCGAAAATACTTGTCATCAAAATGGATAAAAAGAGATGTATCTAAAACTAGAATACGTCTAGATACATTTCCTTTTATCCATTTTGATGACAAGTATTTCCGGACGGAGGGAGTATTTGTCTTTTTAGAGATTTCAACAAGTGACTATGACTGGACCTTACCAACATACTCAAAAAAGTAGTCCATAATTTTGATGTTACCTTCTTTTCTTGGTGGTGCAGTGCCATCTGGATACCTCATAAATAAATCAAGGACAAATCTGACCCCTTCCTGAAAAGACATACGGAGAAAAATGAGTGAATCTACACTCTAAAATATGTCTACATACACATCCGTATGTGGTAGTCCATTTGAAATCTGAAAAAGACAAATATTTAGGAACGAATGGAGTATATATAAGAGTAGACATGGAGATATATCTCCAGCATGGTCTACAACAAAAATGTGTTGGGCTGGTTAGCGCCGGATGCTTGCAACGCGATGACATGAGTTCGAATTCTGTCTTTTAACTTTAGATTTTTATATTATATATTAGTCTACTTATTTAATATATACGTCTTTCGCTACTGTACTGACAGTGGAACCCATAGAGTACTTAGAATACAAGATTAAGGTTGGACTTGTTCCTTTTTAACTTTCTGTACGAAGCTGTAGCCACCCTGCAAGTCACGTGTACACTGCACATGCAATTAACTTTTTATAGAGGGACAATCATACATGCAATTAACTCAAATGGATTGGATGTCACTCTATTATTTCCAGCATAAAGAGCATCTCCAACGGCAGCCGAAAAATTTCCTCCCGCTTCCTTCCGTGGAGGACGACATCAAACGCCAGCGGCATACATTTTTACAACTCTAACCAACCAGATGAAATTCGTGCAAACACAGACTGATTTCATATAAGCATGAAGGATTTCATATAAAAAAGCCGGATCTTCATATAAACACGATGGATTTCATTACATTTACATGAACTAAGAGGTGCCAATCCGACTCTCTTGTATAATTAATGCTCCCTCCGTCCGAAAATACTTCTCCTAGAAATGGATGTATCTAGACTTATTTTAGTTCTAAATGGCCGCCCGCGGATCCCTTTGTCTTCCTCATGTCCGTCAGACACTTACGAGGTCGATGAAGGTCCTCGGAAGAGACGAAGCAGCAAAGAAACCACCTGAATCCGCGGTCATCGCCTCGGCGGTGGCCTTCATGGGTCCCAAGTGGCGGCGGCCTCCCGTGTTCTACTTCTCCTCGATGGTGGCAGCGGACACGGAGAAGCTGTCCACTAACTCGTTGCTCTCCATGCACCCGGCTTCTGTCTCTACCTGCATAGCGCTGCCGCAGGCACGAGAGGCGTGCCCACAGACATGGGAGGCGCGGCCACACAGACACTAGTGGCGCGGTACGATGCGGCAGTGACGGCGCCCGTACCGGCGTGCTCGCCGCAGTGCCGGCGTGGAGCAACTCGCCACTCCTCATCGAGCTGAACTGGAGCGGCGAGTTTCTGAACCACGCGCCTGCTTGGGGCAGCAACTGGCCCCGTCGGGCCAAGCGAGGTTGGTGAAGCACCGAGCGGCCTCGCCCGTATCTAGAGGGCTCGGCGGGCCACCGAGCCGGGTAATATGCCGGAGAACGGCTCATCGGAAGCCATCGGAAGAGTGGAGAAAATGGTGAAGGAGGAGACGGGGGAGCAACGGAGAGGTGCGATTCTTGACTGCTGTCTGTCTGGCCTTGTGTAAATAGAGGGCGGATGGTAGGAGCTTGGCCGGCGTCTGGCCTAGTTTAAACTGAGGGCAGACGGGAGGAGCTTTGCCAGTGTTGCGTTTAATTCCGGTCCGCTCATGAACGGACATGTGGCCGGAGTAGGATTCTCGATTTGCATGCGGGTTTAACAGTGGGGTTTAATGGAGGCATCGGGCGTGCAGCGGGCGGTGCAGTACTATTCGATTTGACAACAGCAATGAGCCGTCAAATCACAAAGGCCCTTGCCTCTCATGAAACCGACCGAGCTAGACTGCCCCGCCCTCTAGCCTTTTAAAAAATGTATATACTCCACTTTTGTACAGTAGTAGTATCGATGGATTGCGCCATGGAGGAAAACTTGAAATTAAAAAAAAAGGTGGTACATATAGAGAGCGCTCGTCGCCAAATTATGCATATAGTACTATTAAAAAGGCTTGTCACAATAATGGTGTCCAACATAAGTGCACCACCCACCCCTCAAATAAAACTAAGCACCCTGGAATTCTTTGACAAAACTAAGCACCCTGAAATTCTATGACAACTAAACTGCTGGCTATATGATGTTGGCCATATATATTGTACGTATATAATGTGAAGAAACGAGTGGTAGTACTATACCAACTAAAAGATGAAATGTAAGAAATACTAGTATGTACGTACTGAAGAGTTACAGTAACGAGAAGAAACATAACATAGTTCAGCTGGGGGCTCAGCACAAAACACCCCTCAAATTAAATTAAGCACACCTGAAATTAAACTTTGCAACTATTCCGGTAGACACTACATTAGAACCACCATGAGCAACGACACTGCCACCTTACTCGGAGTCCTCGTCCACGTCCTCGACTTTTTCCTCGACTTCGTCCTTGTCACTCTTCCTCTTGGCCGATACTTCTTTGCTTGAACCGCACACTTGGCTGTTGCTCTTCATCCAACCCTTGTAGATATTGAAACAAAGGTAGCCATCCATTGCAGCGTAGTGGATGTGGTTTATATCTAGTACATTCCGCTGCCATGCATAACGATGAAACGTGTATGGAGGTTTCTCCAATTTACCATATGAAGGATGAACCATGGCTCCTGCCAGGGTCAACATTGAAGGCTGACGACAGGACACCGGCCGATTCTTCTGGAGGTTGAAGGTGTTGCCTACAACGAGGCCTATCCGACCCAGGACTTCTTTGTCGTTACCAAAGTCTACAGTAACGAATTTGACTAGGTTGCTCTCGAGGAAGTCCTTAAAATCCAAGCACTCAACGTCGGCATGGCATATGTGGTAGACCAAGCATAAGTCATGCACGCAAACCTAGATCACAGCGGGCTTCTTCCTCTCTTCATCCTTTAGATCCTTCTCTCGTCCCAGGACTGTGGTGTACTCAACATCTAGCCCAGCGACCCACTCATCATCTGAGTCTTCAAAAATGCGTCCGAAGCAAGAAAGGCATCCTTTCACCATCGCGGAAGAACGGGTGTAGATGACGTCGAACTCATCGCCTGTGATGGTTCTAACCTTGTACTCACCGCCGATCATGGAGATTTGGGACGCCATGGATTTGGGAGGAGGGTTAGGATTAGTGGAACTGCCGTAATTGAAGGAAATATGCCCTAGAGGCAATAATAAAGTTATTATTTATTTCCTCATATCATGATAAATGTCTATTGTTCATGCTATAATTGTATTAGCCGGAAACATGATACATGTGTGAATACATAGACAAACTTAAAGTCACTAGTATGCCTCTACTTGACTAGCTCATTAATCAAAGATGGTTATGTTTCCTAACCATAGACATGAGTTGTCATTTGATTAACGGGATCACATCATTAGGAGAATGATGTGATTGACATGAACCATTCCATTACCTTAGCACTTGATCATTTAGTATGTTGCTATTGCTTTCTTCATGACTTATACATGTTCCTACAACTATGAGATTATGCATCTCCCGTTTACCGGAGGAACACTTTGTGTGCTACCAAACATCACAACGTAACTAGGTAATTATAAAGGAGCTCTACAGGTGTCTCCAAAGGTACATGTTGAGTTGGCATATTTCGAGATTAGGTTTTGTCACTCCGATTGTCGGAGAGGTATCTCTGGGCCCTCTCGGTAATGCACATCACTATAAGCCTTGCAAGCAATGTAGCTAATGAGTTAGTTACGGAATGATGCATTACGTAATGAGTAAAGAGACTTGCCGGTAACGAGATTGAACTAGGTACTGAGATTCCGACGATCAAATCTCGGGCAAGTAACATACCAATGACAAAGGGAACAATGTATGTTGTTATGCAGTTTGACCGATAAAGATCTTCGTAGAATATGTAGGAGCCAATATGAGCATCCAGGTTCTGCTATTGGTTCTTAACCGGAAACGGTTCTCGGTCATGTCTACATAGTTCTGGAACACGTAGGGTCCGCACGCTTAAGGTTCCGTTGACAGTTATATTATGAGTTTATGAGTTTTGATGTACCGAAGTTTGTTCGGAGTCCCGAATGTGATTACAAACATGACGAGGAGTCTCGAAATGGTAGAGACATGAATATTGATATATTGGAAGCCTATATTTGGATGTCGGAAGTGTTCCGGGTGAAATCGGGATTTTACCGAAGTACCGGGAGGTTACCGGAACCCCTCGGGGGCTTAATGGGCCTACATGGGACTTAGTGGAGAAGAGGAGAGGAGGCAAGGGCTGGGCCGCGCGCCCCTCCCCCCTTGTCCGAATAGGACAAGGAGAGGGGGGCGACGCCCCCCCTTTCCTTCCTCTCCCCCTCCTCTTTCCCCCTTCTCCTACTCCAACAAGGAAGGAGGGAGTCCTACTCCCGGTGGGAGTAGGACTCCCCTTGGCGTGCCCCCTCCTAAGACGGCCGCCCCTCCCCCCTTGCTCCTTTATATACGGGGGCAGGGGGGCACCTCTAGACACAACAATTGATCTCTCGATCTCTAAGCCGTGTGCGGTGGCCCCCTCCACCATAGTCCTCCTCGATAATATTGTAGCGGTGCTTAGGAGAAGCCCTGCAACGGTAGAACATCAAGATCGCCACCACGCCGTCGTGCTGACGGAACTCTCCCTCAACACTCGGCTGGACCGGAGTACGAGGGACGTCATCGAGCTGAACGTGTGCTAGAACTCGGAGGTGCCGTAGTTTCGATGCTTGATCTGTTGGGCCGTGAACATGTACGACTACATCAACGGCGTTGTTCTAATGCTTCCGCTTTCGGTCTATGAGGGTACGTGGAAAAACTCTCCCCTCTCGTTGCTATGCATCACCATGATCTTGTGTGTGCGTAGGAAAATCTTGAAATTATTACGTTCCCCAACAGTGGTATCAGAGCTTGGTTTTATGCGTATATGTTATATGCACGAGTAGAACACAAGTGAGTTGTGGGCGATACAAGTCATACTGCTTACCAGCATGTCATACTTTGGTTCGGCGGTATTGTTGGATGAAGCGGCCCGGACCGACATTACGCGTATGCTTACGCGAGACTGGTTCTACCGACGTTCTTTGCACACAGGTGGCTGGCGGGTGTCTGTTTCTCCAACTTTAGTTGAACCGAGTGTGGCTATGCCCGGTCCTTGCGAAGGTTAAAACTACACTAACTTGACAAACTATCATTGTGGTTTTGATGCATAGGTAAGAACGGTTCTTGCTCAGCCCGTAGCAGTCACGTAAAATTTGCAACAACAAAGTAGAGGACATCTAACTTGTTTTTGCAGGGCATGTTGTGATGTGATATGGTCAAGACATGATGCTGTATTTTATTGTATGAGATGATCATGTTTTGTAACCGAAGTTATCGGCAACTGGCAGGAGCCATATGGTTGTCGCTTTATTGTATGAAATGCAAACGCGCTGTAATTGCTTTACTTTATCACTAAGCAGTAGCGATAGTCATAGGAGCAATAGATGGCATAACGACAACGATGCTACGATGGAGATCAAGGTGTCGCGCCGGTGATGATGGTGATCACGACGGTGCTTCGGAGATGGAGATCACAAGCACTTATCTTGCATGTGATGTTTATCCTTTATGCATCTTATCTTGCTTTGTTTGACGGTAGCATTTTAAGATGATCTCTCACTAATTATCAAGAAGTGTTCTCCCTGAGTATGCACCATTGCCAAAGTTCTTCGTGCTGAGACACCACGTGATGATCGGGTGTGATAGGCTCTACGTTCAAATACAACGGGTGCAAAATAGTTGCACACGCGGAATACTCAGGTTAAACTTGACGAGCCTAGCATATACAGATATGGCCTCGGAACAAGGAGACCGAAAGGTCGAACGTGAATCATATAGTAGATATGATCAACATAGTGATGTTCACCATTGAAAACTACTCCATCTCACGTGATGATCGGGCATGGTTTAGTTGATTTGGATCACATGATCACTAGAGAGATGTCTGTCTAAGTGGGAGTTCTTTAGTAATATGATTAATTGAACTTAAATTTATCATGAACTTAGTACCTGATAGTATTTTGCTTGTCTATGTTTGTTGTAGATAGATGGCTCGTGCTGTTGTTCCGTTGAATTTTAATGCGTTCCTTGAGAAAGCTAAGTTGAAATATGATGGTAGCAATTACACGGACTGGGTCCGTAACTTGAGGATTATCCTCATTGCTGCACAAAAGAATTACGTCCTGGAAGAACCGCTGGGTGCTAGGCCTGCTGCAGATGCAACTAACGATGTTAAGAACGTCTGGCAGAGCAAAGCTGATGACTACTCGATAGTTCAGTGTGCCATGCTTTACGAGTTAGAACCGGGGCTTCAACGACATTTTGAACGTCATGGAGCATATGAGATGTTCCAGGAGTTGAAGTTAATATTTCAAGCAAATGCTCGGATTGAGAGATGTGAAGTCTTCAATAAGTTCTATAGCTGTAAGATGGAGGAGAATAGTTTTGTCAGTGAACATATCTCAAAATGTCTGGGTATAATAATCACTTGATTCAACTGGGAGTTAATCTTCCCGATGATAGTGTCATTGACAAAATTCTTCAATCACTGAAACCAAGCTACAAGAGCTTCGTGATGAACTATAATATGCAAGGGATGGACAAGACTATTCCCGAGCTCTTCGCAATGCTAAAGGCTGCGGAGGTAGAAATCAAGAAGGAGCATCAAGTGTTGATGGTCAATAAGACCACCAGTTTCAAGAAAAAGGGTAAAGGGAAGAAGAAGGGGAACTTCAAGAAGAATAGCAAACAAGTTGCTGCTTAAGAGAAGAAACCCAAATCTGGTCCTAAGCCTGAGACTAAGGGCTTCCACTACAAGCACACTGGACACAGGAAGCGGAACTGCCCCAAGTATTTGGCGGATAAGAAGGATGGCAAGGTGAACAAAGGTATATGTGATATACATGTTATTGATGTGTACCTTACTAATGCTCACAGTAGCACCTGGGTATTTGATACTGGTTCTGTTGCTAATATTTGCAACTCGAAACAGGGACTACGGATTAAGCGAAGATTGGCTAAGGACGAGGTGACGATGCCCGTGGGAAATGGTTCCAAAGTCGATGTGATCGCAATCGACACGCTACCTCTACATCTACCTTTGGGATTAGTTTTAGACCTGAATAATTGTTATTTGGTGCCAGCGTTGAGCATGAATATTATATCTGGATCTTGTTTGATGCGAGACGGTTATTCATTTAAATCTGAGAATAATGGTTGTTCTATTTATATGAGTAATATCCTTTATGGTCATGCACCCTTGAAGAGTGGTCTATTTTTATTAAATCTCGATAGTATTCATACACATATTCAGAATGTTGAAGCCAAAAGATGCAGAGTTGATAATGATAGTGCAACTTATTTGTGGCACTGCTGTTTGGGTCATATTGGTGTAAAGCGCATGAAGAAACTCCATACTGATGGACTTCTAGAATCACTTGATTATGAATCACTTGGTACTTGCGAACCGTGCCTCATGTGCAAGATGACTAAAACGCCGTTCTCTGGAACTATGGAGCGAGCAACTGATTTGTTGGAAATCATACATACTGATGTATGTGGTCCTATGAATATTGAGGCTCACGGCGGGTATCGTTATTTTCTGACCTTCACAGATGTTTTGAGCAGATATGGGTATATCTACTTGATGAAACACAAGTGTGAAACATTTGAAAAGTTCAAAGAATTTCAGAGTGAAGTGGAAAATCATCGTAACAAGAAAATAAAGTTTCTACAATCTAATCGTGGAGGAGAATATTTGAGTTACGAGTTTGGTTTACATTTCAAGCAATGCAGAATAGTTTCGCAACTCACGCCACCCGGAACACCACAACGAAATGGTGTGGCCGAACGTCGTAATCATACTTTACTAGATATGGTGCGATCTATGATGTATCATACTGATTTACCGCTATCGTTTTGGGGTTATGCTTTAGAGACGCCCGCATTCACGTTAAATAGGGTACCATCAAAATCCGTTGAGACGACGCCTCATGAACTGTGGTTTGGCAAGAAACCAAAGTTGTCATTTCTTAAAGTTTGGGGCTGCGATGCTTATGTGAAGAAACTTCAACCAGATAAGCTCAAACCCAAATCGGAGAAATGTGTCTTCATAGGATACCAAAAATAGATTATTGGGTAGACCTTCTATCACAGATCTGAGGGCAAGATTTTTGCTGCTAAATTCGGATCCTTTCTAGAGAAGGAGTTTCTCTCGAAAGAAGTGAGTGGGAGGAAAGTACAACTTGATGAGGTAACTGTACCTGCTCCCTTATTGGAAAGTAGTTCATCACAAGAATCGGTTCCTGTGACAACTACACCAATCAGTGAGGAAGCTAATTATATTGATCATGAAACTTCAGATCAAGTTACTACCGAACCTCGTAGGTCAACCAGAGTAAGATCCGCACCAGTGTGGTACGGTAATCCTATCCGGGAAGTCATGTTACTTGACCATGGCGAACCTACGAACTATGAGGAAGCGATGATGAGCCTAGATTCTGCAAAATGGCTTGAGGGCATGAAATCTGAGATGGGATCCATGTATGAGAACAAAGTATGGACTTTGGTTGACTTGCCCGATGACACTACAAAAAAAATACACTTCCGTGATGATACATGTTTGTTGCAGTAGGTCGCGTTTTTTGTCATGCATGTACACCCATGATGATTTTATGACAGAATCAAGATAGTCCTACCTGTGCTGTCGTAGAAGTGTTACATGACATTATCTAAATTATCATCACGGAAGTGTCCACTTCCATGATGATAAATTGCGCGTCACAGAAGTGCTTTCGTCAAGGGTGACCGACATGTGGCATCCACCGTAACGGAATGCCGTTAAGCTATCGGGTCGGGTTTTGGATCCGATATCCCGTTAACAACCCCGACCAATGGGGATTTTCCACGTGTAAAATCATCATTGGCTGGAGGAAACACGTGTCGGCTCATCGTTGGGGCAGATGTCATCCACTCATTTGACAAAAGGCGCCTATGATACGTCGACACGTGGCACGGCCCAACAGAGGCCCATTCCTGTGAAAAGGCCGGCCCGTTTGACTTGGTCAAAAGGTGGCGGGCCGGCCCATGGAAAGCCTGTTAATGGCCTGTTCGCATATATCCCATTTACAGCTCGCTAACCCAAGGCCCGTTATGCCCTATCCGAATTAGGCCTAGTAGCGTCATCTGGGCCATCCAATATGATTCCAGCCCGTTTTCATTTCTGGTGCATGTATGGCCCATGAAGTCTTTCGGCCCATATGAGGCCCTATGTAACTCTTGGCCTATTAACGACCTGTGGTGAAACTGGCCCGTAATGAACAGTGTATCACTTTACACCCATTAACGGCCCATGGTGAAACTGGCCCGTAATGAACAGTGTATCACTTTATACCCATTAACGGACCGTTATTCCGTTGGGCCGTTTCCAGCCCATGTTATCTTTCGGCCTTCTCAGAGCCCATTTATTCTTGGGATCCTTTCCAGCATTCATTTACTTATGGTCCGTTACTGTCATTTTCTGCTTGTGGGCCAAATTCAGCCCGTGGTTACAGTCGGCCCGTTTGTGGTCCGTTAATACGTTGGGCCATTTTCATAGCGTCATCAAATATGGCCTATTAACGATGGCCCGTTATGGTCGACTCATGAGGGGACGATTCCAACTCTAGCCCGTTTACGGCCATAATGCGGTCTATTTGGCCCATGTTTGGCCAATCGATCATATGGCCTGTATAAGGCCCATTGATGATACGGCCCGCAGAAGGCCCATTGTTTCTACGACCTGTAGGAGGCCCATTGTTTCTACGACCCGTAGAAGGCCCACTATTTCTACAGCCAGTAGGAGGCCCAGTGTCACTACATTAAATATTATCCCATGGTTATTATGGCCTACTTTTAAAAAATAGGTTATTGCAGCGACTAGCAAACCGCGGAAAAAGAACTGCAATGACTACAAACAAATAAATAAACAAGACCACAAGGAAATAAATAAGCAAGCAACTAACGCTAGGCTATTACACATATTACATCCACTGGGCATCAAAGTTCGCCACCAGTGCAAATATAGGGAACAAAGCGGCATATCATATACACTGGTTGTCAAAGTTGGCGACTAGCGCAAATAAACGCCGCAACAAAACAAATCCAGAACTGAAACCACTTTAGAAGATCTCAAGAAACAATATCCTGGGTACCCATAATGCTGGCAAGATGCTTAGCAAGCTTATTAACTTTCTTTTGTTTGGCGCTTAAATCCTCCAACGCTTGCTGTTGCACCAGAAAATATGCATCTGAATTCTGCAGGGACTTCCTCAGCCCTTCAGCTTCCTGTCGCAGCACATCTGATCGATGTCTTTCAACTTGAAGTTGAGACTCAAGAAGACGAACTAATTCAGGCAGCGAGTTCGAAGAGCTTGTGCCAGCAGTAGTGGCCAGTAACTCGAACACTACATCAAGATAGGACTTTTGGGTTCCCTCACTGTCGTCAAGATAGTTTTTATCAGCTTTCTTGGAGACCAACAGGGATGTCTCACTATCTTGAACCTTATCTGCATTACTTCCTTTACCATTGGATAACACGGTACTGTTATCCAATATTTTGTCCGCATTCTAAAAGAGAAACAAGCAGACACATCACATGTTTACCATGTTGTATATGAAACTCATTTTGGTAAATGAGTTCAGTAGTAAAGTGGACATGATAATAGCATGAAACAAACATATATCTATGTACCATGGTCACGTTATGGTCTATATCATTCTAGTTTTTGTTGCCAAATCAAGATAGAGACACAGTTCAAATAATATTTGTTCAAGACAAAGCAGAATAGACATAATATAAGTGTGGGTAACTAAAGAGCAATAACAACACTTGTAATGTGCATGACATGAGAACATAACTGTTTATTCAATTGAAACTGAAATCAACATAGAGCAGGTTACAACAGCAAACCAGTTAAAGAAACAGGTTTAAAACATACCTATTGCGCCATCGGAGTTTCAATTCCATCCTTCAAATTTGAAAATAGTTGGTATGAGTAAATACAGTAATGCAAGAGCAAAGGAGTATGAACCATAGCTACAGAACCTGACCTCAGAACAAAGCTCTTCTCCTTTAAGCGTTGAGTTGGGATTCAGAGTGGTGGTCCTCGTGCTTTGGGCACTGCAGTTCCCTTACTAACTGCTCGTGTTTGGGTGCTCTGTGGTGGAGACGGTGCTGTGTCCACTGGAACTGGGTTACTATCTGCGGGGTTGGGGTTAGAAGGGGTGTAGCTGGTTCTCTGTCCAACTGGGTAGGGCTACAATCTGCGAGAGTTTGGGTTATGTGTGGTGAATCTTGTCCTTGGGCAAGTACAACCGTGGTTATATCCGCATCAACTGGTAGCACTATCTTTTCTGAAGACCGTGTTGTTACTCCCTTAGATACTGCCATCACGCTCTCTAATTCAAATGGCTGATAAACAAGAAAAGTAATTGAAAGTATAGACATTGTATGATAGACAGGTGCAATGGATAGTGGGGAATAAAAGAGGGCATGAAATAATTCATATTTATGTTGTCTAACCAAACATGATAGCATGACACAATTTCACATATATGATGGCCAACTAAACATGATAGCATGACACAATTTCACATTATGATGGCTAACTAAAAAAGATGGAAAGACATAGTTCAAAATACGAGACTATATAAACAGGATGACATGACATAACTATATAATGTTTTTATTAAATAGGTTGGCATGCCATAATTCACATACATTCACGAATAGAATGCCATAATTCAAAATATGACGACTGTAAACACTAAATAGGATGAGATGATATAACTATATGATGTCTTTATTAAATGGGTTGCCATGCCATAATTCAGATAGATGATGTGTATGTACTATGTAAACATGATGGCATGATATAATTCAAATATATGATTTATATAGTAAGCAAGTAAGCAGATGGAAATCCATATATGATGTAAAAACTAACCAATGCAAGACAACATGCATGACATGGGTAATATAACCCTGCCAAGTTTGAGCATAGACCTCAGGGGGGAAATAGGACTGGTCATCAGTCTCTGAATCCTCCTCTGAGGAGCTCTCTATAACCAGCAAGATGTCTGCTTTAGCAGGTAGCATTGTCTGCTCTGAATACCTTGTTTTCACTCCAGATACTTCCATCACCGCTTCAAATGGCGGATGCACAAGAAGAGTAGTTGAATATACAAACGTTGTCGACAAATGGAACACGTAATACAAAAAAAATGATAGCATGATATAATTCACATACATGATGATTGGCTAAACAGCATGGCATTGCATAATTCACATATATAATGCCTTTGCAACACGATAGCATTGTATAATTCACATATATAATGTCTTGCAACAACATGGCAATGCATAATTCACATATATGGTAATTAGACACTGAACAGGTGGCATTCACACAAACCATGTCTAAACTAATCAAATGACATAGCAATGTGAGACACCATACGCATGATTTGAGCAACATAACCCTGCCAAGTTAGAGCATACACCTTGGGGGGGATAGGACTGGTCATCTGTCTCTGAATCCTCCTCTGAGGAGCTATCCGTAACTAGCAAGATATGCGCTTCGTCAGATAGCATAGTCTGCTCTGAAGACCTTGTTGTCACTCCAGAATTTGCCATCACCGTGTCAAATGGCTGATGCACACGAAGAGCAGTTGAATGTAATAACATTGTTGACAAATGTAATATGTAACGAAAAAAAAGGATGGCTTGATATAATTTACGTATAAGATGACTGGCTAAGCAGGATGGCATTGCAAAATTCACATATATGATGCCTGGCTAAACAAGATGGCGTTGCATATTTCACATAAACGATAAATAAATTAAACAGATGGCATCCGCACAAAGGATGTCTAAACTAAGCAGATGACATATTTGATGTATAAAGTAAGCAATGCAAGACACCATATGCATGATATAACCAACATCACCATGCCAAGTTAGAGCGAAGACCTAAGGGGGTAAATAGGAGTTGTCTACTCCTTCTGAATCTCCCTCAGAACAGATATCTTCCTCTCGATTACAATCCAAAATGCGTGGAGGGGGGGCTGCCTTTGCACCTACCATGGAGCGACGTCTACATGAAATTTTATTGCCACGCAAGGCTCGTCTCTTTTTCTCTACATGTTTAGTTCCATTGTTTACAATAACTGTCATGCATAGGAATAAAACATAGTGAGGTTATGTAAGGAGTGCATGCAGAAATCCAGAGTGATGGTAGCAACCTGTGGATAGAACCAAAACCAATAATAGCAGGCAGATAATGGCTTCAGTTAAAAAATACAGATAATGGCTTCTTTACTGTTTGTTTCCCACCCAACATGAAACTCATAGTAGACACCGGAGATTAACCAGATAGTAGATAGATACTATTGATAGCGGCCCCGATATGTACCCCACAACCATTTAAAAACTCAAGTTTGCCATTAGTTTGGAGCTGACTCAGAGTCTAATCGGTGAACATGACGATAAAGTAGCATGTAATATTAAGCGATGCATAACGTAAGCAGACACGAAAGAGTGCGACCTCTATTGCGGACCCGTGTAGTCCTCGAGGTCATCTGCTCGGTTGATGATGGTAATGCAGTTTTCATGGCTGCCAGCGGCGGGGAAGAAGATCTGAGGCGGCGAAAGACAGTCTGGAGGCCGGATCCCTACTGTGCTGGACCCTTCTATCGTTGGAGCAGCTGTGCTGGGGTGGACGACGGTGCAGCAGGAGCGGGACAAACCACGCAAGGTTTTCTTTGACAACTATCTGTAAGAGAAGTAATTCTGTAAGGGCTCGTTTGAATTGGAGGATTCCAACAAAGCAGAGATAGGAAATAGACAGGAATAGGATAGGAATGCACGTGCAAAACTGAGAATTTAAAAACACAGGATTTCTGCCAATCTGGGTGTTTGATTCACAACAATTGGAAGATCACAGGATGCAAAGAAGCATGGTGAGATTAAGTCAAACCACAAGAAAATGTACGGTTATAATGCTATTATGCTACTATCTCTTAGTCTTGTGCTTCATGAATAGGAATTTGAAAAGGAGGACAAGTGAAAATTAAAATTCCTACGTTTTTTCTTTCAAGGAGACACTAAAGGAACAAATCCGTGTGCTCAGTGGACAATATATATAACATGTAGAGTAAAAAAGAGATGCAACAAGTGTACAACCTCTTTGGCGAAGCGATGTCGATCTCAGCGTGATTGGGTTGGCCGGTGAGGATGCTCCGGCTGACTTTGCTATTGGAGGAGGGGAAGAAGATCTTAGGCGTCTAGTGATGGAGCCCGAGGTACTGCTCCATTGTGATGGAGGGTTTCATCGTTGGAGCAGCTCTGGTGAGTTGTACGACGCCGAGGCTGAAGCAGGACAAGAGAGACAACAAACAACATTAACCTGAGTGGAATTCTAATAGCATCTCCAATACATGACATAAAATACATAACCACAAAGTGCTAGATGTAGAATACATCAGCCGCTCATGTCTGAACTTAACTGTCGAAACTGAACTTAACTGTCGAAACTGAATTTTGCTGTCGAAACTGAATTTTTCTGTCGAAACTGAACGCACTAGCAAGGTGAGGCTACACGTCGGCCGACTGACTTTTTCATCTCTGGTCAGTCGATTCTGCATCCATTGGATACGAAATCAAGGGCCTGCGGTTCATCTTCAACCTTCACCCCCTGAGCCGCCAGCCACCACCGACCAAACAGCAGCACCCCGTCGCCCGCGGCCCGCGGTGCGCCGCCCCGCCCGCCCCAAAAACACTCCCCACCGCCGGTCCACCGCCGCCCCGGCCATCCCTCTAGGCTCCCCCGTGCCGAGCTTTTTCTCCGGCGATCCCCATGCCACTGCTCCGCCAACGCCCCGCCACCGCCCGCGACCACCACCCCCATCTTGAACCCTAAGATAGATAGTGGGGTACGTCTCGAGCAAGCCCCCCTCCCCGCTGCGGCTGGTTCTTCCTTCACCCCGGCGAGCCCACCCCTTGAAAATCGGCTGACCCAAAAGTTGATTCAGTCGACTAAAGTGTAGCCAAATCAGAGCAGCATCGCAAGCAAGAGCAAGAGAGAGAGCAGCGACACGAGCAAGAGCAATACAAAGAGCAGACCAAGCAGGGGACCGAGAGAAAGAGTAGAGCAGCAGGGCGAGCGAGAGCTAAAGCAGCAGCAACTCCTACTAATGTGGATGTCGCCGCCGAGGGAGCGGCGCCGTGGAGGAAGTGGCCAGCGACGCCGCCGTGGATGGAGCCGCGCCGTGTCGGCTCGGAACCGAGCGCCGGCAGCACCGTGAGATCGAATCAAGAAGAAAATGCGGTGATTAGTGTACAACCTCTTTGGTGGTGCCGATTAGGCCACAACTTCATCCGAGGAAACAGTGATGATGATGCTCTTCCGGTGGTTCAGGTGAAGACGGGGTGGTGGCGGTGTGGGAATGGAGGTGGCGCGAAAGATGAGGGGAACGTCGGGGCAGCTCCTTGGAGGTGGAAGACGGGGTGGCTGAACCGGCGGGCCGATGAGATCGATGACGGATCCTCATCCGGTAGGGTGGATGAGGGACGTTGAGGTGTTGCTGTGGATGATGTCGTCAGGGAAGAGGCACCGGCTGGGTGCCAGACGGAGCATGGTGTGGGGTTTTGTCACGGGTTTTCGCGGCCTCGGTGTATGAATGGGTGGGCGGATGGGATGGCAGTGGGGAACCATGGCTTAGAGACGTGCTTGTCCGAAATGTGGGGTAAGTTACGAAAGTACCCCCCCACCGGTTTGAGGTGGTTCTTTCGGTTCAGGGGTGCCACGGGCATTTCGCGTGTCGGGATTTCATAGGAGGTGGGAGTTTTCGCGCGCGTTGTAATTTCATAATAGCAAGGCACAGGTTGAGATGGAGGGAGTTGTCGGAGCACAACGAGACAAAGATATATCTTAAATATTTCTGGCTAACAAGGCGCGGATTGAAATTTCCGGACAAGCCTAATGTTTACTGTACCAAATCAATGCGCACTACAAATGTCATTCAAAACTTTGAATTCATGTTATGTTCAATTAAAATATTTCTCTACGTGTATAATGCATGCAACCTACTACTCATATGAATGTTTTAGTGCATTCCAAACATATATACTACTCCTTCAATATGAACTAAATTTGAATAAGATCTACAGTAATGATTGTTGTGAAGTCAAAGCATTTGAATTCGTTTCTCTGTTTTAATAAGATCTACAATCATCATTATTGTCAAGTTAAACCATCGTTTGTGTATTATCTTCACACACCACATGATTAGTCTCGAGTTACATATGAACTATGCGTACTATCTGAACTCGAACTAGATTTTTTGAATCCACTTTATTTTGATTTCAAATACAAATACATTTCTAGATCTAGCTAGATCTTCATAATCTAAACCATGTCTCATATGTATAATGTGTTTATCACATTATGTATGGTGCCCCGCCCCCTACGCCCACAAGTATTTAGATGTGAGTTGCAAACACCACACATTACCACAAATTCAAATAAAATGTGAGAATGTTCGATATATAGTATTGTTTAGATTGCTCGATATTTAGTTGTAAGCTGCAAACGCCACACATTATCACAAATTCAAATAAAATGTGAGATTGTTTGATGTATAGTATGGTTTAGATTGTTCGGCATTTAGCTATGAGTTGCAAACGCCATGCATTATCACATTATGGTATAACATGTGCACATCACGTGTATCACTGCTATATTCATGCATCAATGTTTAAAACACTATGATGTCCTATTGAAATATATGAATCCGCTTTCATATCAAATTATGATCTTTGTTAGTCTCTTACACCCACACAATCCTCTAACCTTTGTAGCCACCACTAACTTTCTCTCGTGCATGCACACGCCCTCCTCGCCCTCCCCCTCCCTCGGCATTCTATCCATCGGGCACATTCATTTTTTCTTTAGGTCGTTCTCCCAGAGTCTCCACAACTCCTTTCTGACACACACCGATCGATAAACCTCTCCAACGATGCCTGCCTACAACATACACACACACATTCAATCTCCTACTTTATGTTTCCTTGCCTCGTGTCTCTCATACCGTCAGACACACGTGTAAACTCTCGCCCCTCTTTTCATCGATCTCACAACCGCACACTCCTCCCCCTATCCAGCTAGTAGTTGGGCCTCTCGCACCACCTCCTAGCTCCATTCTCTCTGTCTATCCGTCTCGCTGGGCCTTATTTGCCTCTAACAAATGGAGGTACACTGACCGTCTCTCGCTATACATATAGCTATATAGGTCCTTATAACTCGTTTTTACCCACACGTCGATCGATCTACCTCATTAGTTGTGTCTCTCCCTTCCTCCGACAAACAACAATTGATCTACCGATCTAGTTAGGTTTGCTTACCAAACACATGGTTCTCCTTCATCATCCATGGATTTGTCCCGACAGATCTATCACGCACAGGCACACACAGAAACACATCCCCACTCTTATTGATAACATTACAATTCCACCCTCAGTTTGTCTAGTAGGCCTCTCCCAACATCTCCGAGAAGCAACTCCATCACCCATCCAGCACTCTACCCCTCTCCCTCCCTCTCCCTCCCTCGCTCTCTCCTCTCTCTCTCTGTCCCATCATATTTCCCGTCCTTCAGTTATGTATGGATGTCGACCAATCTCCCTCAAGACATAGCTGGGTCTCTCCTTCTCAACACATATACGAGTCGTTCTACCTCTATAGTTAGGCCTCTGTCTACCCCTCCCCCCACCCCCTCCCCCCCACACACCGATACACATCGAGCGCTCTAGTCATGTCTCCCTGCCACACACAAACTTGACATGTGCCCTCTAACGTTCTGGTAGGCCACTCGCACTATATCTTTGACTTGCACACACACAATTTCGATGGCTCTCTTCATCGATCTCGCACCCACCCAGTTGATCCTCTCTTCGACTCAATCGATAGCTATGACCCCTCCCTCTCTTCTTGTGGATTGCCCGACCCTCTATGTATGATATATATAGGCCTCCATTTCACACACATTGCATGCAAAATTTTGTTTGAGATGTCATCGAAACATATTCCCACAAATAATTCACGAAATCAACCCCCACCCCACCGTCCACCCCCACCCCAAAACAAAAAACACTCACGAACGCGGTTTGTCTCTCTCTCACACACCCACGTAGGTGGGGGACGTGCATGAAGAGAAGAGGTGCATGCACGGTGCACGTACTCCCGTATCTTTCCCAACCACACCCGCGCGGGTACACGGTGGAGCTCATTTCTGTATGAAAAAGGCAGCCCACGTGGTAATTTGGCACGTGTACTGGTTGTCCACTTGGTGGAGGGAGGATCGTCTACCACGGGTGAACAAACAAATTGCCACTTGACGCATTATGTTAAATTAAAAAAAGAGGCAAACCATGTCGGGCCTACCTTAGAGGCAAGGCTCTATACACTGGAGTACTTTTGATGTGTCCCGTCAACTCGCAGAACGAGGAGAAGCTTGCTTAGTACGCCGTCTCCCCCGCCCACGGGCGCGGTGGCTCGCAGGATGAGGTGAAGCTTGCTCTGCCTTATGCCCGCTCCCTCGCCCATGCGTGCGGTGGCTCCTAGGACGAGGAGAAAAATTTACTACTCCCTCCGTTTACTCCTTGTCCCTACTACCTTGGTTATAGAGATTATATCATATTGTTTGGAATATATATGTCCTTTAGTAGATTTCAATATGAACTACTAGTACATACTCCAAACACTGATGTATATAGACGTATTTTAGAGTGTAGATTCAGTCATTTTGCTCCGTATGTACTACTACCTCTGTCCGGGTTTATTGGTCCCCATTGTATTTCGTGGCAAATTTTGACCATAGATTAAACTAAGAAAATGTTCACGCATGTCACCAAACATTATATTTTTGAAAACTATGTTCAAATACGAATCCAATGAGATAATTTTTCTTGACATGCATTAACATTTTTTTAGAAATATTTAGTCAAAATTTGCACAAACTATAAAAGGGACCTATAAACCAGGACAGAGGTAGTAGCACTCTCCCTCGCCCCTTGAACCTCGCCCACGTGGTGGACATGCAACAATTAATTCAGTCTCATATAGCCAGAACGATATATACTGCACTACCATTATTGCTCGACTTCCCGAAGAGGCGAAGAGCCAATCGCAAGGTTAATATTTTGGAGTTGCCAAGCGCAAGGTTATAGGAGAACGAGTAGTAGGTGCCGCATCATTTATAAATAAAGTTTTTTTCTTCAGTGGCACATACGCAATATGATAGGTTCATATGGAGAGAAAAGGAAACCGCTCCACTATATACATAGTCAGGACGGGCCAGCCTACACAGTTGCTTGCTGGGGTTGCTCTCTTCACACTCTCTCGCACAAAACGACAGTGGCCACATCTCTAACATCCCACCGGATCACGTCCGCTTGGGGAAGGGGTGGATGCTTAGTGTAAATGTGGTGGCCGTCGCCGACGGTGAAAACCCACTGTCGGCACGTCCCGATCAGGGGTCCCCGCCGTTCTCTCTCACAAAGCCGGTGAGGTTGCCTACGTCCCTTGCTCACTGCCGCGATGTGGGCAGTTGCCGCCTCCCGTCGCCCTCCTCAAGGTTGAGCTACGTCCCTCAGGTACAACTCCCTTTACAGCCGGCTTGCACCACTGCTCCAGCTGTCCACATCACTCCCTGTGGATATTTCTCTACTTCTTTGCCCCACACATACCTGATACCTCTAATGGCTTCTACATACTATATTTGTGATGAGTTTATGTCTCATCAACTAGTCCCAGTAATCTTATTCTAATCACGCTTCTCAATTTCTTTGCCACACGGATGCTCATCTCGATTTTGGCAAAACTGCACAAAATGATCCAATGGTCAAAAGGTTGCAAACTTCATTTATTAGGAAGCTCGAACGTTGCCAGCAAATTTAAGCCTAGTCAGGGTTCACGGTTCAAGGGCTAGGGACTGCATGGATCATTTTTTCTCTAGCTGCCTCTGTTCCAAAATAAGTGTCAACTTTAGTAGTAGTACAACTTTGTACTAAAGTTTGCACAAAGTTGAGACACTTATTTTGGAACGGAGGGAGTACATATTTGCTATGATCTGTCAATCATTGAGATGCAATAGCATGCATGTTAGTCTCCTTTGTATTTGATGAAATGTTGCAACGGGCAACCTTGGACGCAAGATACATGTAACAGGAGCTGGAAGATTCATAGCATTGTACAAATTTATCTCGCTGATAAATTACAGTACGCAGTACTATACTAGTACTTCCTCTGTTCCTAAATATAAGTCTTTGTAGATATTTCACCATGAACCACATGCGGATGTATATAGATGCATTTTAAGTGTAGATTCATTCATTTTTTTCCGTATGTAGTTCACCTAGTGGAATCTCTACAAAGACTTATCTACTAGTAATAGCTAGCCCTCACTACTAGCAATTCTCTATCCTCTCCTTGAGCCACATCATCAAAATTGATGTAGCTTTTAGATGAAGTAAATAAGTCCATAATAGCCGTCTGATCTAGACATTGAGAGGCTCCGCACTAAGCCACATGCAAGCATGCAGAAATACCGTGGCACATACATGTGAGTGGGTTTTAAATCACATCAACATGTGTGCATGCAAGCATGCACCGGTAGCATGCATGTAAGTGAGCTTTTAAGTACCATTAACATGTCAAAAAGAAAAATATAATCCCATTATGCAGTAGGAGTTGGCTGATCTTTTTTCCTTACGTGGGATGATCTAACTGATGATGGGAGTTTATCTAGTTTTGCTACCACATTTGTCATGCGGTTATAGAGTTTTTTTAGTTCTATGAAATCGATAACTTAGCGCAGAGAGATATACCACTGTTCTGCGGCAACGCGCGGGGACTCATCTAGTAATATTTAGGAACGGAGGGAGTACTATGTAAAGAGTTAGGTGTCGCACGGTGATAGTGTGAAGTGGGCCATCTAATCACTGAGCCTGCGTGTTTTCACTGCTCTTGCACTCCTCCGCTGTAAGAATGGAGAAAATTGTAATCTAGTAGTAGTAGTACCTCCTTTCGCCGAAAGCATGGGACATCCTGCAGTCCTACCACCTCAGTAATAAAGACCAATGAGCCGTCAAATCACATAGACCCAGCAGTAAGTTGGACGGATGAAGCAACCATCACTCTTGCGCCAGTGAGAGGTCGCGTCCGCTCTGCCCGGGTATGAATGTGTCACTGATTCTTTGGAGCAGCGCTGACCGTTTCAGGAGGGAAGCGCGCGCGGGCGATGGAGCGGCTTTGGGTGGGCCAGGCTAGTCAGGAGCGGGCGTGGCAGCTGTCCGCATGTCCCTAACGAACACGCCCGGAAACGAGAGGATGCACCAACTCTCGCGGCTAAAATCGTACACTACACACCATCTCTCTGTAGGAGTAGGTCGATCTGTCGCACTCTCTAACACACACATGTTGTTAAACACACACACACACACACACACACACGCACCTTGGTCCCATTGCACCTTCTAACGTGACTTATTACACCTAGACGGAGGGAGTAGTAAGTATACGAGATACGGTGGCACACTGACTTAAGTCGAATACAAGTGCCTAAAATTTGTGTGCATGTTATAATAAGGATTCACTTAAAATAGTACGTGAGCGAACAAAGGGATCAATTGGACAGTGTTCCTGAGCAGTAGCGAGATGTGTGAGGTAAGATACACCACTGGCACTTTTAATTTTTCTTATTAATTTGTTTGTTTCACCCTCTGACTGGTGGGACCCAACGTACTACGTGGAGTGAGGTAAGGTGACTAAGGCTGCATTATTTCTACACCACTATGGATAATCTTACCACCAAAGCCACATGACACGATTATGATTGAAATCCCAATGACTCCCACACACACACACAAAACACGGCATGCTTGTCACACGAATGCAGGAATGTATAAAAGGTTATTTTCCTCTCGTTGAACATAACTGGAGGGTTGTGTAGCTGGTTAGCCTGTTCGCTCATCAAACTTGAGGTCTCGGGTTCGATAACTACACTTGAGCATAATTTTTGCCAGGAGGATTCTTTGACTGGTCAAAATGTTTTCTAGGGTTTGCACGCTTCACACTCTCTCTCCAGTATATATATACACGCAGGAGCCTCAGCGCTTGTAGTTGCTCTCTTCACACTCGCTCACCCTGTCCCGCTGGAGCCTCAGCACTTGTAGTTCCTCTCTTCACACTCTCTCGCCCTCTCCAGATCTAAACAAGACATCGTTGGCCTCTATCTCCCCTAACTGCTGCTCAAAGAGCCGGCAGGATCCGTCCGCTGGGAAGGGAAGGAGGCTTAACGGTGTCGCCATCGGCGAGGGAGGGATTCCACTACCGGCGCAGCTGTTCACTTTCCACCCAACATTGGCGCGGGAGGGCCTCCAACCCCTTCTTCTTCGCCGCCGTCCCGTCGCCCATCGAACCACACCCCAAGAACCTTAAGGTATATTTTACTTACTTGACATGCATTGCTCTAGCTGCATGTATACCATGAATCTAGGACGTGGTTCAAAGAGGAAAGGAGTGGGGGAAAGTAGTGGGAGAAGTTGTATATATCATGAATCTAGGACGTGGTTCAAAGAGGAAATGAAGGGGGAAAGTTGTATAGCATGAATCTAGGACGTGGTTCAAAGAGGAAAGGAATGGGGGAAAGTAGTGGGGAAAGTTGTATCGCATAAATCTAGGACGTGGTTCAAAGAGGAAAGGAAGGGGAGAAAGTACTAGTTCAAAAAGGAAAGGAAGGGACAAGGCTGTAGAGTTTGAGAAGGATTAGATTTGCTGTGCTCACATAGGGAAAGGTGTCTAAAGATAACAAAACTGGGACCAACACAAATATGCTCCTTGGTTGTTTGTTCTTTGTTGGAATAGACTGTGCATGACCACAGTACATTGGTAGATGCACATGGTGCTGGTGTGTCCACTGTCCCGTGCAACTCATTAGCTGTTATTAATCTAAGGCCCTGTTTGGTTAAAAACTCCCTAGTCCCTACCTGCTTGGTTCCAGGGACTAAACATGGACTAGAGGTTATTAAATGACATGCTAAAAGGCCGTGTTACCCCTAGTAATGAACTAATAGAAACAAGGTGCGATGCGTGGCAGGGGAAACTATTGGAAAAAGTCCCAAAAAGACTCCCTCGGGGTCTTCTTTCTTTAGTCCCAAATGCCCACTTTTAGTCCCTAAAAGTCCCTCCTGTTTGGTTTAGATGGGACTGACACGGAGTTTTTTTAGTCCCTACACCAAAATGTCCCTGTAAACAAAAACCCTCTAATAATGCCGCTGGAAAATTGATGCAATGCCACAGTTAAAAGCAAATTACATGTTTAACGAATTTTATTGTTAATATAATCTCTATGTTAATATTAATCAATGCCACCGTTTGAGAAATGCTACTGTCGTGCTTTCTTTCCCATTTAGATAAGGTAGATGCTTCTTTTTGTTGGCTTCTGTGTCATCCACCGTTATTGACCACTAATTGTTTCCTTTGCACCTCTGTGTAAACAGGGTTATCTACTTCACCTCGTTGCCATTGTGACCTTTTGTTGCACTGCACAAAACACATTTGTTTTAAGAGTGTTTTGTGCAGTTCTACCAAAATGTCACACCGACAATGTTGCTTGATTGCTTGATCTTAGTGGAACTGCACAAGAGGAGATCTTAATTCCTATCCGTTAAGGCAAATTTGGTTCAGATCTTCTTCTTGTGAGTTGTTTGAATTCCGCATCATGAGAGGTCTTCTTATTGAACCAAGCGATGAAGGGGAAGAACAAGCGGAAGAAAAACAAAAATCAACTCCCAGTGTTGTAATGAAGCACTGGAACTGTGATGACACAAGTAATGATATAGTTTTGCACCTTAATTTATTGCTATGGCTGGAACAAGCAATTGTTTTGCCACTGATTTGATGTCATACGTAATTATCTCTACTTTTGCAAACAGGGATCTTCTTTGAAGATACCATATGTTTTAGTGGAACTGCACAAGAAGATGTTGGAAATATTAAACTAATCGAGGAGTATATAGTAAGCATGGCCACCCCTGTAGATAGCAACAGATGGTTCCGGAGAAGTGCTTCATCTGTGTGCTCTACACAATCAGCCTCCTCACAAAGGTTGGTACTCGCCCACTGATTTCAACCATATGATTGAGCTTTGTCATCTCTATTGGTGTTGTGCTACTGTTTAGATACTGTCATGAAAAAGTGGTATTGTCCTTGGGAAGTGCTTCATCTGTGTTGTTTTAAATATTTCCTTTCCTTTTTTTCGAGCAAACAGGGATGCTAGCATTTAGTAGTCCTCTTGTCTTTGCACAACATGATCATCTTCCTCTGAAGAAGAATATGGAGTACGTGAAGTGACTAGTTCCGCTTATGAAAGGATGAAGAAGCCCCGACTATCTTCTAATCAGAAGGGGCAGTTGAAGGATGGTTACATTACTCCCCACAAGACCAAACTAACTTCAGCTCAGAAGGACTGACAAATCTCCATTTTTTTTCTGTGATGCGCGCGTACAATCTTATTCTAGGATTATTTCTGGTGAGTTCCATTTTTGTAAAAGTGTGCTCTACATGGAACCATGTATGTGCCTGTTGAAACTGTCAATTCATAGTACAATTTGATTTATACTAATCACTTTTTTGTATTTGTGCAAACATGGGTGCTTAGCTTGATTTCAATGGGAACTGCTCAAAATGTTCATGAATACATCAAATCATTCATTTCCACCACAAGAAAGGAGGTGCCCATAAGTTCAAGGTGTTGCAACATATAAGGGCGAAATCATACAAGCTACACGCGAATTTGGTTGATTTTGGTCAAACTGCACAAAAAGAACAACTGGTTTATTTAGCACAAGGTGCCATGTCAATGTCTGAACTGATGCCAAACCCTGCCCATTCCACAATCCTAGGCATTTGATATTTTGGAATGGGACAACCTTGTCAAATTTTGCTCATTGATTTTATCAAGATATGCGTTTGATATTATCGAATGGGACGCCCTTTGCTGTCAGTAGCGTCGATCATTTTTTTCTTTATTATTTAGTTGTGAAGTAAATATTGCCTCTGACATGTGAGTCGCTGAGATGCATAATCATCGATTGTTTTGAATGTTCTCTATGAATTGCCAAGCCTGTGTGTTTGATTGCAAAATACAGAAATGCTAAAAAGCTGCTCAAACTCTTTGTACTCCTTTTGTTCCTTTTTACTTCGCACATTGTGAAAGTGCATACTTTTTTTATAAGATTGGTCAAAGTAGAGATACTTTGAATGCAGACAAAACTTGTATGCAGACTAGAAAGGACCAGAGGGAGTACATGTGAAACTGCTGCAAACGAGGTGATCACCCTGGGAATAATGCTAGTACGTATTGTTTTGCATGTTCATCCAATGCCAGTGATACAGGAATTCAAACTAATCAAAATAAATTCATTCATACACGGTCGGATTTCATATAAACATGCCGGATTTCATTACATTTCATACATTCTTCAACTAAAAAGGGGTGCGCTGGAGGTATAATTAATTAACCGAAGCTACCCACCTGTGTCCCGCTGAGCCGAACAGAAGCTTCAGTGACTTAACTGCTGGTGCAGTTGCATAACTGACATGTGGCCTATTGGGCCCACGTGTCAGTAAGCCAACTGCACCAACAGTTAAGTAGAAGCAGTGTTCTTCTCCAGCGCAGCTCTCCGACTCCATGTCGCCGCCAAGAAGCTAACCAGCCGTCAATGGTCAACCCGCCTAGCTTGGCTTCAACCGCAGAGTAGCAGCGGTGGCCTTACTTGAACCTGAGCGGCGGTGACCTACCGTGTTCTAATCTTCCTTGTTTTCTGTGTGGTGCGACCTTGTTGGCAGCGGGGCGGGGCCTCGGCGGAGTCGGCGATGTCCTCTGTCTCGTAGCCGGCGGGCGGCGCCTCAGCGGAGAGGTGGAAATCCTCCCCCACGTTGCCAGCAGGGTGGGGCCTCGGCTGAGGTGGCGATGTCCTCTGCCTCGTTGTTAGTGGAGTGGGGGCTCGGCGGAGCCGGCGGTGTCTTCTGCCTCATTGTTGGCGCCGCGGGGCCTCGGCGGAGCAGGGCCTCGTCGACACGAGCGGAGCGGGGACTCGTCGGAGCCGGCATTGTCCTCTGCCTCATCCTCGGTCTCGCCAATCAGCGCCTCTCCCGCTTCATCGCCCTCTTTGCTAGCCTCTTTGTTGGCGACCGCAGCCTCCGCCACCCGAGCGGTACCGCCAGCACTCGAGGCGGCCCTTGCGGGCGGAGCGGTACGAGTCAAGAAGCGCCTCCTGCTCCGCCCGCTCCGCGGAGATCTGCTCCTCCGCCGGAAGGTGCTCCTGGAGGAGATGGTGGTTATAGGCAGCGTCGGTCTGCGCCTACCGGAACTGCTCCTCACGCATCTGCCTCACCCTATCCATATATTTGGCACGGGCCTCGCCGATGGTCATGGTGCAATGCACAGGCAAGGATGGCGCGGAGGAGGGGGTTGGCGCCGGATCATCGACTACCATGTTCTCCATTGGGACGTCGTCGTCCTCCGGCTGCCATCTCCTTGTGGTCCGTCGTCCACCCGTCCCGAAGAGCGCTTGAGCACGAGGAAGCCATGGTGGATAGTAGTGGTGTGGACAGGAGAAAGGGAACAGATGCGGATGACTGCGACTATGGCCGGCGCAGCAGTTTATATAGCAATGGTGGGCGGGCGGAGGGACGGACATGTGGCGCCGGAGTAGCCGCCTCGGCAGCCGCGTATCATTAATGTGTGCGGCAAATGGACGAACGGACGGCACTTGTGTTGTTTGAAGGCGGAGCAATCACCTGCACTGGTAAGCGGGGCGGCCGACGCTGACTGTTTCGGGCGGAAAGCGCGCGAGGGCGAGGAGATGACTTTACTTGGAGAGGATGACAATGGGGACCCACCAGGTCCATAGCCTCACGTATGCAAGTGCCTCCTTATTATATCTATATAATTTATTTTTCTTCCTCCTGGTTTCCTGACATCACGGTCCCACACCATTGTCAACCTATGTACTCCCTCCTTTCCGGTTTATAGGGCTTATCTCAAAATTTTAGTTTTTCCATTTTATAAGGCTCAATTTGTTTGTTTTCCATCAAATGTTCAGATTCCAAGGTGCATTAAATCATTGCATGCAAGTATTAAGAGAAAATTGACCAATGCATGTACTTTATGCATGCATGCATTGCAATTAATGCATTGATAAACATAATTTTTTGAGGATAACAAGAGCATTAATTAGGTGCTTTTGCAAAACTACAAAAAGTATTCCACCACTCGCCATCTACCTTGATTGGTGAGATTTTTTAATTGAGCATTATAAACCGGAAAGGAGGGAGTAGTCAATAAACGAGAGAATTGCACAAGAAGCGGCCGACAGCTGGGACCAAGCAGCTCGAGCAGTATTTGTGTTTTTGAGGTGTGAGCACTATAGAGTTTTTCGATGTTTACCCCAGATATTAATTTTTCTCCTCTGAACAACAACGAAAACATCGCTGCAGGTATTAACTGGGCGGGCTGTGGCCCGTCTAGCCTAGGCCAGATATCCAGCCCAGATATTAATTTTTTTCAAGCTGAAAATAGCTAGCCCAGCTATACTTTTTTTAGGAATACCCAGGCAAGGTCAAGTAGTTATTCCCTACCCCGCTGGGCTGCAAATCTTTCCTAGGAGGGATGCATTAGGCTTAACAAGAAAATGGGCTTTAAGAAATAATAAATGGGATGTAATTATAAAAACTGGGTAGTAAATATAAAAAAATGCACCAAACAGTGATTACTTTATAAAATATTATTTTTGGATATTGAAAATTTTAATTTCATTAATTGTTGCGAGCGCAATGTTTCATAGGATTTTTATGTAATATAAATTTATATTGAAATTGTATTTAATCTGACTAGAAATTTCGGGATAAAAATATTCGAATCCCATCAAAATGTGGGAAATTTTATTGAATTCTGTTTTGAACGGTTTGTTGAAATGGGATGTACTTTTAACAAACTATAAATGGGCTGTAGTAAATTCCATTAGAATTCAAAAATGGGCTACACATTCTTACAAATCTCAAATGGTCTATAAGTTCTCTGCCACACACTTGTGGCCTTACTAAGTTGACGCGTCCCCTAAAAACAACAGAGTTGACGCGTATGCAAGCCTTTGTCAACTGATAGTCAACACACGGTTCCTGCAGCAGTGGCCGTTGGATGTCCATCCAACAGATGCTGTGCTTCTTCTTCAATCTCGGATATTCTAGCTTCTCCCGCCGAAAAAATGATTCCTCCCCCTCACATCTGGGGCGCACCATTTCGGAAGCTGACCTGTGGGCCTACTAAGTTGACGTACCAAGTGCTTTGTCAACTTAGTCAATATAAACAATTCTAGCTGCAGTGACCGTACGATGTCCATCCAACGGCCGTCGTGCTTCTTCAACCTCTGGTCTTCTTGCTCCAGCCGCCCATAGCAGCGCCGGTCGTGCCACCTACTCCTGCCTCCCGTGGCCGGCTGTGCTGCCCCGGAGTCCTCACCGCCCCCTACTACTCCCACCGCCAGCCAGACCATCCCTCCACTCACCCACACCCCCTGTTATTCTGCGGTGATGGCAGCGCAGCCAAACCAGTGAACCCTCGTACTCCTCTCCGCGTGTGCATCCACTGCCGCGTCTTCCCCGGCTCCGCGTCGTCCCCTTCCTAGGCCTCGCCGTCTTCCACCGTCGTGGTGCTCTCGGCGCGGCGTTTTCAACGTGGTCAAGGAACGACTTCCATCGGACGTGGACTGTACGTGGAGAGGCTGACAGCTGGGTCCACGGCAGCCGCAAGGAAGTGCCTCCTTATTATGCGCAAAATAATTCCTCCACCTGACAGCAGGGACCCACCAGACGGGCCACCGTATTTCGCGAAAAAATGATTCGCCCCCTGACTGCTGGGACCCACGAGCTACATCTTCGCACGCAAGGAAGTGCGTCTGAAAAAAACGATTCGCCCCCTGACTGTTGGTACCCACCAGCTACATCTTCGCATGCAAGGAAGTGCGTCCAAAAAAACGATTCGCCCCCCGACTGCCGGGACCCACCAGCTACACCTTCGCACGCAAGAAAGTGCGTCCGGGGAAAAAAACGATACACCCCCCTGACTGCTGGGACCCAGGAGCTACGCCTTCGCACGTAAGGAAGTGCGTCCGGGCAAAAAAAAACCAAAACTATTCGCCCCCCTGACTGCTGGGACCCACCAACTACATCTTCACAGGCAAGGAAGTGCCTGACAGTCGGGACCCACCTGGTCAAAGTGTACGTAGCATTGTCATCCTCGTCGCGAACGTGTACGTACATACTGGTCGATGTAGAGGCAAGCACGTGTCATAGTAGAGGCGCGCACATAGCATGTACACGTACGTACATCGGCCAGGGTGCAAGAAAGAAAATACGGCCACATATGTGTACATACGGGCGGGGTCTCGAACGCCTACTCGCGCATACGTACGGCGAGGGCTCATGTTCATGGGGAGGCAACGGAATGCGTCGTGTTCATCGGGAGGCAACGAAATGTGTTGTGTTCATCGGGAGGCAACGGAACGCGTGGGAGCCAACCGGCTGGGTCGGAACGGAATGCATGGTCGTGTTCATCGGGAGGGCTTGGACGGAACATGCGATGGAAACGAGGCCTGGTGTACCGCAAAATGGAGGAAATAGACGTCCTACGGTCGAAACGGGGGTCTTGTTGATTGGGAGGGGTGTGGAGTACCGCAAAACGGAGGAAACAGACCTCCTACGGTCGAAATGGGGGTCCAGTTGATCGGGAGGGGTGTGGCGTACCACAAAACGGAGGAAACGGACCTCCTACGGTTGAAACGGGGGTCCTGTTGATCGGGAGGGGTGTGGCGTACCGCAAAACGGACGAAACGGACCTCCTATGGTCGAAACGGGGGTCCTGTTGATCGGGAGGGGTCTGGCGTACTGCAAAACGAACGAAACGGACCTCCTACGGTCAAAACAGGGGTCCTGTTCGTCGGGAGGGGTGTGGCGTACCGCAAAACGGGACTCCAGGGGATACTGTTCATCTCCACCGTCGACCTCCTCCAGCCTCCACAGGCTACCGTCGACCTCCTCCAGCCTCCACGGGCTCCTATTCATCCAGCCTCCACCGCACGCTACTCCACCGGCTACTATTCAACCAACCCTTCACCGTCTACTGTTCATCCAGCCCTCCACACCACGGGGTCCTGTTCAACCACCCCGCCACGGGCACCCCTCCACCGTCTACTATTCATCTAGCCCTCCACCACACCACGGGGTCCTGTTCATCCAGAGGAAACGCCACCGCTCACTGTTCATCCAACCCCCCCTGCAACACTCACTATTCATCCCAGAGGCAGCATCGATCGGCTTCAGTTAGCAGCAGTAGCGAAGGTATCGCTCGATCGGGTTCAGTTAACAACCATCGATCGATTGCTCGGGTTCAGTAACGCGTAGCGTGCAGTGCAATCGCTCGGGTTCAGTTAGAGCCCAACGCCTCGCTCGGGTTCAGTTAGAGCCAATGCCTCACACACATGCGCGTACGTGTATGAGAGAAACGCGCATCGCTCGGCCCCCGACCTCCCACCGTAACCGGCAACTCCCCGAAATTTTCCTCCCCCTCACTTCTACAACGGTTTTTTCCGTCATGGATGGCCCAAAGAATGTCATGCAGCTGCGTCTCCGGCCCGCCCAGGACGAAAAGCTCATTTTCTGTCATGGTTTCTTGTCATAGATGTAGGAGCCCACTATATCTATGACGATACCGGGTTTTGTCACAATTATCGTCATAGAAGTGTCATATGTATGACAGAATTTTTTTCGTTCGGCCCAAAATGTCACGGATGTGTCTTTTTTTTGTAGTGTGATCGGCAAGCCATCGAGAATAAATGGATCTTCAAGAAGAAGACTAACACTGATGGTAATGTAACTGTCTACAAAGCTCGACTTGTTGCGCAAGGTTTTCGACAAGTTCAAGCGGTTGACTATGATGAGACATTCTCACCCGTAGCGATGCTTAAGTCTGTCCGAATCATGTTAGCAATTGCCGCATTTTATGATTATGAAATATGGCAAATGGATGTCAAAACTGCATTCCTGAATGGATTTCTTGAAGAAGAGTAGTATATGATGCAACCGGAAGGTTTTGTCGATCCAAAAGGTGCTAACAAAGTGTGCAACCTCCAGCGATCCATTTATGGACTGGTGCAAGCCTCTCAGAGTTGGAATAAACACTTTGATAGTGTGATCAAAGCATATGGTTTTATACAGACTTTTGGAGAAGCCTGTATTTACAAGAAAGTGAGTGGGAGCTCTGTAGCATTTCTGATATGTTGATGACATATTGTTGATTGGAAATGATATAAAATTTCTGGATAGCATAAAGGGATACTTGAATAAAAGTTTTTTGATGAAAGACCTCGGTGAAGCTGCTTACATATTGGGCATCAAGATCTATAGAGATAGATCAAGACGCTTAATTGGACTTACACAAAGCACATACCTTGATAAAATTTTGAAAAAGTTCAAAATGGATCAGGCAAAGAAAGGGTTCTTGCCTGTATTACAAGGTGTGAAGTTGAGTCATACTCAATGCCCGACCACAACAGAAGATAGAGAGAAAATGAAAGATGTTCCCTATGCTTCAGCCATAGGCTCTATCATGTATGCAATGTTGTGTACCATACCTGACGTATGCTTAGCAATAAGTTTGGCAGGGAGGTACCAAAGTAATCCAGGAGTGGACCACTAGACAGCGGTCCAGAACATCCTGAAATACCTGAAAAGGACTAAGGATATGTTTCTCGTTTATGAAGGTGACAAAGAGCTAGTCGTAAATGGTTACATCAATGCAAGCTTTGACACTGATCCAGACGATTCTAAATCGCAAACTGGATACGTGTATATATTGAACGGTGGAGCTGTCAGTTGATGCAGTTCTAAAGAAAGCATCATGGAGGGATCTACATGCGAAGTAGAGTACATAGCTGCTTCGGAAGCAGCAAATGAAGGAGTCTAGATGAAGGAGTTAATTTCCGATCTAGGTGTCATACCTAGTGCATCGGGACCAATGAAAATGTTCTGTGACAATACTGGTGCAATTACCTTGGCAAAGGATTCCAGATTTCACAAGAGGACCAAGCACATCAAGAGATGCTTCATTTCCATCCGGGACCAAGTCTAGGTGGGAGACATAGAGATTTGCAAGATACATACGGATCTGAATGTTGCAGACCCGTTGACTAAGCCTCTTCCACGAGCAAAACATGATCAACACCAAGACTCCATGGGTGTTAGAATCATTACTGTGTAATCTAGATTATTGACTCTAGTGCAAGTGGGAGACTGAAGGAAATATGCCCTAGAGGCAATAATAAAGTTATTATTTATTTCCTCATGTCATGATAAATGTTTATTATTCATGCTATAATTGTATTAGCCGGAAACATGATACATGTGCGAATACATAGACAAACTTAAAGTCACTAGTATGCCTCTACTTGACTAGCTCATTAATCAAAGATGGTTATACTTCCTAACCATAGACATGAGTTGCCATTTGACTGACGGGATCACATCATTAGGAGAATGATGTCATTGACATGACCCATTCCGTTAGCTTAGCACTTGATTGTTTAGTATCTTGCTATTGCTTTCTTCATGACTTATACATGTTCCTACAACTATGAGATTATGCAACTCCCGTTTACCGGAGGAACACTTTGTGTGCTACCAAACGTCACAACGTAACTGGGTGATTATAAAGGAGCTCTATAGGTGTCTCCAAAGGTACATGTTGAGTAGGCGTATTTCGAGATTAGGTTTTGTCACTCCGATCGTCGGAGAGGTATCTCTGGGCCCTCTCGGTAAAGCACATCACTATAAGCCTTGCAAGCAATGTAGCTAATGAGTTAGTTACGGAATGATGCAATATGTAATGAGTAAAGAGACTTGCCAGTAATGAGATTGAACTAGGTATTGAGATACCGATGATCAAATCTCGGGCAAGTAACATACCGATTACAAAGGGAACAACATATGTTGTCATGCGGTTTGACCGATAAAGATCTTCGTAGAATATGTAGGAGCCAATATGAGCATCCAGGTTCCGCTATTGGTTATTGACTGGAAACGGTTCTCGGTCATGTCTACATAGTTCTCGAACCCGTAGGGTCCGCACGCTTAAGGTTTCGATGACAGTTTTTGTCACGACCGGTTTTTTAATAAAATACTTATTGAGAAAATCGATCTCTTGATCCCAGTATAGGAAGAGTTATCCTTACTGGTAGACAAATACTTGAATACAGAAGACCAGTAGCATCAAATATATTACAGGGTTGAGCTGAGGATGCTCAACAATTTATTACAATCACGCCAATATTGTACATAAGGGCGGTTATGACACAGGGGTGTGGTGACATGCTACTAGCTCGAGAAAAAGTGGTGGTGGATAACTTGACTCCTAAACTGGCAGCCCATCGAGCGTCGAGGTGAGGCTCGATGAATTTATTTCTGGGGTAGCGGAAGCGGATATAATACAGTGACCAAATCCAAGATCGCACGGGACTGACTGGGACTCCTCTAGGCGTCGGACTCGCTATCGAACTCTTCATCCATGAGATCGCCTTCATCAACATCTGGCCAATTCAACAAGCCTGGTGAGTACTTTGAAAGCACTCCCAAGACAGTTCGGACAAAAGATATAACAAATGCATGCATGAATGCGTCATGAGCAAAATAATAATGCTCATTCAAATAATAAAAATCTGCATGACAAGGTAAGTAAAACAAACAACTGAAAACCGATCGGGTGTCTGGAGCGACGCCTCGAAGGGTAAATAAATAAATAATCATGCCGCAGTCGGGCGTCTAAGCGAGACCACTTGAAGGGCTTATATTGAAAAGTAAGAGACAAGCGTGCCACAGTCGGACGTCTGGGTGACATCGCAGAAAGGGCTTTTATTGAAAATACATAACGAGCGTGCCACAGTCAGACGTCTGAGCGACATCATAGAAAGGGCTTATATCAAAAGTAAATAACAAGTGTGCCACAGTCGGACGTCTGAGCAACATCGTAGAAAGGGCTTTTATTAAAAATAAATAACAAGCGTACCACAGTCGGACGTCTGAGCGACATCGCAGAAAGGGCTTTTATTGAAAATAAATAACAAGAGTGCCACAGTCGGACGTGTGAGCGACATCGCAAAAAGGGCTTATATCAAAACAAATGACAAGAGTGCCACAGTCGGACGTCTGAGCGACATCGCAGAAAGGGCTTATATCAAAAGCAAATAACAAGTTAGTCCATCCATAAGAATAAACTTTTAACTGGACTTAACACTCATGTGGTTCACCGGAGTTTGTCACTTAGACTGACATTTTACAAGATAAGATGATCACAGTACTTAGACATGTACAAGATGATTCAAAGGATTTTTGACTCTGTAGAGTTTGTACTAATTGCCCACAGCCAACGGATTTCCGTAGTCACGAAGGACTAGTTCCGTTTACGGTATTTTAGTAGAAACACATCTAACCAGTACACACCCATTCCACCCCACGATGCCAGATATCACCCTTGATAACGTCCAAGCAAAACTTTGAGACGGGGAGGTCACAACCTCGAATAGCATGGGATCAAATTTCTATACGCGCGCTCTAAGGGGTGCCCCCCTCTCGGTCCCAACCGGAAACACCCATGCCCCCTGACCGGATGACGGGCTTTAATCCAGGGCCATGGAACCCTCATCCCGGCCTCTCTATTTGGTGTGTACCAGGAAAACGGTTTGCAATTTACTAAGACATATTCCTTGCGGAAAACATGTGGTAGTACAGGAAAGGAAAGGAATGGGAATGTGACTTGATTCACGTTGACATTGAAGTCGAATAGACTTGCATAAGACTGGCATGCCACAACACTACCATCTTACCTATTCTCATGCCATCACATGGCCATGCAAACTTATATCCAACAACATATGGATTTCCGAAACTCACTTGCTTCACCTTTGCATGAAATATAACATTTAACTAAATGCTCATAAACATGCCATGGAACTACTAAAATGCAAACATGCAATAACCACTCATCATATCAAAAGTTCAAACATGCTTCCCTGGTTCGGAGTAGTCGTAGTCTAACTTGGCGAAGTTCGCGGCTCCGTCACCTCCTCCGGTATCTACGGTATAAGAAAAAAATACGTACTTATCGTAAATACCGCGCGTGCACAGCGAAGTGTTCCAAATATTTTTCAAATAAATATGACAAAAAACTAGATAGAAAAATAAAGATGACAGAAAAAGAATCAACCAAAAATCATTTTCTGTTTAAAAGTTATAAAGGTTTTAGAACCAGGGACTTATATGTGATGAAACAGAGAGTTTCCAGGGGGTCAACTGATAAAAACAGAAAACGATTCGGAAAAAGAGAAAATACTGACGAGGGGGTCCCACCCGTCAGGTTTAAATTTTCAAAGGGGGAAAACAGGGCTCGACGGTGCCCGAGAGCTGTGGTGGTCGCCGGCTGCGATCCACGGTGAGGCAAGGGGATCGGGCGGTACCTACGTGTTCAGCGTGTCCTTCTGCGCCGGTGGGAGGTGGTGGTGGTCGCCGGTGAGCACTACATCAATGGCGGCCCTTGCTCCGGTGGACGGCAGCTCGGGTGGAGTTGGATCTCGTCGGGGAGGGCTACGAAGGTCAAATCGAAGCCTGGGTTAGCTCACTGGGTGCTCGAGGTGGCTACTGACGAGGTTTGGGCGTCGGGGATGGCCTCACTGGAGTGAATCGAGCTGGTGGCCGAGGCGGATCGGGGCGGCCGGAGTTGGGGAAGGAGACCTCCTCGAGGTCCTCCTAGTGGCTTGGCGGAGTGTTGGCGAGGTGCAGTGGTGGTGCGTGCTCGAGAGCGAGCTCGGGGCTCCTTTTTATAGGCGATCCGAGGCGGTGTCCGTGAACGGAGTTCTCCGACGATGGTTACGGCGGTGCAGAGCTTGGTCGGGAGGTTTAGGGAGATGGGCGTCAACGTGGAGTTCCACTGGTTCCGTTTTGACACTAAACACGCTTGGATTAGGAGTCCTGGGTGGATTCGACGGAACGGGGCGGCGCGGGCCCGTCGGCGGCAGAGGGCGCGCCCTGTGCTTGCCGGGCCACTGCGACGATGCTGCGGGGGTGCACTGGCATGCATGAGCCACGCGGAGCGCTAGGGAACAAAGGGCAGCGCAGAACAGCGTAACGGGCCGGAGCTGGCTCCGTTTGGCCGCCACGGGTGGCTCTGCCACTGCAGAGGCTGCCGGCGTTAAAGATGCTCGCCGCCACCGACGCCTGCGTCCATCCAAGCGGGTGTGCGGTGCTCTGGCCAGGGGGAAGAGGCTGTGCGCAACGCGCCAGGGCGCATGGGTGATCAGTGACAACTCCCTGACGAAAGACGACACTGCAAATCTGAATTTTCTAAACTTTCTGAAATTGCACATGAACAGTGCCTGCCAAGTGTTCGACGAAATGATTTTGGCATGTGGGGATTTTATCTGGGGCTGATCTTTGGTGGGGTGGCCTCTCATTGCATCTGGGGGCTGCCTGAATTTTGGTAGAATTTTTGGGGAAGAGGAGATATGAATTTCACCAAATTTGACAAATCTGGTCCAAACTTGCAGAGGATGAAATTTTGAAAATGTTGAAAATAGGAAGAGTGGATCTTGATGGTTCTAGGTTGTGGGTGCTAAGGACTATCCAGGGGAGTTGGTTTGAGATCAAAACTTAAAGGGAATTAGGTACTTGCTTTACAAATCACCTAGGCTTAAAATAATTGACAGAATTGTTTTGGGGAGGAAAATAAATGGAATAAAATCCAAAAATGGATTTAACTTGTTGGGACAAAATGGTTGGGTTGCCCCAAAGTGGCGGGAGGGGTTTTGGGAGATTTTACCACAAGAGGCATGGTAAAACCAAGGATGGTTCAACACAAAAGATTTTGCCAAGGGAATTTTTTTTTGAGAGAGAGAGATTTTAGAAAGGATTTAAATGGCCTTTTTCAAACCAAGCAAGGTTTTTGCTGAAAACAAAAACAAAAATTTTGGAGTGTCACACCACCGACCCCCTTAGGAAAAATCTCGTCGCCGATATTTCAGCTGATCCTTAAACAGGTGTGGGTGCTCTGTCCGAAGAAAATCCTCTCTTTCCCAAGTTGCTTCACTCTCGGTGTGATTGCTCCACTGAACTCTGAAAAACTTGATGGTTTTCTGTCGGGTCCTCCTTTCAGACTCCTCTAATATTCTTATTGGATGCTCCCGGTAGGTGAGGTCTAGTTGCACGTCAATATTTTCATGTGATACTTGCTTCTCGGGGTTGCCTACGTACTTCCTCAACTGCGAGACGTGGAACACGTCGTGGATATCGGATAAATCTTCGGGTAAGTCTAGCTGGTAGGCTACCGTGCCTCTTCGGGCCACTATACAGAATGGTCCGTTGAATCTTGGTGCTAGCTTTCCCTTAACCTTGAATCGTTGCAGGCCCCTCATAGGAGATACCCATTGGTATACAAACTCTCCGGGTTCGAAACTGATTTCCCGATGCTTCCTATCGTAATAACTCTTTTGTCGACTTTGAGCGGTCTTGAGTCGATCCCTAATCATCTTAACTTTTTCCTCGGCCTCCTTGAGCATATCTAGGCCAAAGATATGGCTGTCTCCGCTCTCTGACCAATTTAGCAGTGTACGGCACCTTCGCCCGTACAAAGCTTCAAATGGTGCCATTTGCAGGCTGGCCTGGTAGCTGTTGTTGTATGCGAACTCTGCGTACGGCAAGCTTTCTTCCCAACTGCTCCCATAGGTGAGGACACATGCTCTCAGCATGTCTTCTAGAATTTGGTTTACGCGTTCAGTCTGTCCATCAGTCTGGGGGTGGTATGGGGTACTGAATGCTAGTTGAGTTCCCAGTGCCTGTTGTAGGTGATCCCAAAACCTAGAGACGAATAGTGTGCCTCTGTCAGATATTATAGTCTTTGGGATGCCATGCAGGCAGACGATACGGGCAAGATATAGCCGGGCAAGCTTCTGAGTGGTGTGAGTTGACTTCACGGGATAAAATGTGCTACCTTAGTTAATCTGTCGGTGATGACCCATATGGCATTATTTCCGTGTCGTGACCGAGGTAGCCCAACAATAAAATCCACTCAAATCTCGTCCCATTTCCACTCGGGTATCTTGTTTGGCTGTAATAGTCCGGCTGGTTTCTGGTGCTCGGCCTTGATGTGTTGACAAGAATCACAGGATGCAATGAATGTGGCTATGTCCCTTTTCATACCGTGCCACCAAATTTTTTTCTGAAGGTCCTTGTACATTTCTGTTCCTCCAGGATGGATTGAATACGGAGCGGTTTGGCTTTCAGCTAGAATCTGCTGTTTGAGGTCCTTAATATTTGGTACGCAAAGCCTTTCTCTGTACCACAATATTCCCTGCTCGTCTGTGTTGAATTCTGAGGCCTTGCCCAAACTCACTTTCCTTTTTATGCCATCAATGCTGGGGTGTCCATGCTGAGGCTCCTTAATCTTTTCCATCAGGGTAGGCTGTATTTCCAAATTCCACACACTGCCTTTGGTGACCATTATAAGGTTGAGTTTGGCAAATTCCTGCTGAAATTCTGGTCCCAAATTTGGTATACTGTCGTTGCCCGAGCTGGGGTTCCGACTAAGGGCATCTGCCACTACATTTTCTTTTCCTGGATGATAGTGGATTCCGACATCGTAATCGTTCACTAATTCCAACCAGCATCGTTGCCGTAGATTGAGTTCCGGCTGTGTGAAAATATACTTGAGGCTCTTATGGTCTGTGTATATTTCACAACGATTTCCGAGTAGAAAGTGTCTCCATTCTTTGAGTGCATGGATGACTGCGGCCAACTCCAAGTCATGAGTAGGATAATTTTCCTCATGCTTGCGAAGTTGTCTGGAGACATACGCAACTACCTTGCCTTCTTGCATCAATACGCATCCGAGCCCCTTCCGGGATGCTTCACAATATACCTCAAAATTCTTGTGTATGTCTGGCACAATTATTACTGGTGCTGTTGTTAATTTCCTTTTTAGCTCTTGGAAGCTTTTCTCACAGGCTTCCGTCCATTCAAACTTCTTATCTTTCTTGAGTAACTGCGTCATGGCTTTGCTATGGTGGAGAATCCTTCAATTAATCTTCGGTAGTACCCTTCCATTCCCAAGAAACTTCGTACATCCGTTACGCTGGCTGGTGGTTTCCAGCCAAGTACGGCCTTGACCTTTTCTGGGTCTACTGCAATACCTTCTTGGCTCAGGACGTGGCCCAGAAAACCCACCGGTCTTAGCCAAAATTCACATTTGCTGAACTTGGCGTACAGTTGATGTTTCCTGAGTTCTCCTAGTACAATTCTGAGATGTTCGGCGTGCTCTTCTGGTGTCTTGGAGTATATCAGAATATCATCGTTGAATACCACAAAAAACTAGTCCATATATTTCATAAATACTTTGTTCATGAGGTGAACAAAATATGCGGGGCCGTTTGTTAGTCCAAATGGCATTACTGTGAACTCATACAGTCCATATCTGGAGGTGAAGGCTGTCTTGGGAATATCTTCTATTCGTACTTTTAATTGATGGTATCCCGATCTCAAGTCAATTTTTGAGAAGACTTTGGCCTGAGCGAGCTGATCTAATAAATCATTTACCCGTGGCATTGGGTATTTGTTCTTGATTGTGACCATGTTAAGTGCTCGATAGTCTATACACAATATCAGTGTCCCATCCTTTTTCTTGGCAAATAAAATTGGAGAACCCCAAGGTGAGGAACTGGCTCATATGTATCCTTTCTCCAACAATTTCTTTATTTTCTTCTTCAATTCTACCAACTCGGATGGTGCCATTCTGTATGGTTTCTTTTAAATGGGAGCGGTTCCGGGTGCTAGCTCAATGCTGAATTCTATCTCTCGATCTAGTGGCATGCCTAGTAATTCTTCGGGAAATACGTCTGGAAATTCACACACTACTGGAACCTGGCTTAACTTAGAAATGTCCACCTTGTTTAACCTCGGTTGCCGAGATGTTTGTCTCTCTTTGGCTGAGACTTTTATTGTCTTCCCGTGATGGTGTGTGAGAATTATGGTCCGGTTGAAGCAGTCAATAAAACCTTTGTTGGTGGTTAACCAATCCATCCCTAGGATGACATCCAATCCTTTACTTTCCAATACAATAAGGTTGGCGTAAAACTTCAATCCTACGAATTCAATAACCACACCTTGACAGTAACTCTGGGTCACTTGCTTAATCCTAGGGGCTTGATGATCATGGATTTTTCCAAGGGAAGCATCGAAAAATTATTTTGCAAAGCAAAACTCTTCGAAATGAATGAGTGAGAAGCTCCAGAATCAAACAAAACCATGGCATGTATTGTGTTGACAGGGAACGTACCGAGTACGATATCTAGGGCGTTCTGTGTTTCCTCTTTGGTCACATGGTTCAGATCACCCTTCCTGTGGTTGTTATTGGGGTTGAAATTGTTTGCTTGGGCGCTGAATTATTGCCACTATTGTTTTGCTTTGGGGTTGAGTTCCTTGGCTTGGGGCACTGCTTGGCATAGTGCCCTTCTTCTCCACAAGCGTAGCAAGTAACGCCTGGGCGATATGTGAACTCTTTGTCCCTTGCATGGAAATTCTTGATTGGGCGTGAATTATTCGTTGTGGGTTTGTGTGTCCCACCTTTCTGGAAATCCGTCTTGCTTCGGTGGTTTCGAGCCTGAGTAGTCTGGTCCCTTTTGCGTTTGCGGAAATCCTCCAAACTTCGTCTCTCATTTTCCAAGGTAATGACCTTATCCACCAGTGTTTTGAAATCTGGGAAGGTGTGTATGACCAGCTGGCACCTGAGCGCGGGTGCCAGGCCTTCCAAGAATTTTTCCATCTTCTTGCTCTCAGTCATACGCTCTTCGTTGGCGTAGCGGGACAGCAGAGTAAACTGGCTGTTGTATTCTGACACCGTCATGGTCCTTTGTTTGAGGTCATCAAATTCTCTCTTCTTGATCTTCATAACACTTTTAGGAATGTGTGCCCCACGAAAACTTTCCTTGAATTCCTCCCAGGTTATTTCATTATAGTTGGGGTGCATGTGTAGGAAATTTTCCCACCATGATGCAGCTGCTCCCGTGAGATAGTGCGGTGCATATAGTACTTTCTCACGGTCTGAACACTGTGCAATAACCAATTTTCTCTCCATGTCTCGAAGCCAGTCGTCGGCCTCAAGAGGTTTGTCAGTATGAGAAAATGTTGGGGGACGCGTCTTCTGTAGCTCAGACAACTTGGATTGCTGCTGACACTGTCCACGGTGACTTCCCATGTTGATGACTTGGTTCATGATTTCCTGATGTTGTTGCTGACTCTGTTCATAAAGCCGACACACTTGGGTAAATGCTATTTCACTGTCTTGTTGACTTGACTGCCCCTGTGTGAAATTGTTGTTTGGTGGTGTGTCATAATTTTCCACTTGGATATATTTTGTAAAACTCGTAAGAAAAGAAATTGAGTCGCAACAGCCAATAAATTCATAAATATGGAAATTTCAAAAGCTCCAGGATTTTTCAAGAAAAATCAACGATTGCGCACGGAGAAGGACTATTACATATCTTACATACGCGCAGTAAGTATACAATACATCACTCAAGATATGCGTACATAATCCTGACATGTTATTTAGTCTAGTGCACTTCTCCAGACCCTACATGATGCGCAAACAAGCTACTTCTCACAACCTATGTACATATAAACATATCGTACAAGTCGATACATCGCATGACGGCTCAACGTACTCAGTCGGAGATGGTGAGGATCTCCCTTGGCCTACCGAGGGTGAGGCGCAGAGAGGCGGGGGACTCAACTTCCTCCTCGCTAATAGGCTCCAGACATGAAGCGTTGTGCTGAGCTGGTGGAGCGGGTTCCATAGGCGGAGTAACATGAATAGGAGTGGGCGCAATGGGCGGAGTAACACGAAAAGGAGTGGGTGCAATAGGTAGTGAATAACGAACTGGAGTGGGTGCAATGACTTGGTTGAACTCCTCGGTGGTAGGTAGGCGACGACCAGTGGCGAGAATGGTAGGTGAATGAGATGCCGAGGACGAGATGAAAGTCAGCGGTGGAGCGGTGTGCAGGAGCTCCCTCTTGTTGGCGGCACAGCCATGGACAGAGTCCATGCGGGCAGCAACAAGGTCGTCCACCATGCTGTCGAAGGCTGCCTCCAGAGCTCGGAGGTACTCGACAAGCATCTCAAAGGCCTCGTCACGCTCTCCTCTGGGGCAAGCGAATGAGTAATGACAGGTGTATGGCACGTGGCATGGAAGGTAGCGGTAGCGACGAGTCTTCATTGAAGGAAGGACATCCCGTAGACGAGCTATCGCCTCACGGGCAGCCATCTACATAGCATGCCTCTCCGTAGGCATGGCTCTCCCCAGGAACCGGAAGCGGCGTAACTCAACACGCCCTCCCTTGAATTGCACCGCGGCCTGGTGCATGGTCAGACTGTCGTTGATCTTGTGTGGGTAGAGTGTGAAGACTGGGCGCACTGATGGCCCCATCACGACCTGGACGATGAAGGAGAGGAGCTTGACAAACCCCTTAGGCACGTTGGCGAACACCTGTGACTCATAGTCGTTGCCAGCCATCTACAAAAGTAGGCGAAAATTCTGAATGGTCAGATCATAAATTTATGCCGACTGTCAGAAAATGACTACATTTGTAAAAAAAAGAATGAACTCTACTATGCTAACAACCGATTAGCGATCACACCTAGTGGCTTCCTACAGTCAGCCTGGCTCTGGTACCAAGTTTGTCACGACCGGTTTTTAAATAAAATACTTATTGAGAAAATCGATCTCTTGATCCTAGTATAGGAAGAGTTATCCTTACTGGTAGACAAATACTTGAATACAGAAGACTAGTAGCATCAAATATATTACAGGGTTGAGCTGAGGATGCTCAACAATTTATTACAATCACGACAATATTGTACATAAGGGCGGCTATGACACAGGGGTGTGGTGACATGCTACTAGCTCGAGAAAAAGTGGTGGTGGATAACTTGACTCCTAAACTGGCAGCCCATCGAGCGTCGAGGTGAGGCTCGATGAATTTATTTCTGGGGTAGCGGAAGCGGATATAATACAGTGACCAAATCCAAGATCGCACGGGACTGACTGGGACTCCTCTAGGCGTCGGACTCGCTATCGAACTCTTCATCCATGAGATCGCCTTCATCAACATCTGGCCAATTCAACAAGCCTGGTGAGTACTTTGAAAGCACTCCCAAGACAGTTCGGACAAAAGATATAACAAATGCATGCATGAATGCGTTATGAGCAAAATAATAATGCTCATTCAAATAATAAAAATTTGCATGACAAGGTAAGTAAAACAAACAACTGAAAACGGATCGGGTGTGTGGAGCGACGCCTCGAAGGGTAAGTAAATAAATAATCATGCCGCAGTCGGGCGTCTAAGCGACACGACTTAAAGGGCTTATATTGAAAAGTAAGAGACAAGCGTGCCACAGTCGGACGTCTGGGCGACATCGCAGAAATGGCTTTTATTGAAAATACATAACAAGCGTGCCACAGTCGGACGTCTGAGCGACATTACAGAAAGGGCTTATATCAAAAGTAAATAACAAGTGTGCCACAGTCGGACGTCTGAGCGACATCGCAGAAAGGGCTTTTATTGAAAATAAATAACAAGCGTACCACAGTCGGACGTCTGAGCGACATCGTAGAAAGGGCTTTTATTTAAAATAAATAACAAGAGTGCCACAGTCGGACGTCTGAGCGACATCGCAGAAAGGGCTTATATCAAAACAAATGACAAGAGTGCCACAGTCGGACGTCTGAGCGACATCGCAGAAAGGGCTTATATCAAAAGCAAATAACAAGTTAGTCCGTCCATAAGAATAAACTTTTAACTGGACTTAACACTCAGGTGGTTCACCGGAGTTTGTCACCGAGACTGACATTTGACAAGATAAGATGATTACAGTACTTGGACATGTACAAGATGATTCAAAGGATTTTTGACTCTGCAGAGTTTGTACTAATTGCCCACAGCCAACGGATTTCCGTAGTCACGAAGGACTAGTTCCGTTTACGGTATTTCAGTAGAAACACATCTAACCAGTACACACTGTGGGGACCGATTCTCCGGGTATTAATTCCCAGAAAATGGCCCTTGTGCTCATCAGCCCCAGGATAACTGTCGGTGTCAAAAACGGCGGATCTCAGGTAGGGGGTCCCGAACTGTGCGTCTAGGCGGATGGTAACAGGAGACGAGGGACACGATGTTTTTACCTAGGTTTGGGCCGTCTTGATGGAGGTAATACCCTACGTCCTGCTTGATTAATATTGATGATGTGGGTTACAAGAGTAGATCTACCACGGGATCAAGGAGGCTAAACCCTAGAAGCTAGCCTATGGTATGATTGTTGTATATTATATATATGTCAACTAGCCTGGCCCTGGTTTATATAATGCACCAGAGGCCTAGGATAACAAGAGTCCTAGCCGAATACGCCGGTGGGGGATGAGTCCTTGTCTTGATCGCCAAGTCTTGTGGAGTCTTCCTTGTATGCGGCAACTATCCGGACTGGCCCATGAGTATACAGCCATGGGGATCCTCGTCCCAATCCAACTGATCGGGATACAACACGGTGAGTACCCCCTAGTCCAGGACACCGTCACTAGCCCCCTGAACCGGTCTTCAAGTTAGGGACGCTCCTCGATTCTTCCGAACTGTTCTTCATCTTCGGTTGCCGGTCTTGAAAACTGGTTCAACAAATCTTCTCATCTTCGATCTTGAGGATCAACGAAATGCATTCGGCGAGTTTATACATTGGGTATCCGAGGAGCCCCTTTAAGTTTCCGGCCTTTTTCAATGCCTTGTTATTTTTATGCCACACCTCGGGGTTGAAGTTATTCCTAGGAGGCAGTGTCCTCTTGCGTCCGAGCTCCAACGCCGGACTGCATTCGAGGTATCTTTTGCAGCCGAGCACCAACGCCGGACCGCTTCCCAGCTCTAACGCCGGAATGTATCCAAGCTCCAACGCCGGACTATGTATCCGAGCTCCAATGCCAGACTATATCCGAGATCCAACGCCGGACTATGTATCTGAGCTCCAACGCCGGACTATATCCGAGGTGTCGTAAATCACCTTGGTCCAAAGAAGTTTGGAGAGTTTAGCCGAGCTTAATGCCGGAAATGCCCTCTATGGAGCCAGCCACTAGCGCCCGAGCTTTATGCCGGACTGCTTCTGAGGTGGTGCACCACCCCGAATGTGGGCCGATTTTTCAATATATTTGATTGGTGCAATTTATTCTCTGCCGAGATACATAGCCAGTAGCCCTCAAGGTGGGTATCGGTCTAAAGCCCGAGATGCACATGAAGGATGACATAAGACCGCTGATCCCCGTAACTGCTGAGACTCAGGTTGATTTGCAAAATCGGTCTGAGGATCAAGTCCTAGCTCGGCAGAATACTTCGGGACACAAAAAGCAGCATGCTCAGTCCTCAAGACTCAGGTTGGGTGCGGCCGACCAACCTGAGGATCAAAATCTCCTCGGAAACTGTATAACACTTAAAATTTTCTGCATAGAACAAGCAATGCAGTAGCCCCCGAGAAACTGGTCGGGTGGCAACACCATATCAGGGGATCAATGTGCCCCTTTAATATCTGTAAATAATAATCCCAAAGCCCAGTAGCCCCCGAGCCTTAATGCGGGCACGGGTGGCCGAATTAAGGATTGATATCCATAGTAAAATCACAAATTATGTGTAATGACTCTATGTATCCAAGTACTTTACGTTATTAATGCTCGAATCCGTATTGTACAAAACTTTGTTGACCGACCATCAGCTTCCACCTCCTCGGCCAATAGCCAAGGAGTGTTTGTCCTACTTTATAAAGCCTTTATGAGGGCAAAGATTTACAACAAACAAGGCAATCTGGCCATACGGTTTTATAAACAAAGGTACGCGGAGAGACATGTTATATTACTGTTTAATAGAAGAACTGTCTTCCAAAGAAAATAGTCCTGCTATCGGTTCCTTTCTTTGGTTGTCATGCTAAGCATGATCATGAAACCTCAGCTCCAATGTAAGAGCAAAATATCGAGGATTTAGTTTGGGAGGCCAGTTAATAGCCCCCTGTAGTGTTCGGCGACAGTCGAGGTCAAGCCGAAAACACTTCGGCCAATTTTATGAATGGCCCGTCATTTAATATAGTCATTGGATCGCTGACCAGTGTACACCTATTGTGACAGTCAGTTTTCGGCTTTCTCCACTGAGGTGCTTGACCATGCGAGCTAGAAGCACAATTGTAGTGGTTCTCCCTTTGCACACCTAGCCGAACAAAGTGGAACGTAGGAGGCAAGCGCGGGAGCCGGGCAACCCAACTATTGACCGAAGACACAATTCGAAACTGATGCATATATAGCAATATCCGAGAATGTTCTTGCCGAATCTCTAAAGGTGTCTGGCGTTGCACTGCGAGACCTGTGCTAAAAACACACAAATAGTTAAAAGTGCCAAAAGCTTGGAAAACCAAAAAACGTCAGTAAAAACATGACGTCCGAACAAGATCAAGTGTTCGGTGCCAATCCAAAAATTGGACTTTAGAAAAAAAAAGTGCTTCTGCCGTGCTTTAACTTTGCAACGACTAAGAAGAGAAACACTTAGTATGAAACGTCTCAAATAAACATAAGAGCCCCCAAGTGACTTGGGTAAAAGTTGACTATAAAATGTAAGGTGACATGTAGAATGCCTTCTAGCGGGATTGTAGATTGTTTGTCGTAGCGGACCTTTTCGCTTCAACCTCTGGACCCAATAGTCCGGAGTGTGTCCGAATACCCTCGCGGTTATAAAAACCGGGGCATGCATGGAGACCAGGCGTAGGGGTCATTAGTGCTTTATCAGACAAGTGCCCAACTAGTTATGTTATATTACATGGTTAGTAAGAAACATCTTCCAGGGAGAATAGTTCCGTTAGGGGTTCCTTTCCCTGGGAGGCATGCCTAAAGTGCATGTTCGGACTGCGAAAAGAGCAGAAAAACATCTGGGGGTAGGTAAATAAATAGGTAAGAAATCATCTTTTAGTTCACCGACCGAGTATTCCCTTAAGAACGCTAGCTTTCGGCTTCACCCAGTCTGAGGTACACATCCGGCTGACCCGGCAGTAACAATCGCAGAGGTGCTCCGTTTGCCACCTAGCCAAACAATCGGAACGTAGGGGTAAGCACAGGAGCCAGGCAACCCAGCTTGGCCAAAACTTAAGTCATATCGATGCATATAATGGTGAATAAAAGGTACATGCGGAAGTGCGACACATGTGTTGGGCATAAAGCCCGAATTAATAAGCTTCTGTTAAAGAAGCCCCCAGGTATAATGAGCGCGGGTAGCGCGTGAAGTGTGTGCGAACAAAGTTTTGACAAGGAAAATTTTTACAAGCAACTTTTTTCCAAAAAAGTATAATGCTTGGTCGAACCGAACAAAAGTTAGAAATTTAAAACTTTGAGCATGAAGGCAACTTAGCTGGTTAATGTGTTTGGTATTGACGATGCGGTCCGAGCTTGATGCGGGACAAGGTTCCATCCCCCAAGCCAGTCCCGAGGTGGCGGAGCACAAAGCTCGGCACTCCGAAGTGGTGACATAGCACGGTCAATGCAGGACGGCAGGGTGATGCCGAAGGCCCTGGCATGGGGTGATGAAGTGTTGACGAAGCCCCCCATCCAGCCGAGGTGACGCCAAAGGATATAGTCCAGCTGGATCATTTTCCTGTGCACAAAAAAATAGTGCAGACCGGGGATAATAGTATTAATAGGAATTAAAAAAATGTTGCATAATAAACAATTTATGCAAAGTGAGTAATAAAAGAAATATGGCCTGGCGCCGAGGTCGATGTCGATGCAGGTCGTCGGCGTAATGCAATAAAGGCGTGGCAAAGCCTGGATTCACAGGTCGGTCCGAGTTTTGGATGCGGCGTTCACCGGACTGTGTACGGAAACTGACCGAACCATCATGCGACCGTCGATAATGCGGCCACCATTTGATAGACCTCTGTACATATGATGGACTAACCAGAGTAATAATTCCTTCGGAAAAATTTAACGCAAACAAGCAAAAAGAAATACTAGGATTAATAGCACCTGGTTTATTTGTTGTAGCAATCCGAAGGAAGGTGATTCCCAAAATTGGGACTCGATCTGCGCACCCATGCCTGGTCGGCTAGTGATGCTGATGTGTCCAGAGCAGGTTGATGAAGAGATGGCGAAGCCCCCGGTCTAGCCGAGATGTCGAAGTAGGTCGGCGTGATGGACACCAGCTTGAAGAAGCAATAGTGTGGCCCTGCCGATGCAGGTCGTGACGTGGTTGATGCCGGCTTGATGAAGCGACCGTGCGGCGATGCCGGTATGCCCGCTCTGTGTAATCCGTGGGGCGGCGATGTTGGTGATGATTTATCCTTCGCGATGCTGGACTCTTGTTCGGCTTCTCAAGATGATGATCCGAAGAAGTTGAGCTCGGCTCAACAAAGTGATGACGTGTCTAACGCAGATCGGCAGCCGTGGAGCAATATTGCCCGACTGGTTTGACACCAGCATGATATTGAAGATCATGTTCAGAAGATCTTAAGGTTAGTGGGATGTGTTCAGGAACAAAACACAATACCCCATACAAAACTTCCTTCAAAGAGGATGTCTGACATCCTGTTCATAAAAAAGACGAACTCGGGTCGGATTCATTTTCGCGCAGAAAACATATCCGAAAAGTGATGTACTAATTGGAAGGTTCCCGGAGTTTGGACGCTCGGATCGAGCTGAAATTTTGAGGGGTGGTAGATATAGGAATTCCGCAGCCGATCAATGGTTGGATCTTCCAAAGGAAGTCCGAGCTAGAAGCTGGACACCACGCCCTAAACTCGTCCGGATTCTCGTCCAGATTCAATGCGGCTCCGGTATACCGGAGATTGCCAGAGATTCCTCCATCGGAACTCGACGAAATTTTCCAGGGTTGTTGTGGACTCAATTCCGCATAATTCCACCAAAGCAATCATTAAAACGACGCTTGAGAAGGCAGTGGCGGCGGACACAAGTCCGCTGTCCAGAAAAACAGTATGGTCGCCCGAGGGCAATGTTGACGTTGAGCCCCCGGGCTCCCTGGATGATTCCTCCATGATCTTGATAGAGATCGGAGTTGATGTTGATGAAGGCCCTCATCCGAACGTGACGATCAGAGGTAGGGCGCAGTCCTTGGTCGAACCAAGGTGACCAGTCGAGCTGGTGACGAAGATGCCGAAGTCACAGTTGATCTGCAGGCGAGCCATCAACCTTTTGCCGAAGACACAGCGGAACTCTCAATGAAAGCACCAATGTCGGTGTCAAAACCGGCGGATCTCGGGTAGGGGGTCCGGAACTGTGCGCCTAGGCGGATGGTAACAGGAGACGAGGGACACAATGTTTTTACCCAGGTTCGGGCCCTCTTGATGGAGGTAATACCCTACGTCCTGCTTGATTAATATTGATGATCTGGGTTACAAGAGTAGATCTACCACGAGATCAAGGAGGCTAAACCCTAGAAGCTAGCCTATGGTATGATTGTTGTATATTGTATATATGTCGACTAGCCTGGCCCTAGTTTATATAATGCACCAGAGGCCTAGGATAACAAGAGTCCTAGCCGAATACGCCGGTGGGGGAGGAGTCCTTGTCTTGATCGCCAAGTCTTGTGGAATCTTCCTTGTATGCGGCAACTGTCTGGACTGGCCCATGAGTATACAGCCATGGGGATCCTCGGCCCAATCCAACTGATCGGGAGACGACGCGGTGAGTACCCCCTAGTCCAGGACACCGTCAATAACTGTTAGCTGATGAGGCACCAACTTGATACAGAAATTCCAAGAAAATACAAAATATGTAGTACAAGACCATTCTGGTCTGTGAGTACAACAAATGGTTTCTAGTGGTTGATGGCGGAAGCGGGCTGTAAATCATCAGTGTCTATGGGACTCCATTTCCCACGGGAATAGCTGACCAGGCTAGCTCCTATCTTCGCGAGACTGCTATCACCGTTGCTTAGATTCCAGGGCTGTCATCACGTCGCTTCTCTCCGTGCAAGAAATCTGGCCAAGACAATAGCCAGTGACAAGCCAGTGAGTACATTGAATGTACTCGCAAACATAATGAACACGGGTATAAGATAATAATGATGTGCTAAAAATATTTTATACTCATGACGTCAGTCACAAAAATATAAATATAACTCTGATGCGTGTAAGCATGTTATATATGAATATGTAATATCATAGAAGTATTAAAAAATTGAAATAAACAACAAGCCTGCCTCTGGTACCAAGTCTGTGGGGACCGATTCTCCGGGTATTAATTCCCAGAAAATGGCCCTTGTGCTCATCAGCCCCAGGATAACTGTTAGCTGATGAGGCACCAACTTGATACAGAAATTCCAAGCAAATACAAAATATGTAGTACAAGACCATTCTGGTCTGTGAGTACAACAAATGGTTTCTAGTGGTTGATGGCGGAAGCGGGCTGTAAATCATCAGTGTCTATGGGACTCCATTTCCCACGGGAACAGCTGACTAGGCTAGCTCCTATCTTCGCGAGACTGCTATCACCGTTGCTTAGATTCCGGGGCTGTCATCATGTCGCTTCTCTCCGTGCAAGAAATCTGGCCAAGACAATAGCCAGGGACAAGCTAGTGAGTACTTTGAATGTACTCGCGAACATAATGAACACGGGTATAATATAATAACGATGTGCTAAAAATATTTTATACTCATGACGTCAGTCACAAAAATATAAATATAACTCTGATGCGTGTAAGCATGTTATATATGAATATGTAATATCATAGAAGTATTAAAAAAATAATGAAATAAACAACAAGCCTGCCACAGTCGGGCGTCTGAGCGACACCACATAAAGGGCTTTAAAAGAAATGCCACAGTCGGGCGTCTAAGCGACACCACATAAAGGGCTTTAAAAGAAATGCCACAGTCGGGCGTCTGAGCGACACCACATAAAGGGCTTTAAAAGAAATGCCACAGTCGGGCGTCTGAGCGACACCACATAAAGGGCTTTAAAAGAAATGCCACAGTCGGGCGTCTGAGCGACACCACATAAAGGGCTTTAAAAGAAATGCCACAGTCGGGCGTCTAAGCGACACCACATAAAGGGCTTTAAAAGAAATGCCACAGTCGGGCGTCTGAGCGACACCACATAAAGGGCTTTAAAAGAATAACAATCATAGTGAATATCCAGGAGGTAGAACTGTCCCAGGGATATTCGATAATACCAATAATATCATGGGTTAGTCCACAACAAAATAATAATCATCATCATCACATGTCACAAGTCGTGATACCAGTTCTGATTTAACAGTTTCACCTCCGAAGACCGACACTAAGACCGACACTCGACCCATCCCAGACTGTAATCCTTAACCATGGACACGGCTATTCGAATAGGTTTTATCTCTGCAGAGGGTGTACTCTTTACCCACGAGTAACGGATTTCTTTAGTCCATCGGGACTAATTCCGTCTACGGTCTTTTTGTTGAAAACACACCTAACTTGCACACACCAGCTTAACTCACACGTGTCTGGAATCACCCAAGACACCTGTCAAGCAAACTCTAAGTGGGGAGGCTACAACCTCACGTAGCATGGGATCGAATTTATATTGCGCGCTCTAAGGGGTGGCCTCCCCTCTCGGTCTCAACCGGAAACACCCATGCCCCCGGACCAGGTGGCCTGCCTACCGGCTACAACCGGTATCTTCCACCCTGGCCTCTCTGTATGGTGTGTGCTAGGAAGAGGTTGACAACTTACTGAACCGTACTCTACTTGTTGTAGAGACGAGTAGTAGTGCGAAACAAGTATGGGGGTTACTGGAACTAGACTCGATCTATGGTCGACTCAGGAGGTTTAGGTATTCCCTGCATGATTAACATAACAAAAATATTTCAACCAACAGAGTCACCGCTCATATTACCATACCATGCCATACCAGACATAACCATCCCGGCGGAGACCGGCGACAAACTCGTGCCTACCCAAGGCAGAGGTTTTCCCGGGTTCCTGCCGGTACGCATGCAAGGCACATGAGGATGATCATCATCACAAGTGTGATCATTTCCAACAGCATGGAAATCACAAATATGCATCCATGCACATGACCATCTCACATGAAATAACAATTTCTCCAAAAAAGAGGTAGTGTGATAAATGTGTCAACGAACACTCAAAAATATCATGCCAGGGTTCAGAATGCTTGCCTTCAGGTCAAGGGAAGGCAGGATGCATTTCAACCTCTTGAAATATTTCTCCTTCCATCAAAATCCTATTTTAAACATATAAAAGAATTAACACACAAAAATAAAAATAGCACAAAAATTTGTTTGGAATTTTTTTCAATTAAAACGTAAAATAAACTAGATCAAATTTGAGAGAGGTAGGAAAAAGAATTAATTCATTTGGAGTCATATTTAAAAAGATAAAGCCAGTCAAAGATTTGGTCAAAATCTGTTTTTAATAATAAGCAGAAAAGAAAACGCTTCGGGCAGAATACGCCTTCAAAACGGGGAGACGTACTCGGGGTCTTTACGCTTCCACATAAACGCGTGGAGGCGGGGCTGGGTCACTGGCAGTGGGTCCAGGGGGCCCACTGGTCAGGTTTGACCAGTCCCCACTCCCTCCTCTTCTCTGCCCGAGCAGAGGCGGGGCGTCCGGCGATTGTCGCCGGAGAACGGTGTCTTTTCGCGGGCATCTAAGAGCAGGGATGGATCTGCCACTCCTAGGCGGTCCTTCCGGTGGCCGCAGGGTCGCCGGAGGTGGAGGGAGTCACCGGCGGCGAGCTCCGCGGTGGAGGGGGCTTCGGGAACAAAGTGATTTTTGGACTGCGGTGGTCTCCGACCAAAATTGATCGAGGGGTTGCACTCGCGAGAGGGAGGGAGAGTTCTTGGTGGAGAGATTGGAGAGGGAGAGGCCCTGGTGGCGACGGAATCGACCGAGGCTTGGCGGCAACCGAACTGGCCGACTCGGGGAAGAAGGCCTTCCCCTCCTCGAATGTTGGCCAGGGTAGCTCTAGGAGGATCACTGGAGGTTGATCGAGGACTTAATTGAGCTCCGGGGCCCTTATATAGGCGGCGAAGGTCGGTTCGAGGCGGCCGGCGATAAGGACGATGGGGAACCGCCTCCCTGTAGCGTCAGGGCGTCGTGGCGACGACGGTAGCTAGCCGACGGGCGAGGTGATAAGCTTGCGTTGTTCACAGGGGCAGGTGGCGAGCCGGGGTGGCTTGGGCGGCGCTGGCCTGAGCAGGGCTGTCGGGCGGCCGTGGCGGCTACTCCTTGGCTTGCCGGGGACGCGACGAGGCTCTGCTTGCCGCGTTGCGGTGAGGGGGAGCATGTAGCACGCAAGGGGACACGGCGTGCCGGCTGCGGTTGGTCACGGGTTGGGGTGAGTGCGGGGCGTGACACGGCGGCTCGGGCGCCGCTCGTGCAATACGCACGCTCTGGGCGCGTCCAGTGCACGCACGGAAGGTGTTCGACACAATGCCGTGGCACGCTACAGGTTACAGGTGAGGTTGGCAAGGAACATAACTAGGCTAGTGATAGAGGGAAGCTCAAGGGACACGTTGGTTGGGTCAGGTTGTCATGTTCATAGTGTATACTTGAGATCATGCCAAATTAGTCCATGCACTCCAGGTGTTTGTCAAAATGCCAAAGGCATCGAGGCTATTCTTGGAGGGGCCAAATCTTCCAGATCAGTGTCTCCTTGGATGCACAAGAAGGTGGTGAGGTTAGTTGGTGAAAAGCACAAACTTGCTAGTGCAAGTTTTGCAGAACTTCAAATCTGGACAGGATGTGAGTGGCATTATTTCATGAACCAAAAATATGCCAATGGTTGCATGCTCCTGGACTTAGGGGTTTAGCATGGAGGACTACAAGTAGGACAAGGAATCTAGGGCCAAAGAGTAAGCAATAATAGGGATGCTGTACAAACCATCATGATGGACCAGAATGAAGATTAGGTTGATTCACTCAAAATTTTCAAAGAACATCCTTGGATCTTTGCATATAATGGAATCATATGCTGCTACTGACATCCCATAATTTTGGTGGGGGCTCTAGGGAATTTTTTAAATGGGTTGCAGTGCAAAACTGTCCACTGGACCAGAGAAGAAAAACAGCCACCAAACTCATAATATGCAATGAAATAGATATATCATAGCACATAAATGATTTTGAGACCTCACATGGTGTATCCAAATTTTGGTTGAATTTTTAGCTAAGTTTATCAACTGGTTGAAGTAGAAAAAGAGCTCCAAAACTCAAACAAGTCATTTTAATGATTAAAGCTCAGGGTGAACTAATCTAATAAATAAACCTACTGATTTAGAAATAGTTATACAGAGAGCATAGAAGTTTAATATTTTGGAGAGCTCCACTAAATAAAAAAATAATAATTATCCTCTATATTAAAAGAGATGCTCTGAACTCCACAGAATAATCCAAAAGGAAAATTTTAAAAACTCCTGGAAATTTTTTAATTTCCAACAAAAATTTTGGTTAAATTATTGGGGTGTTACAATTACTAACCCCCTTAAAAAAAGAATCTCGTCCTCGAGATTTGCTAAGGTTTGTGAAACAAAAGAAAATACTTTTACTAGATCAAAAGATCATTTACCCAAGCGGTAAAAAGGAGGCTACAATGAGAGGGCAATAAGTGGTGAATAACTACAGTGTGGGCACTAGCGTTGTGTGGAGAAATTCCACGTTCCGGACAACGAGTGATTTCTACGCGGGACGTAGTGAATTTAGAATAAATTCTAAATTCAATGATACACTGGTCGTACCCGACAGCATAGTGCTCCTTTTGGCTGACAGGTGGGACCAGGGCCCACTGTTAGTCTCTCCTTCTACCTCTGGCTCTCTCTTCTTCCTCTCTCCCGCGCGTTTTCCCGGCTTTCTCCACCGGCGACGACTAGCGCGTAGGGCATCTAGGCCGTACTGCGGTAGTGCACGGCGTGCTTGCTGCCGGTGCAGTGTGCACTCACATCGCGGGCCAGTGCGCTGTCGGCACTGCTCGCGGATTCGTCTCCGAACACCGGCGATCTGGTGACGAGCGGCGCTGGTGGACTTCATCCATCGTACACCGATCCCGAGCTATAAAACGACCGCGGTGCTCCTTCTTCATCTTCGCACCTGGCCTCGCTTCTCCTCCTTCTTCTCCTCCATTACCGTTCACCGGAGCTCGAGACGAGGCTCCAATGGCGGAGACGGTGCCAGACTGGTACATGATCCTGGTGTGTGGAAGGCTGGCGGCAGTGCTGGGGCTCTCGGTGCTCCTGTGCGCGATGATCTATGATGATCGTTGTGATGCTGACGCTCGGGTGTTGGCTCTCCGCGGTGGCGGTGATCACGAGGATTAGGCGTAATCCCGAGTGTTTTACCACTATCGATGTGTTGGAGGTGGATAGTGTCCGGATGATTATCTGCTAATCTCTCCCTTGGCGGCATGTGGAGTGCTTAGAAGGGTGGTTGGTGAGATGCAACATGGTTGCGTGTATTTCAGGTAGTGTAAGAGTCCGAGTGGTTGTGGGTCTGCTTCCGTGGTGCTGCGTGAAATAAAATGAATAATCCATGCAGCGAGAGGATAAAAGATGCAGCAAATTCTGGAAGAAGAAAAAATCTCATTCCAGGATTTTTCGCGGTTACACAGGTTGCTCACGAAGAAAACCACTCACAAACGTAAAAACTAAATACTCGACTCGTCGCACAAATTCGAGGTACCATGCATAAGTTACAACATAATAGTAAATGCTGAAATAAAAACTACAACAATGGCGTCTAAAATGAGAATGGTAACTGGACAGGGTCCCGATAAAATGTCTATGGTAAAGGGATATACTCCTCCTCAATTGGAGGAAGTGGATTGACCAGTCGATGTATGAGTCTCTCCGGATCGGGCCTCAGTGGTCTGACAATTGCAATCTGAGGGTTCAGATAAGTGAGATTCTGGAGATAATCCATCACTTGCTGATTCAAATGCTCTTGCGCGATGATGTACTGGATGAGGTTGGCCATTACTAGGTCTCTCTCAATCCGCCCACCGGGGAAAGATGTTACTCCCCCGGGCGTTGCACGGCTCGGAAACTAATAATATCCTCGCTCGCGGGCATAGGGCACTGCGGATCGAAGATGAGCAATCGCTTCGTTTGCAGCAGCCTCTATGGCCAAACGTGGGGTTGGCATAGATTTCCCCATGAAGGAAACCTCCGTTGGATCTTGGTTGGGGTCTACGGGAGGAATGTGTACTGCTGCCCAATATTCTGAGGTGGAAGGGGTGATTCTCGATTTGACCAGCTCGTACTGGGGTGGCTGGGTAGAACCCATGGTACTGCAGTTAAAGTCCCACAATATTTTGACAAAGCTACCTGGGGTTGCATCTGGGGTTCTCTGATAAATACTAGGGCTCGGCATGGCAAGAAATGGCTGTGAGAATGGTGCACGAGGTGAGGGTTGCTGGGTAAGGTCATGAGAGAGCCTTCTTATGTAGCGTCTGGGCTGATTTATTTACCATGGTGAAAGGTAATAAATATGCCAGATTAGCTCCAAAGGACGGGGTCAATGTCAGGAGATATACATATCTCATAAAGAGACGTGTTACTGTGCACGTCGTCGGGGTTGGTTTTGGTAGTTGTGCCCGGAAAATGTGCACTATGCGCTGACAAAAAATACACGTGGATACCATTAAAACAGGGGCACAACGACAGGCTGCGTTAATACACAAGATTACGTGATTACAAAGCGGGGATACACTGAGACTCGGCACTACTCGTACAGCTTAGTCTACCTCGTTTACGTCTAAACGGGCGTGTCTGGTGGATGTCGAGGTTTCTCCATGTGTCCCAATGCTGGGATTAGTCGGAGATGGCGGAGGAACTGCAGGGTCGGGGTAGCGATGATGACCATTGCGGGGATTGTTGGCCACAATCCCGTTGGAGTGTGCTCCCAAAAGGTGACGAAGCACTTCTTGGGTCATCAAGACACCTTGGCCGCTGGTTGGAGCTGACCTCGGTGTCTCGATCGGGTGTCCAAATAGCACGACTGGGTTGTCGGCGTCGGACTCGGCTTCCCTGCTTGCCGGGGCTCGGTGAACCAGCTCCCCTCGAGCTGCGATCAGATCAATAGTGATTTGATCAAACAATGCCTCTAGTGCACTTACATAGCGCACTAGGTGCAACAACGCGGGATCCGTCTCGTGGTCTCCGTTGGCAACTTGGGGTGGTCTGCCATACCCTTCACGCCTGGGGTAGTAGTAGAACGAGCGACAGTTAACTCTAGGCGACAACTGCCGGAGTTGAACTATAGCTTCTCGAGCGGCTAGCTGGATGGCTTGTGGCTCGAAAGAAGTTGTTCTTCCGGTGAACCTGTAGGGGCGTTCTGGCGACAAACCCCTACCGTAGATGTGCACAGTGGCCCAGAATTGGCGGTCTTCACCGCTCATGGGTCCTTGGTACACAACATATTCTGGGGGCTCTTCTAACGCGTAGGCACGACGGGTGAGGTTTGCGAGTATGGTCACGAAACCTCCAAGATTGGTTGCTGTGGTCTCATTGTGCACTATGGAACCAGGCATTGTGGCTAGGTTGGGGAAGAGGTTGTGCTGGGTTGGGGCTAGCGTGCCCTTTTTATAGAAAAAGGGGACGGAGTCTTCCTTCGCACGCTTGTGAATGAGACATTTTTGCCATCAGTCATTGGCGTGTGATCGATAGGCTAGACTGATAGGTTGGGCACCGACTGCCAAAAGTGTCGGAATTACTGTGTGGCTATCATGCACGGGAAGCTTGGCTGGGGTTTTGGTTAGGGTCTGTTAGGTTGGTTTACCTAAGTTATCCGACCTGGCTAAGATAGGATTAGCCAATGGTCAGCCTGGCTCTGGTACCAAGTCTGTGGGGACCGATTCTCCGGGTATTAATTCCCAGAAAATGGCCCTTGTGCTCATCAGCCCCAGGATAACTGTTAGCTGATGAGGCACCAACTTGATACAGAAATTCCAAGCAAATAAAAATATGTAGTACAAGACCATTCTGGTCTGTGAGTACAACAAATGGTTTCTAGTGGTTGATGGCGGAAGCGGGCTGTAAGTCATCAGTGTCTATGGGACTCCATTTCCCACGGGAACAGCTGACCAGGCTAGCTCCTATCTTCGCGAGACTGCTATCACCGTTGCTTAGATTCCGGGGCTGTCATCATGTCGCTTCTCTCCGTGCAAGAAATCTGGCCAAGACAATAGCCAGGGACAAGCCAGTGAGTACTTTGAATGTACTCGCAAACATAATGAACACGGGTATAATATAATAACGATGTGCTAAAAATATTTTATACTCATGACGTCAGTCACAAAAATATAAATATAACTCTGATGCGTGTAAGCATGTTATATATGAATATGTAATATCATAGAATTATTAAAAAAATAATGAAATAAACAACAAGCCTGCCACAGTCGGGCGTCTGAGCGACACCACATAAAGGGCTTTAAAAGAAATGCCACAGTCGGGCGTCTAAGCGACACCACATAAAGGGCTTTAAAAGAAATGCCACAGTCGGGCGTCTGAGCGACACCACATAAAGGGCTTTAAAAGAAATGCCACAGTCGGGCGTCTAAGCGACACCACATAAAGGGCTTTAAAAGAAATGCCACAGTCGGGCGTCTGAGCGACACCACATAAAGGGCTTTAAAAGAATAACAATCATAGTGAATATCCAGGAGGTAGAACCGTCCCAGGGATATTCGATAATACCAATAATATCATGGGTTAGTCCACAACAAAATAATAATCATCATCATCACATGTCACAAGTCGTGATACCAGTTCTGATTTAACAGTTTCACCTCCGAAGACCGACACTAAGACCGACACTCGACCCATCCCAGACTGTAATCCTTAACCATGGACACGGCTATTCGAATAGGTTTTATCTCTGCAGAGGGTGTACTCTTTACCCACGAGTAACGGATTTCTTTAGTCCATCGGGACTAATTCCGTCTACGGTCTTTTTGTTGAAAACACACCTAACTTGCACACACCAGCTTAACTAACACGTGTCTGGAATCACCCAAGACACCTGTCAAGCAAACTCTAAGTGGGGAGGCTACAACCTCGCATAGCATGGGATCGAATTTATATTGCGCTCTCTAAGGGGTGGCCTCCCCTCTCGGTCTCAACCGGAAACACCCATGCCCCCGGACCAGGTGGCCTGCCTACCAGCTACAACCGGCATCTTCCACCCTGGCCTCTCTGTACGGTGTGTGCTAGGAAGAGGTTGACAACTTACTGAACCGTACTCTACTTGTTGTAGAGACGAGTGGTAGTATGAAACAAGTATGGGGGTTACTGGAACAAGACTCGATCTATGGTCGACTCAGGAGGTTTAGGTATTCCCTGCATGATTAACATAACGAAAATATTTCAACCAACATAGTCACCGCTCATATTACCTTACCATGCCATACCAGACATAACCATCCCGACGGAGACTGGCAACAAACTCATGCCTACCCAAGGCAGAGGTTTTCCCGGGTTCCAGCCGGTACGCATGCAAGGCACATGAGGATGATCATCATCACAAGTGTGATCATTTCCAATAGCATGGAAATCACAAATATGCATCCATGCACATGACCATCTCACATGAAATAACAATTTCTCCAAAAAAGAGGTAGTGTGATAAATTTGTTAACGAACACTCAAAAATATCATGCCAGGGTTCAGAATGCTTGCCTTCAGGTCAAGGGAAGGCAGGGTGCATTTCAACCTCTTGAAATATTTCTCCTTCCATCAAAATCCTATTTTAAACATATAAAAGAATTAACACACAAAAATAAAAATAGCACAAAAAGTTGGTTGGAATTTTTTTCAATTAAATCTTAAAATAAACTAGATCAAATTTGAGAGAGGTAGGAAAAAGAATTAATTCATTTAGAGTCATATTTAAAAAGATAAAGCCAGTCAAAGATTTGGTCAAAATCTGTTTTTAATAATAAACAGAAAAGAAAACGCTTCGGGCAGAATACGCCTTCAAAACGGGGAGACGTACTCGGGTTCTTTACGCTTCCACTTAAACGCATGGAGGCGGGGCTGGGTCACTGACAGTGGGTCCAGGGGGCCCACTGGTCAGGTTTGACCAGTCCCCACTCCCTCCTCTTCTCTGCCCGAGCAGAGGCGGGGCGTCCGGCGGTCGTCGCCGGAGAACGGCTTCTTTTCGCGGGCATCTAAGAGCAGGGATGGTTCTGCCACTCCTAGGTGGTCCTTCCGGTGGCCGCAGGGTCGCCGGAGGTGGAGGGAGTCACCGGTGGCGAGCTCCACGATGGAGGGGGCTTCGGGAACAAAGTGATTTTTGGACTGCGGTGGTCTCCGACCAAAATTTATCGAGGGGTTGCACTTGCGAGAGGGAGGGAGAGTTCTTGGTGGAGAGATTGGAGAGGGAGAGGCCCTGGTGGCGACGGGAATCGACCGAGGCTTGGCGGCGACCGAACTGGCCGGACTCGGGGAAGAAGGCCTTCCACTCCTCGAATGCTGGCCAGGGTAGTTCTAGGAGGATCACTAGAGGTTGATAGAGGACTTGATTGAGCTCCGGGGCCCTTATATAGGCGGTGGAGGTCGGTTCGAGGCGGCCCGTGATAAGGACGACGGTGAACCACCTCCCTGTAGCGTCAGGGCGTCGTGGCGACGACGGTAGCTAGCCGACGGGCGAGGGGATAAGCTTGCGTTGTTCACAGGGGCAGGTGGCGAGCCGGGGTGGCTTGGGCGGCGCTGGCCTGAGCAGGGTTGTCGGGCGGCCGTGGCGGCTAGTCCTTGGCTTGCCGGGGACGCGGCGAGGCTCTGCTTGGTGCGTTGCGGTGAGGGGGAGCATGTAGCGCGCAAGGGGACACGGCGTGCCGGCTGTGGTCGGTCACGGGCTGGGGTGAGTGCGGGGCGTGACGCGGCGGCTCGGGCGCCGCTCGTGCAATACGCGCGCTCTGGGCGCGTCCAGTGCATGCACGGAAGGTGTTCGACACAATGCCATGGCACGCTACAGGTCACAGGTGAGGTTGGCAAGCAACATAACTAGGCTAGTGATAGAAGGAAGCTCAAGGGACACGGTGGTTGGGTCAGGTTGTCATGTTAATAGTGTATACTTGAGATCATGCCAAATCAGTCCATGCACTCCAGGTGTTTGTCAAAATGCCAAAGGCACCTAGGCTATTCTTGGAGGGGCCAAATCTTCCAGATCAATGTCTCCTTGGATGCACAAGAAGGTGGTGAGGTTAGTTGGTGAAAAGCACAGACTTGCTAGTGCAAGTTTTGCAGAACTTCAAATCTGGACAGGATGTGAGTGGCATTATTTCATGAACCAAAAATATGCCAATGGTTGCATGCTCCTGGACTTAGGGGTTTAGCATGGAGGACTACAAGTAGGAGAAGGAATCTAGGGCCAAAGAGTAAGCAATAATAGGGATGCTGTACAAACCATCATGATGGACCAGAATGAAGATTAGGTTGATTCACTCAAAATTTTCAAAGAACATCCTTGGATCTTTGCATATAATGGAATCATATGCTGCTACTGACATCCCATAATTTTTGTGGGGGCTCTAGGGAATTTTTTAAATGGGTTGCAGTGCAAAACTATCCACTGGACCAGAGAAGAAAAACAGGCACGAAACTCATAATATGCAATGAAATAGATATATAATAGCACATAAATGATTTTGAGACCTCACATGGTGTTTCCAAATTTTGGTTGAATTTTTTGCTAAGTTTATCAATTGGTTGAAGTAGAAAAAGAGCTCCAAAACTCAAACAAGTCATTTTAATGATTAAAGCTCAGGGTGAACTAATCTAATAAATAAACCTACTGATTCAGAAATAGTTATACAGAGAGCATAGAAGTTTCATATTTTGGAGAGCTCCACTAAATAAAAAAATAATAATTATCCTCTATATTAAAAGAGATGCTCTGAACTCCACAGAAATAATCCAAAAGGAAAATTTTAAAAACTCCTGGAAATTTTTTAATTTCCAACAAAAATTTTGGTTAAATTTTTGCGGTGTTACACACACCCATTCCACCTCACGATGCCAGGGATCACCCTTGACAACGTCCAAGAAAAACTTTGAGACGGGGAGGTCACAACCTCGAATAGCATGGGATCAAATTTCTATACGCGCGCTCTAAGGGGTGCCCCCCTCTCGGTCCCAACCGGAAACACCCATGCCCCCTGACGGGATGACGGGCTTTAATCCAGGGCCATGGAACCCTCATCCCGGCCTCTCTATTTGGTGTGTACCAGGAAAACGGTTTGCAACTTACTAAGCCATATTCCTTGCGGAAAACATGTGGTAGTACAGGAAAGGAAAGGAATGGGAATGTGACTTGATTCACGTTGACACTGAAGTCGAATAGACTGGCATAAGACTGGCATGCCACAAAACTACCATCTTACCTATTCTCATGCCATCACATGGCCATGCAAACTTATATCCAACAACATATGGATTTCCGAAACTCACTTGCTTCACCTTTGCATGAAATATAACATTTAACGAAATGCTCATAAACATGCCATGAAACTAGTAAAATGCAAACATGCAACAACCACTCATCATATCAAAAGTTCAAACATGCTTGCCTGGTTCGGAGTAGTCGGAGTCTAACTTGGCGAAGTTCGCGGCTCCGTCACCTCCTCCGGTATCTATGGTATAAGAAAAAAATACGTACTTATCGTAAATACCGCGCGTGCATAGAGAAGTGTTCCAACTATTTTTCAAATAAATATGCCAAAAAACTAGACAGAAAAATAAAGATGACAGAAAAAGAATCAATCAAAAATCATTTTTTGTTTAAAAGTTATAAAGGTTTTAGAACTAGGGACTTATATGTGATGAAACAGAGAGTTTCCAGGGGGTCAACTGATAAAAACAGAAAACGATTCGGAAAAAGACAAAATACTGACGAGGGGGTCCCACCCGTCAGGTTTAAATTTTCAAAGGGGGAAAACAGGGCTCGACGGTGCCCGAGAGCTGCGGTGGTCGCCGGCGGCGATCCACGGTGAGGCAAGGGGATCGGGCGGTACCTACGTGTTCAGCGTGTCCTTCCGCGCCGGTGGGTGGTGGTGGTGGTCGCCGGCGAGCACTACGTCGACAACGGCCCTTGCTCCGGCGGACGGCGGCTCGGGTGGAGTTGGATCTCGTTGGGGAGGGCTGCAAAGGTCAAATCGAAGCCTGGGTTAGCTCACTGGGTGCTCGAGGTGGCTACTGACGAGGTTTGGGCATCAGGGATGGCCTCACCAGAGTGAATCGAGCTGGTGGCCGAGGCGGATCGGGGCGGCCAGAGTTGGGGAAGGAGACCTCCTCGAGGTCCTCTTAGTGGCTTGGCGAAGTGTTGGCGAGGTGCAGTGGTGGTGCGTGCTCGAGAGCGAGCTCGGGGCTCCTTTTTGTAGGCGATCCGAGGTGGTGGCCGTGAACGGAGTTCTCCGGCGATGGTTACGGTGGTGCAGAGCTTGGTCGGGAGGTTTAGGGAGATGGGCGCAACGTGGAGTTCCACTGGTTCCGTTTTGACGCTAAACGAGCTTGGATTAGGAGTCCTGGGTGGATTCGACGGAACGGGGCGGCACAGGCCCATCGGTGGCAGAGGGCGCTCCCTGTGCTTGCCGGGCCACGGCGATGGTGCTGCGGGGGTGTGTTGGCATGCATGAGCCACGCGGAGGGCTAGGGAGCAAAGGGCGGCGCAGAACGGCGTAACGGGCCGGAGCTGGCTCCGTTTGGCCACCACGGGTGGCTCTGCCACCGCAGAGGCTGCCGGCGTTGAAGATGCTCGCCGCCACCGACGCCTGCGTCCGTCCAAGCGGGCGTGCGGTGCTCTGGCCAGGGGGAAGAGGCTGTGCGCAACGCGCCAGGGCACACGGGTGATCAGTGACAACTCCCTGACGAAAGACGACACTGCAAATCTGAATTTTCTGAACTTTCTGAAAATGCACATGAACAGTACCGGCCAAGTGTTCGAGGAAATTATTTTGGCATGTGGGGATTTTATCTGGGGCTGATCTTTGGTGGGGTGGCCTCTCATTGCATCTGGGGGCTGCCTGAATTTTGGTAGAATTTTTGGAGAAGAGGAGATATGAATTTGACCAAATTTGACAAATCTGGTCCAAACTTGCAGAGGATGAAATTTTGAAAATTTTGAAAAGAGTAAGAGTGGATCTTGATGGTTCTAGGTTGTGGGTGCTAAGGACTATCCAGGGGAGTTGGTTTGAGATCAAAACTTAAAGGGAATTAGGTACTTGCTTTACAAATCACCTAGGCTTAAAATAATTGACAAAATTGTTTTGGGGAGGAAAATAAATGGAATAAAATCCAAATATGGATTTAACTTGTTGGGACAAAATGGTTGGGTTGCCCCAAAGTGGAGGGAGGGGTTTTGGGAGATTTTACCACAAGAGGCATGGTAAAACCAAGGATGGTTCAACACAAAAGAGTAGCTAAAAAAATCAAATCCCTTGCCAAGGGAATTTTTTTTTGAGAGAGACAGATTTTAGAAAGGATTTAAATGGCCTTTTTCAAACCAAGCAAGGTTTTGCTGAAAACAAAAACAAAATTTTGGAGTGTCACAGTTTTATTATGAGTTTATGAGTTTTGATGTACCGAAGTTTGTTCGGAGTCCCGAATGTGATTAAGGACATCACGAGGAGTCTTGAAATGGTCGAGACATGAAGATTGATATACTGGAAGCCTATATTTGGATGTCGGAAGTGTTCCGGGTGAAACCGGGATTTTACAGGAGTACCGGGAGGTTACTGGAACCCCCCCCGGGGGCTTAATGGCCTACATGGGCCTTAGTGGAGAAGAGGAGAGGAGGCATGGGCTCGGCCGCGCGCCCCTCCCCCTTAGTCCGAATAGGACAAGGAGAGGGAGGCAGCGCCCCCCTTTCCGTCCTCTCCCCCCACCTCTTTCCCCCTTCTCCTACTCCAACAAGGAAGGAGGGACTACTACTCCTGGTGGGAGTAGGACTCCCCTTGGCGCGTCCCCTCCTAGGCCGGCCGCACCTCCCCCCTTGCTCCTTTATATACGAGGGCAGGGGGCACCTGTAGACACAACAATTGATCTCTCGATCTCTTTGCCGTGTGCAGTGCCCCCCTCCACCATAGTCCTCCTCGATAATATTGTAGCGGTGCTTAGGAGAAGCCCTGCGACGGTAGAACATCAAGATCGTCACCACGCCGTCGTGCAGACGGAACTCTCCCTCGACACTCGGCTGGATCGGAGTACGAGGGACATCATCGAGCTGAACGTGTGCTAGAACTCGGAGGTGTCGTAGTTTGGGTGCTTGATCGGTCGGGCCGTGAAGACGTACGACTACATGAACCGCGTTGTTCTAACGCTTCCGCTTTCGGTCTACGAGGGTACGTGGATAAACTCTCCCCTCTCGTTGCTATGCATCACCATGATCTTGCGTGTTCGTAGGAAAATTTTGAAATTACTATGTTCCCCAATAGTAATGTGAATGGACGGGGCGACTAGGAGCGAACCGTCGTAGTATTAAAGGACGTGCGGGGACGAGTAGGAGCGAACTGCCAGTGTGCGAATGGCAGGGTAGTGGCTTTCCATTCTCCCATGACACGGGCTTCTGAGAGCCCTTGGATCTGAGATCAAATGGTTGCATGGCATGATTCTAGACCTATGGGTGAATATCCTATCCTGGAGGGTTATTCTGCAAATTTTCAGCAACTTAGCATGCGACTATTTGATCTCAAATCCAAGGGCTGCCAGCAGCCCGTATCATGGTCGTGCCTACAACGACCATCGCGTCGCTCGCGCGGTCGCGCCCTTGGAGATTTAACACGATGCGTTAGGCTATCTGATGTTGGCATGTCATACATAGTCATCACTTAGTCACTCATACTACAACAAGGTTAGCTATAAGGTTGGCTATAAGTGAATTTTTTTACTCCTCTCTATCTCTTTCTTCGTACTCCCTCCATCCCATAATATAAGAACGTTTTTGACACTAGTGTAGTGCCAAAAACATTCTTATATTATGGGACACAGGGAGTACTAGTATTTATTGCATTTGCCAAGGAGTGACCTCTTCTAATGAAATGGTGTGCTTATTAGTTTTTTGTTGCTAAGTTTGCTTCATTTAATTAGCTATAGACTCAAAATTGTCTTTTCACCTAGGTACACGCGCTTAGCAGCATTTCTTCCTTGGGTCACCAAACTAGTCTCTCCCTTCTTGATTAACTTGCCACATCAGACTTTACGCCTATGTGGCAAGCTTAGCACCCATAGGAGCAAGTAAGTACAATAGTGCGCTTTACATGGCATTTTTGCATATGTGGAGGAAAGAGAGGTAAGGAAAAAGTGGAGAAGTGGGCTCTCATGCACGAGCCAGCCTCTACTACATTGTGGAGCATTGGGAGAGGCACCTGTATGGAGGTGGTCAGGAATCGGGAGACTCACACTGGTCGTAGCGCCGCGGTTAAAATGATAATGGCAAGTCAAATCACGGGGCCCCACCTATCCAACAGTAACTTGATGTAAAATCACACAGCCCTACGTTTGCAGCAGCCTACTCCCTCGTCTTCTAGCGTCTCTATCGAACCGACTAGGCAGAACTGCCCCGCCTACCGTGCAGGAAAATCCCGCGCAGTATACTCCCTCCGTCTAGGTGACCAAGGTGGAGAGGAAAATGAGAGAACTTAATGTTTAGTACTCCCTCCGTCCGAAAATACTTGTCATCAAAATGGATAAAAAGAGATGTATCTAGAACTAAAATACATCTAGATACATCTCTTTTTATCTAGTTTGATGACAAGTATTTCCGGACGGAGAGTGTATTTGCTAATGCTGGTCGCAATGGTACTAGCCTTAGCAATTTGGATGAGGTGTCTTAGAATTAAATGAGGAAAGAGAGAGAGAGTTGAGTACTATGTGTCATACATGGCAATAAATAAAGTACTACATGATACTAATATATGATACATGGCACAGGAGTACTAAGTATTATTAATACAGTTTTGCCAGAACTCATCTAGATGAGATATAATTTGGTCTCATTCATCTTTTATAGCCATTGGATGTGATGCTATAAGATGCGTGTGTGTTGACGTGGGTTGTATTTGTTCTTGTGCAACGAACTGACCACTTCATGTCATGTTTGATAGTCTCAAGTCATTAAAAGAATACAAGCCCCACATCTCTTATTGATTGATTCCTCTATTTATGTCAAAAAAAAAATAAGAAACAGCGTCAGAGTTAATGCACCACACCTATGTGTTTACTATTTGGTTTTCGTAAGATGACTTAATACTCACCTAGACGGAGGGAGTATTCGATTTGACAGCGGGCGACACAGTTCCCGATGCAGCTTTAATGCAGATAAGGGAGGGAGTAGCGGTTCCAGATATGTTGAACGGCCAATGCATCCTCCTTCAATTAATGCATGAGGGAACAAATGGGAGGAGGTCCGGGAAAAGAGGCTGCACGATGTGAATGCAACGCAGTTTGCCCTCATTACCCTCATATAAAGGCGCCCCTCCATTCCAATGCATCTACCACATCGTACGCACCTAAGCATTTGCCTAAGCACCTACACTAAGCGCAAAAGAGCTCACTCCAGACCCATGGCGGCGATGAACATGAGCGGCTAGCGGCTACGCTAGATGGTCCACGACGCCGGCCTGCGGCATGGCGCCGAGGATCGTCTCCAGACGGTCTTGGAGACCGGCTGGTGGATGGCCACCGTCGACGCCAACTACAACTCTTAGTTGGACTAGATGATCGTTGCCACCAGCAACAAGTTCACCGTCCTCAAGAACCTCACGGACGACATCGCCGTACTCCTCCAGCCCGCGCGCCCGGGGTCCTCATTGCTTGCCACCCTAATCGGCCTCCATGACCGGAACCTCTTTCAAGCACTGGTGGCCCTGCAACTGCCCGCCGATGCCATGAAGATTGTCCACCTGGAGGTCACGCTCGCCACGAGGCGCCTTGCCCTGCAAGAATTCTTCGACCTACACATCCACGTGTACGAGAAAATCGTGTACATAGGTTTCTAAAAGGACAGTGAGGACGCTACGGCGTTGGCCTTCCTCAACCGGCTAGAAGCCTTGCATGCCTTTGCTGAGAAGCACCTCGACCTCGCCACAAAAGCCGCCGCTCCTTATCCACAAGTCGGTGGCCTGGCGCACTATGTTGAGGAGGAGTATGTCGTACATTCATGGATCCATCTTTCTTCTTGCCTTCTGTAACCACCACCGCAATTGCATCATCGTGGCCTTAATTCTTATTATGCTGTTTCCTTCTCGTTCCAGTCAATACTTACATGTGCGATCCCTTTGCTTAATTATATGCATCACTATAACTAGTACTCCATCCGTCAATTTATAAGTTGTGCTTACCTTTTCCATCAACTTCGTGCAACGCACGGGCATCTTGCTAGAAACAGTAGAATATGTCTATGTAATCTGTATGTGATAGTCCATTTGAAATCTCAAAAAAGACAAATATTTAGGTACGGGGGGAGTAATATATTAGGAGTATATCAAAACAATAGTGATCTCTTTCAAGTTTGTGAACAAATACTACTATTCTACTACTTTGGATCCGTCGCAACGCACAGGCACATTGCTAGTAAAAGGAAAAGGCCTGCCGCGTTCGCGTCGCACCCCCACACGCACGGGAATCGGGAGTACTCCTTGGCCCGTCCGGCACGACACATAGCTTAGGGAAGGCATGTTTCCTAGCATTTTCACTTTCATGTGGGACCGCCGTTGAGCAAACCGACACCCCGCCCGCCGCCGGGTTGGAAAATAGAAACGAGGGGAAGATCTAGCTGTAGCACGAAAGCCAAGAAATTTGGTGTCAGATGGGGCTCATTGATAGAGTAGGAGCATTCCGTACTAGTACTACTCCTACTAGTACCAAGTTTGTACTCCTAATACTATATTACCAGTACTACCACTATACAACTAGTAGGTATGTGCACGACACAACATCGTAGGAATAAAAAACGGGAAGATCTTGTTTTGGGTGATTTATCTTTTTTTCAATCAACGTAGTATGAATAATATGATGTGGGGGGCACCCATGAAGCTTATGTGGCTTGGTTGCATGGCTACGAAAGGTTAGAGAAAACTAAATAGATAATGTGTTTAGAGTGCACTCCACTAAATAGATATACTTTGGATCCATTACAACGGACCGGCACATCTATATCTATACCCCCTATATAGTGTGTGAAAAACTTTGAAAGTTGGTCGTTGGATGAAGCCAATCTGATGGTACAAAGATGGCTAATCCAAGCACTACTGGCCCTTGGATATCATCCACCAGATTCTGCCACATGTATAATCTAGAAGACTCCATGGTTGAACTTAATTCATGACTAACTTTGCCGCAACTAAGCTTAGGCAAAGTTATTAGTTCTTCAAAATGAGAGCCACAAGTTGGCAAGCCTAAGGGAATCTTGCCACATTTTTGTGTGTATGTCATGTGGGGCCTTAGTGTGGCTTGCCTAAGGTGTGGCTTGAACCAAACACTCACCTAAGTTAATCAAACTTGCCTAACCTTACATTCCACCAGATTTTGCCACATGTTAGAATCCAGAAAACTCCACATGTAGAAGCATAATGCACAAACCACCAGAATCTTATGCTTGCAATGCACGTGTACCTTACTAGTACTAATTGGTAGTAGTAAGAAACAAATTCCAATTTTGGCATGAGCTCGTACTGCGGGAGCACTACAAGGCCAGCCGTAGGAGTTACATTTCCCTCTCAGGGCCCACAGGACGAAACTTCAGTGGCATAGTGCCCGGCCTATGAGTCAATGACATGCAGACCTTAAATGCGGCTGGCCCACATGTCATTCTCATGGTTGTGGCGTGGTTCGTGACTCACTCATTCTAGATGAACCGACCGGTGGTGGCGTGGCCGTGGCGAGGGTGCCACAGCTGGGCGTCGGGGCGTTACGAGGCGTAGATGGACACACCGGCGGGTACTACCAGTAGTACATAAGTACTCCAGCTGAGGATTGATGCCCGGGATGAAATGTGTCTGTCGGTTTCAAAACCGGCGGATCTCGGGTAGGGGTGCCCGAACTATGCATCTAGGCGGATGGTAACAGGAGACAAGGGACACAATGTTTTTACCCAGGTTCGGGCCCTCTCGATGGAGGTAAAACCCTACTCCTGCTTGATTAATATTGATGATATGGGTAGAACAAGAGTAGATCTACCACGAGATCAAAGAGGCTAAACCCTAGAAGCTAGCCTATGGTATGATTGTTGTTCGTCCTACAGACTAAAACACTCTGGTTTATATAGACACTGGAGAGGGATAGGGTTACATAGAGTTGGTTACAACGGGAGGAGATCTTCATATCATATCGCGAAGCTTGCCTTCCACGCCAAGGAAAGTCCTATCCGGACACGGGACGAAGTCTTCAATCTTGCATCTTCATAGTCCGGGAGTCCGGCCAAAGGTCATAGTACGGCCATGCGGACACCCCCTAATCCAGGACTCCCTTCGTGTCACAATCGTTGGATGAAAATTCGATGGTGCGGGGGTACGGATCGGAGCACAGCAGCGGAGCAGGCAAACCGCGTCCAATCGGGTGTGTGTGTGGTAGAAAGTTGATGGCCACCGTAGTTCAGCTGGCCCGCATGTCATGCACACAAAGGCAGAGGAGTGGTGGGGCTGAGAGGGATGAGGGGCACATCGGGGGGATGAGGATCCCCTGACGCGAACAATCCTTCCATTCTGTCACTGACATGTGGGACCCATAAGCGTGGGTACCACCTGTCAGTGAAGGAAAGGCAGGGCAAGGCAGTGATAGCCACGTCAGAGGATCCATGTCCATGTCAGGGGATGTTGTGCCGTGGGTTGGAGCGGTGTCGTGGGAATCGCGTGTGGGTGTGGCAGTGGTAGAAACAAGAAACATGATGGTCGCCATGGTTCAACTTCCATGGACAAGCTGTCATGTCTATCTCTACTACTTTGGATCCATTGCAACGCTAGCACATTGGTAGTAGTAGTGTCCATCTCTATCTCTAGACACTACTAGGGAAAAGCCTATACACAGAAAGTTACTAGTAGCGAGGGTTAAAAACCCTCGCTACTGCTACTTACCAGTAGCACAGGTTTTTAAACCTCGCTACTACTAAGTTGATAGCAGTAGCGTGGGTTTTTAACCCTCGCTACTACTAAGCGGTCTCTACCGTGCCCCCCAGGACATGCCATAGTAGTAGCGCGGGTTTATAAAACCTCGCTACTACTAAGTTTGATAGCAGTAGCGCTGGTTTTTAGCCCTCACTACTACTAAGCGGTGCCATAGTAGTAGCGAGGGGGTAAAAAACCGCGCTACTACTAAAGGTCCCATTTTCAAACTCTACCCCCCCTCGTGGATTGCCTTTTCAGTTTAAAAAAAATAAAAGAAAATGATGAAAATTTTAAAAAAAAAAAAGAAAATAAGTTTCCCATGTGATATGTGGTCTAGTTGTTGGGAAAATTTGCAAATATGAATTTCGACATTATTTGCAAAATCTCTCGAGAATTTGTAAAAATGGGCATAACTTTTGCATACTAACTCAGATGAAAAAGTTTTTTGTATGAAAAATCATCTACTCGAAAAGTTACATCCAAATTTAACGGGGGTAACCCCGTTAAACATTTTCAAAATCCTCAAAAACCAAACAGAAAAAAGTTACGAGGCTTTTAAGATCTAGAGTGCAAAAAATCGAAAAAAATTCAAACTGTGTGGTCAAACTGTGGTCAAACAATGGTCAAACTAATTATTCTAGAATATTAGTGTTACTAAATAATTATTTTAGGTTTTTTGAATTTTGGTCAAATCTGGTCAAACTATGGCCAAACTATGGTCAAACTGTGGTCAAACTGTGGTCAAACTAATTATTCAAGAAATATTAGTGTTACTAATTTTTTAGAACAATAGTTTCAAACTCAAATAGTGAAATGTGTGACTTCATGCTCAAGCTAAATTCCTGAGGTTAATAGGATTGACATCTTACTATTGTCAGGAAAACAACAAGTGGAGACTTGGAAATGAGGGAGAATAGAACCCGAAAGTTAAGCGTGCTCAGGCTAGAGTAGTGAGAGGATGGGTGACCATCCGGGAAGTTAGATGATTTGGAATGATGAGGGGTGATTAGAGATTAAATTGAGTAGTGATGAGGGGTGATTAGAGATTTGAGCTTAAAATAATTCAGAAATTTGAAAATTAGGGGAAAAATCGAAATATTTTTTCAAAAAAATTCAAAAAAAACCCGCGCTGGTAGTAGTAGCGCGGGGTTTTACCCACACTACTACTAAAGGACGTAGTAGTAGCACGGGTGGCACCGGCGCTACTGCTATACGTTAGCTGTAGCGCCTTATTAGTAGCGCCGGCCCCCGTGCTACTAATAGGCCCAAAACCTGCGCTGCTGCTAGGCTTTTTCCCTAGTAGTGAGAGCCTTCCCTCGTTCATCCTTTTCTCTCACAAGATAAACTACTCATACAAATGCATCTTGATGTTCCATGGAACGCACGAGGAGGTTTCCTTGGGGGTCTCTCCAGCGCGGCGTGGCCGTAGTTGCAAGTTGACGCCCCTTGAGATGCCGACGTTGAGGGGCACTCGGATTTCCTTCGATGAGCAGGTAAGATGAGTTTGATCACATAGTAAATGCACTCCCAAGACTACTTCCGTGTCCATTTCCAAATTCTCCCCTGCCACTGTTTCACAGGTTAAGCTCGGTGCGAGTGGAGATTGGCTTGCATATGTACGGGAGGGTACCAACACCAATTTGCACAACATTTACAACGGTGACACCGTTCCCATAGAACCTTTGTCCAACATTGGGATCAGCCATGCAACGGGCCACCGCATGAATTGGTACGATGGAACCACGGTGAGATTGAATAAGATAGCACGAACCTTGAACATGGCAGTCAAAGGCGGACCATGCTGTCTGTGGACGATTTGTTGCCGTACAAGTAGGAAGACGCTGTGCTCCTTTCTAACCGCATCTTCGCGGTGACAAACCAGGGGACTTATTTTGTATGAGACACATCCTATGATATACTCCCTCTCTCCCAGTTTATTTGTTTTGAATCTTTTTGTTTTATAAGGTTCAAATTGAAATTTAGAGCTCCCCATCACATGTTGAAATTACGATGTCCATTAAATTGTTGTGTGCATGTATAGTAAAGAAACAAATCTCGAGTTTGGCACGAGTTCGTGCTGCGGGAGAACCACAAGCCCTGGCGCAGGAGTTACATTTCCCTCTCAGGGCCGTCGGGACTGAGCTTCAGCGCCTTACTACACCTACCTTTGAGTCAATAACATGTGGACCCGATAGGTGACTGGTCCACATGTAATGCTTCCGAAGGCAGAGGGGTAGTGGGGCCAAGAGGGGTGAGCCGCAGGTCGGGGGTCGTGTGGTGTCATGGGTTCGAGCGGCATCGTGGGAATCGCGTGTGGCTGTGGTAGAAACTTGATGCTCATCGCATTTTAGGTGGCCCACATGTCATGCACACAAAGGCAGAGGGGTGGTGCAGCCGAGAGGGGTCAGGCGCACGTCAGGGGGCGTGGTGCCGTGGGTTGGAGAGGCGTCGTGGGAATCACGAGATGAAATGTGATGGTCGCCGTAGTTGAACTTCCATGGACAAGCTGTCATCTCTACGGACACATGCACTGCGTAGCGATCACTGGAAGGAGTAGCAGAGAAAGCTATATATGCGGATAAATAGTTCCTTATAGTCAAGCGGACCCACGCTAGTACTCTATTCCAAAGACACGCACACCATCTAAATAGTCCATCTATATCAATATACACCGAGAGGGAATAATTTTTTTACAAGAGAGGAAATAGTTCATCCATCCATAATGCCCTCCTGCTGGTGCAACCTCTTTTCTTCTTCTTCTTCTTCTTCTTCTTCTTCTTCTTCTTCTTCTTCTTCTTCTTCTTCTTCTTCTTCTTGTTGTTGTTGTTGTTGTTGTTGTTGTTGTTGTTGTTGTTGTTGTTGTTGTTGTTGTTGTTGTTGTTGTTGTTGTTGTTGTTGTTGTTGTTGTTGTTGTTGTTGTTGTTGTTGTTGTTGTTCTTCTTCTTCTTCTTCTTCTTCTTCTTCTTCTTCTTCTTCTTCTTCTTCTTCTTCTTCTTGTTCTCATTCTCTGTGGAAGACGGCTTCGCAACAAGCTCTTTGGACCTTGCAGCTATCTCGAAACTCACACAAGCATCGAGGGCAGCATATTTTATCCGCTCGTACGTCAAGGGACAATTCTCCCATCCAAATGACCTTAATGCCACCGTATCGTCACCCTTCTGAAGATTTGTACCGAGCACAAAATTTGCTACGTCGAATAGGGATGGTGTCTGTTTATCACAATCTTCTACAGGAATTTTGATTCTGGATTGTAGGTCAGCGATGCTTTTCAAATCAAGGTTGTAAGGCTCCAGCTTCTGTTTGTCCCCTTCGATGGCTGCCCCACAGAAGTATACGTCCTCCCGAGACAAGAAATCGTGAAGCCCACCTGGAGGGCGAGTGTATGATGTGGTACACCAAAACATCATCTTCGAAGCACAGCTGAAGGACGGCGACGTGCTGGATCTTCCCAGGGGCACGCTCAGTGTACTCTGCATCGAGACCGATGACCCTTGTCTCCACCTTTTCGAGGGAGTTGGATACATTGTTGATCCACTGCCGAACAACCCTTGGGTGTGATGGTGGCAACTATGCGCATCGAGCCTTCGACGAGGACATGTTGGACGCTAAAAATCTGCATCTTGATCTTTTTCGCCATTTGGAACTGCTGGAATGGAGGGCTATGGTTTGGAGAATTAGGATTAGATGGCTAGTCTAATTGAAGTAGTTGATGATTATTTAAAGAGGTTAAAACAATGTGAACGCAGTGGGTTTGGATGCAAATGAAGATGAAGGGGAGGTGAAGAAGCCGAGGAGAATCAGTTCCCGATGGAGAAGTAAATGGGAGAAGTGGCATGCAGGCAGTTGATTAGACGGCTAGGTAGAATAAACTAAAAGGCTATGCAGGTAGACTGATGAGTCGTACCTATTCGTGTACGTTCCCATCCTTCCTGATAGGTGGGACCTATGCAAATAGATAAATAAATGTGTCGTAGATTTTTTTTGAGCGCGTGAGTGGGAGACACAACATTCTCTGGTTAAGGAATACTCCCTCCGTTTAGGTGAGTATAAGTCACCTTATGAAAATCAGGTTTTCCCAAAACCTTTAGGCGTGGAGCATTAACTTCCTGCTCGATCCCCTCCCAACCTCGTTAGCCAGCATTCTCTTCCTCTGCTGTCGTGTTACCTTTTCATTTTTCCTCTTCTCAAGTGTGGAACGATCTGCATGCCATCCTTGATGCCCCAGAACGACCACTGCATGCATCACGGCAGGGCATTGATTGGGCATGCATGAGAATTTGGTTCTGCTCGCAATATGGATGATACCTGAACGATGAAGTGAACATGCATGCTAGCACGGGTGACCTATTTCCGCTATACAATACTGGAGTACTCATGTTCCTACTACTAGTAGTAGTAGTACAACTATGATACACTTGATGGTCAAGATTCTATTCATCTGGTCCTCACAGTGAAGTGACAACACCCTGCGCCTGACACTAGTCCAGGCGGCGTGTTCGGGTTACCAAAGTCAGCCTCACCCTGTGCACTGTGGAGTTTGTCACCGCCGCTGTACAGCACATTGGCGCTTCGCCTCGTCTCCCTCTCTACTCCCATAGCACCACTCCATCTCCATGTCCTTCTCTGTCTCCGTCTTCATCTCACCGTGCCCCCGTCTACCGTCGCCTCACTCACCTCCCCCAGTACCACTATTCCCTCGCTAGCCGCTCCAGCACCGACATCCTTCTCCCTCGTAAATCAAGCCCCCCAAAACCCCGACCTTCCAAACTCCACCATGGCCGAACGCGAACCACGCAACATCCATATGAGCCGCGCTTGGAGCAATCTCCCCAATGACATCCTCGACCTCTGTTGTTCGTGTATGGATATGTTGAGCGCCCTGCGGCTGGCTGCATGCTCGAGGGACATGCACACGGCCATCGTCAAAGCGAGGCCTAAGTTTTTCAAGACACCCTGCTTGCTGCTATCTGGTCTTGCGAGATTGGCTCACCATGATACGGAGGCGTACATGATGCCCCTCGACTTCAATCTAATCTCCATTAGACGAAACTTCTTTGCAGGTATGCAGTGGGTCACCGTACATCATTTCCCTCGACATTGATCCGATCGCCATTGCCCGAAACTTCTTGGCAGGTATGTACTGCGTCGGCATGAACCCCTACTGGATGGCTGCCTTCAGAGAAGACAGTAAAAAGTTGGTGCTCGTGAACTTCCAAACCTCCCATGAGATTATCCTTCCTCCATTGGATTATATAGAGTATTACCATCGTGGTCCAAGTCATCTAGATTACCACGTCAGTTGGACGGACCTTGTTTTGCAGAAGATTGTAATCTGCCAAGTGCCCACACGACATGCGAATTACACAGACTTCAAGATAATTGCCTTGTTCGATCACGGACTCGCCTATCTTTACGCCGGTGCCTTCTTTAGCTGGAGACAACCCAGCTCGTAGTGGATCATCGTCAAAGCTGATACATACTTCTGTGATGCTATCGAACACAATGGCATCATTTACGCGATCGACAAAGCAGATGGCACCACATATTGCTGGGACGGTGCGTGTAAGTTGTTTCCATCTCATGTTAATGATGACGCCATGACACTGTTTGAACTTTTTGTGATGATTGGCATATCCCTGTTTGAGCAAAATTTGAGTAGAACTATGGCAATGTATTAGAGACGCCGTAAATCAGCTATATTTGGAATGAATAATTCATGCGATTTTGACCATGTCATTACAGCCAATTTGTACCCTGAATAATCAAACAGTTAGGAATATATGGATATTGTCCTTATTTTACAGTAATCTATATACTACTACTAAATATGAGTGTGTATCAATGGCCATGTTAGTTTCCTCATTTTCATGATGTAGAAACATGCACCACACTGTTGGTTTCATCTAACCATACATTAGGGAAGTAAATGTGCATATGGAGAACTCTATATTTGGAAGTAGTGAAATCCTGCAATGCTTACCATGTGAACATACCCATATTCGCCCTTCAGCAATCAATGGCTAGAATAATATCCTCACAATTTTTTTGCCCACAGAACACGAGTATATAACAATGCACGGTCTGTTAGTTACCTTGAAGAATTTGTTTGTGAGGACAGAACATGATTACATAACATGCATGACATGGTAGTTTCCTATGAAGAATCGATTGCAAGATAACATGAGTATAACCATGCATGGCACTTCTATATTTTCGAACCCAATATACATTTCCCTGTATTTTCCACCCAATTCCAATAGGGACATATCAATGTTGTTTCTTGCATTATCCTACTCATACTCTAAACAATGCTGATCTTACATTAACAATGCCTGTCCTTTTTGATATGATGCAGTGTCCCTACAGTTACTGCCCTTTGTAATCACACCACCTTTGCCAAAAACAGGGCAGCACAACGGGTTCCTCGCTCGATCAGACGATGGCAAAAGACTGATGATCATTTTGACACATGAGCCGGAAAATTTATATTGCAAAAACCCCATTGTATACAAGCACCGTGTAATACATGAGTATCCGGACAGTGGCTGTTACGTCTATGAGCAGGATACCAGCTTGTTGGGGCCTTTAGGAATTTTTAGTTGGAGGCAGGTAAACAACCTTGGTTCACACTCTTTGTTTCTCGGGCTCGATTATCCGATTAACCAGGAGATCACCGTTGGCAAGGACCTTGATGGCAGAGTGGCTCTGTTTGCTATGGAAAACTATTTCTACATGGCGAGCCCTGGGAGTTCGGGGGCAAACTCCCCTGATTTTCAACGATACAGCCTGCAGCCAAAATAATGTGAGAATGACAAAGGCATCCGGATTAACTTTGATCCTTGGATGTCTCAATTACGACAGGCAGTGATGTGGTTCAAGCCTTCAGGTTGATAGGTAATTGGGCTGTTGTATCGAAAGGGTGGAGTACTGGTGTCTCCGGATCACTAGTCGCTGAAGCGGGGCTGCAAATTATGATGGTGTTGGATCATCTCTCCAAATGACTTTGTTGTCTTTGCTGCTGGTTCTAGATGGGTAGTTCTTTCTTTTGTTATGCATATTCCTTGTCATTTGGTCATCCTCGTCTATGTCACACTTACTATGTAATAGTTGCTTCTGTTTAGAATGTCATTCTTGTCTGGATCACGAGAGTCTGAGCGCTGCAGATCGGTGCGTTTTGGTGGTGTAGCAAGACTTCTTATGAACTATCTTGTCTTGTTGTTTATGTCAGTAGTAGTCACTAGTCAGTGTTTGAATGTTGTATATATCATTGTTTCGAACTATTTATTGTCTCGAACTACTGGCGGGCTAAATGAGGGCATCACCGTTCTCCAGTGTTCAGAGTATATCTCCTTTTTTCAAGTTATATAATTTGAGCTTAGTGTCTTTTCGATGATGTACACTTGTTTGGGCCAGTGAGGTGTCGTTGAATATGGGCCGAGTAGTAACGCAATGCCAAACAGGTCAATTATGACTCTCAGGCCGGGCTCTCAAAAGATCCTGGAAAAAGGCCGGGCTCTCCAAAAAAGAAAGAATAATTAAGGACTCTTAGGCCGACATGTGGGCGCCACCGGTGTTTTCGTGCGCTTGCGCACTGAGAGCATATTGGTGCATGCTCGAAATTCATGCTACCTTTTCATCCCCAGTCTCCCACCCCTCCCCCACCTCTGGAATCTTGATTCCTCCTCCAGTTCCCCCAAATCCCCTTCCTGTACTCCCTGTACTCAAGCGCACTATCATGTCGCCGGTCAACGTAGATCTCCGAGCCAGAGATCCTAAGGTCCGTCCTGCCTTCGGTCGTTGCGTGCTGTCGCTCAACAGTGGCATGGTGGCGCTTGACGACCAGTTTGCCGGCAAAGTGCTGATGGTAACTGTCGGTGTCAAAACCGGCGGATCTCGGGTAGGGGGTCCCGAACTGTGCGTCTAGGCGGATGGTAACAGGAGACAAGGGACACGATGTTTTACCCAGGTTCGGGCCCTCTTGATGGAGGTAAAACCCTACGTCCTGCTTGATTGATATTGATATTGTGGATGTTTACAAGAATGGATCTACCACGAGATCAAGGAGGCTAAACCCTAGAAGCTAGCCTATGGTATGATTGTAAGGGTTGATGTTGTTGTGTCCTACGGACTAGAGCCATCCGGTTTATATAGACACCGGAGAGGGCTAGGGTTACATAGAGTCAGTTACAATGGTAGGAGATCTACATATCCGTATCGCCAAGCTTGCCTTCCACGCCAAGGAAAGTCCCATCCGGACACGGGACGAAGTCTTCAATCTTGTATCTTCATAGTCTTGGAGTCCGGTCGATGATAGTTTGGCTGATGATGGTAGTCCGGCTATCCGGACACCCCCTAATCCAGGACTCCCTCAGTAGCCCCTGAACCAGGCTTCAATGACGATAAGTCCGGCGCGTATATTGCTTGGCATTGCAAGGCGGGTTCCTCCTCCGAATGATAGAAGATTGTGAACACCAGGATAGTGTCCAGCTCTGCAAAATAAATTCCACATTCCACCGTAGAGAGAATAATATATACACAAGTTCAATCTGCTGACATTTTTTGCGGCATGACGTCACACCACTACCAAGCCATTACTTGAATCGTTTTTTACTCTACCACCTCAGCGCGTTTAGCGGAGCGGTTTCCTTGGCACGTCTTGTCGAAGCAGAGATCGTGTTCCCCCTTAATCCGGGTTTCTCATCAATACGGACATGGGTAACCCAACCGTGCCATTGATGGTGACGCTTGGGGGATAAGCGAGTTTTACCAGGCCGGTGGGGGAGGCGTAGACTTACGCACGACCATATAAGGGATAAGGATTCACCTTTTCACGCACGCCTTCTTCCTCCTTTGCTTATCCATCTCCGCGCACTCGAGCTCCAGCGCCCAAGCCCGCACATCTCGTCTCAACCTTCCCCAGTCATGTCCGGAGCAGGAGGCAAGTGGATGACCTCCTCCGTCACGGAGGAGCACATCGAAAGACTGCGCAGCGCCGGCTACCTGTCCGGCGACATCGCGCACCGGCTGCCCGGCGAGGGGCAGCTCATCCCCACCCCCAAGCCCCATGAGAGGGGCGTTTTTCTTCCCCACTTCCTTCGCGGACTGGGTTTTCCACTTCACCCCTTTGTCCGGGGGCTCATGTTCTACTATGGCCTGGATTTCCATGATCTGGCGCCGAACTTCATCCTCAACATCTCGGCGTTTATCGTCGTATGCGAGGCCTTCCTCTGCATCCAGCCCCAATTTGGCTTGTGGCTCAAGACCTTCAATGTCAAGCCGAAGGTAGTGAAGGGCACTCAAGCGGAGTGCGGAGGCGCCATGTTGGGCAAGATGCCCAATGTCCTTTGGTTCGAAGGGGCCTTCGTGGAATCCGTCAAGGGGTGGCAATCGGGGTGGTTCTACATCACCGAGCCGTGCGACCCTAAGTGGGCAGCGGCCCCCGAGTTCAGATCTGGTATCCCCACGCAGCTCACCTCCTGGAAAGAGAAGGGCTTGATGTGGGGTAGTTCGGAGGAGCTGACGGGACTCCAAGCCTGTATCCAGAAGCTGGTGAAGAAGCTCGGGCTGGTTAACGTGGTCCAAGTCATGCTCGTCCGCCGGATTCTCCCATGCCAAGAGCGGGCATTCAATCTATGTGAGTTCAATCCGGAATAGCACCAGGCGCTAAGCGGGCTCTTCGACACGACGTACGAAGGCGCCTGGAGGGTGCTGTTTAAGGGCGCCGAAGCCCCCGCATCCGCGACTGAAGATCGCGGATTTCACTCGCAGCACCAAGCCGACGAGGTAAGTGATTCTACCCCTTTACGGGACACTTGCTTTTCATAGTTTGACTCTATGCGGGTTTTAATTTCCCCTTTTCCTTTGACAGGACTGGATGAGGAAGGCGGAGCAGATTATCTGCCCGGCTCCTATGCCAGAAAACCCAGTAGACGCCCATCTAGCGAGGCTGCTGGTTCCGGCACCGCACGTTGTGCCGGAGAAGAAGGCCAAGAAGGAGGCCACGGGTGCTCGAAAGAGTTCCCGTTTTCAGGTGTCTGACGACTCCGGGGCGGACTCCTCCCCCGAAAACGAGGAGGAGAAAGAGGACTCTCTCCCAGAGGAGGGAGAGAGGAAGAGGAAGGCTTCCCCAACAAGGGAGGCCGAAGGGTCCAAGAGGGGAAGGACTATTCCCTCGGACAGCTCCGCCAACATCAATGTTGGCGAGGAAGAATGGCCTTCACGGGCCAGGCCTCCAGCGAGATCGTAAGTATCCGGATTCCTGAGTGATTTATAATTTCTTTTTTTGTGTCACATAGTGTCATTCTAATGCCGCATGCTGCCTGTAGTCCGGCCAATGATGATCTCCCCGCTTCATCGAGCGGGTCGTTGGCTCCATTGGATGTAGACTCCATCCTCACCGCCTCCACCCCTCGTGACACCGAGGACGCCGAGGTGGGATCCCAAGAAGGGACCCATCAGGGGGAGGCTCCGGAGGTGCCACAAGGCGGCCTCACGGACTCTGCGCCGGTCTCCATATCAGAACCCGCAGTGGTTCCGGAGTCCGGCCGGCGGCCCCTTCGCAAGAAGGGCAAGACCGTGACGCCGGCGGCTTCCGTCCAACCGGAGGCGCCGGACAATTTGTTCGAGGCGCTCCAGAGCGCTTCCATCGAGGAAGAACACCGCACTATTATGAGTGCGGTGATTCAGAAGGTACAGCTCGCCAAGAGCGGGCTGACCGAAGCCTGTAGTAGCCTTCTATCAGGCTTTGAGGTAAAAAGTTAAAATTATGTAATGTAATACCGCATAGACAGTAGCCCCTGATGCTTGGTTCGGTGTTCGGAAAGAAAAGCCAGACTGAGGATCTAAAAAGATATACGCAGGGTTGCTAAAAAATTATGTCAATATGGGTTGCAGGCTGTGCTGCTGACCTCTGCCGCACTGACTGCGGTGGTCGGTGCTGTGAAGCAGGAGCTCGAGCGGTCCGAGCAAGAGCTCGGCCACGCCAAGAAGCAGCTCCAGGACAACGAAGGTGAGTAACACCACTTTGAACTTGTACCTTACAAAAAAGGATTTAGGTTGCAACAAAAAATAACAAGGATAACATGGGTACTGCAGGGGCCACGAACGAGGTGGCAACCCTGAAGGAAGCCGTGTCCGCGGCCGAACGCAGTGCGGCCGCGGAACGGACAGAGCGAGAAAAGCAGGAGGCGCAGGTGGCGGCGGTTCGGCAAGAGCTCCAGGCTCTCATGGAAAAGCATGAGAGTTTGGAGCGCGACTCAAAGACTCGAGAGTCCGAGCTTGCCTCGGCTCTCGAAAGTGCCAAAGCTGCCAAGGCCGAGGCCCATAAGGCCCTTCAGGAGGTGGAAGATGTGAAGAAAATAGCAGCGGGTAAGGCATTTTTCATGCAAAGCAAGCATGTTAATGTAAACTACTTGACACTTATCCGGATTCGGAGCTCTCCAAGGGCGTTTGCAGATTTGCCTCGCAGTGCATCCGATGCCGCCGCATTCTACCATGGTGAGGAGGGAAGCTCGACGGAGAAGGTCTTCTGGTCTAAGTATGCTGAGGCCGGCCATCCGGTGCCCCCTAGCGACCAGCTGAAGCAACTGGTCGAACTCCACAAGGTAGCTGAGGAGGCCATGAAGGGCCTCATAGTCCGCCTGTGGCCTTGAGAGGCCATGCCTGGAAGCTACTTCGGCCTTGTGCGGCGGCTGGTGGACGCGTGCCCCTGGGTGGAGGTCATCAAGCGCTCCGGCTATATTGAAGGTGCTCGTCGGGCCCTTGCCCGCGCAAAGGTGCATTGGGGCAAGTTGGATGCGGAGAAGCTAATCACTGACGCGCCACCAACGGGCAAGGAATATCGTACGCCCGAAATGTACTATAAGACTGTCCTGAAGGGTGCCCGCAAGATTGCGGATGGGTGCCCCCGAGATGTAATTATTGAGTAAACTCGCTATGTAGTATCCTGTGCGCTGAAAACTTTGTTCATATGCGCTAAGCAATGCTTGTTGAATTTAAAATATTACCTTCTGTGCGGCTGTTTGTTAAATCTGAGAGATGGCAAGTCGTCGGCTTCAGCCCCCATGCCGCGAGTGCTGGGGTGTTCGGGATAAACTTGAGCACTCTTGTTCCCATTGTTGGGTCCATCTAGGGAGGTGCTCAACACAACGAACAAGGCAACCGGACTTATAATGCTTGAACACTCTCACTTAGCCATAGAATTCTATAATTTTAAATTTCGGCGAAGCCCCTAGTATTCGGAAGACCGAATTCGGGGTGCTATCCATGCCTTTCGTCGGACGTTATCCGGAACTTCGCTCGAAGCGGCGTAGGTCTTTAAGGACCCGTAAAAACCTCTCGAACAGCGACCAGTCTCTCGCCTTATCATGACGGTCAGTTTTAGCTTTCTCCACTGAGGCGTTAACCCGGCTCAACCGGGGCGCAATCGCAGTGGTTCTCCCAGTGCTACCTTAGCCGATAGAACGGAAACGTAAGGTGCCAAACATGGGAGCCGGGCAAACCCAACTATTGACCCAAGACATGATTCGGAGCCGATTCATATAATGCTATAAGTTCGGGGTGCCGCACTTGTGAAAGTGTTCGGACTTTATCACACCATAATGCGTGGAACATAAGCCCCTGGTGTATTCGGCCGTACCAAAATATACGGATGCAACATGTCGTAAATGAACATATATATATATATAAAGTAATGCAATTATGGGCAAAAAATGCTGCATTTTATTCAAGAAGGTCTGCTATGAGTGCGAAATGATACAAATTGTGCGGAAAGCAAGGGATTGGACGAATTAAAGGCGTCTCCCTCCAGGGGTAGGCCGCGGAATGGCGTATTTAACAAATTTAATGCTCGTAATGGAGACCACCTAAGTGTTCATCGCGGCCTTTGTCTCTCCCTGGATGTTGTATCAGGAGTTCGGCAGGTTCATCGCCGGACGGAGTCCTGTAAAAAAAGGAGAAAAATAAAAGATAAAAAGAGCGACACACTTGGGAGCCCCTGGTGTGGTCGAACAGCACTCTGGGTTTGTTGTGGTCGTGCCCCTTCCCCTAGACCCATGGTATCTCCAGGGCGTAATTATGTACGCGGAGAGTTTGTCTTGCAATTGTGCGAGGGCTGGGGTTGGGGCCGCATTGCTACGCGTGCTCGGAACGTGCCAGGTGGTCTTGGTTGATGTTGCTCCGGGCGCGTTTGGCCGTGTCCGGCCATTTAACGGCTGGACTCAAAAATTGCCTTAAAAGACTGCTCTGTACTTCTGCCGCGAGAGCCGCTGTATGTTCCTCCGTTCGGAGGGAGCGTTCCGTGTTTCCATTGACCGTGATGACTCCACGAGGGCCTGGCATTTTGAGCTTAAGGTATGCATAATGCGGCACCGCGTTGAATTTTGCAAACCCGGTTCGTCCGAGCAGGGCGTGATAGCCACTGCGGAACGGGACTATGTCGAATATTAACTCCTCGCTTCGGAAATTATCCGGGGATCCGAAGACCACTTCTAGTGTAACTGAGCCTGTACAACTGGCCTCGTCACCTGGTATGACGCCTTTGAAGGTTGTCTTTGTAGGTTTAATCCTTGAAGGGTCTATGCCCATCTTGCGCACTGTATCCTGATAAAGCAGGTTCAGGCTACTGCCGCCGTCCATCAGGACTCTCGTGAGGTGAAATCCATCAACGATTGGGTCTAAAACCAATGCGGCGAATCCACCATGGCGGATACTGGTCGGATGGTCTCTTCGATCGAAAGTGATCGGGCAAGAGGACCATGGGTTGAATTTTGGGGCGACCGGCTCCATCGCGTATACGTCCCTTAGTGCATGCTTCCGCTCCCTCTTGGGTATATGCGTTGCGTAGATCATGTTTACAGTCCGAACTTGAGGGGGGAATCCCTTTTGTCCTCTGTTGTTCGGCGGCCGTGTCTCTTCCTCGTCATCGCTGTGTAGCCCCTTGTCATTGTTTTCAGCGATTAATTTGCCTGCCTGCTTGAATACCCAACAATCTCTGTTGGTGTGGTTAGCTGGCTTTTCGGGGGTTCCATGTATTTGACAGGAGCGGTCGAGTATTCGGTCCAAATTGGACGGGCCCGGAGTGGTTCTTTTGAATGGCTTCTTCCATTGACCGGGTTTGGAGCCTCGGAATCCGGCGTTGACTGTCGTATCCTCATTGCTGTCGCTGTTAATGCGGCGTTTGTTTTTGTTTTGACACGACCTGCCATTACGGTCCTTGGTATCCGGACTGCCAACGTTTTTGCTGAGGTTGTTGCTGCGAGCTAGCCAGCTATCCTCTCCCGCACAGAAGCGGGTCATGAGTGATGTGAGGGCTGCCATGGATTTCGGCTTTTCCTGTCCTAGGTGCCGGGCCAGCCACTCGTCGCGGATGTTATGTTTGAAAGCAGTGAGGGCCTCTGCATCCGGACAGTCGACGATTTGATTTTTCTTTGTTAAGAACCGTGTCCAGAATTGCCTGGCCGATTCGTCTGGCTGCTGGATTATGTGGCTTAGGTCATCTGCGTCCGGTGGTCGCACATACGTGCCCTGGAAGTTGTCGAGGAATGCGGCTTCCAGGTCTTCCCAGCATCCAATTGACTCTGCGGGCAGGCTGTTAAGCCAATGCCGAGCTGGTCCTTTAAGCTTGAGCGGGAGATATTTGATGGCGTGAAGATCGTCGCCGCGTGCCATATGTATATGGAGGAGATAATCCTCAATCCAAACCGCGGGGTATGTTGTGCCATCGTAGGATTCGATATTAATGGGTTTAAACCCTTCAGGGATTTGATGATCCATTACTTCGTCAGTGAAGCATAGTGGGTGTGCGGCGCCTCTGTATTGAGCAATATCGCGACGTAGCTCGAGAGAGCGTTGTCTGCTGTGTTCGGCCCGGCCGGAGTAGTTGTCTCCGGCGCGACAGTATTCGTCATGGGTCTTGGGGCGCCCACGTGATCCATAGATAGATCTGGATTGTCTTGCCTTGTCCTCCAATATGTCCCGCAAGTCCGGCGCGTTCCCTTGTGGCTTCGCGCTTTTTGATCGATGCCGGGGTACGGTTTTGGTGGAGGGCTTACATGCCTCTCTGTCCCGGCCACGAGGTGGTTGGTCTGCCGTATTGTGCGCTGGTGATGCCGGTTTGTATGCTTCCTCCTCTAGTCGGGGGAGCAACTTGCGTTTTGGGTAGCTTTTGGAGGGGCGTTCGAGTTCATACTCTTCGGCCGCGAGGACCTCGGTCCATCTGTCGGTCAGCAGGTCTTGATCAGCTTGAAGCTGTTGCTGCTTTTTCTTTAGACTATTTGCTGTGGCCATTAGCCTGCGTCTGAATCGCTCTTGTTCGACGGGATCCTCAGGCACGACGAATTCGTCGTCGTCGAGGCTTGCCTCGTCTCTGGAGGGAGGTATGTAATTATCATCCTCGACCTCTTCGTCTGCCGCCCTCTCGTGAGGGCTTGCTTCTGCCTCCTCCTGCGCTGAATCTTGCTGGAGGGGGTTATCTTCGGCACTTTATGGGGTGTTATTATCTCCTGTGCTGGAATCTCCATTCTTGCTGTGGCGGGATTTAGATCGGCGCCGCTGACGTCGACGCTTGGGCTGTTTCTTTAAGGAATCTGCCTCCGCTGCTTCTTCGTCGTCCCCATCTTTTGGGGTGTCCACCATGTATATGTCGTATGACGAGGTGGTTTTCCAGTGTCCTGTAGGCGCTGGCTCTTGATAGTCTCCTGCATCGTCGTCCATACCGTCGATGTCTTCGGAGTCGTAGTCGAGTACGTCGGTTAGATCATCGACGGTGGCTACGTAGTGGGTGGTGGGTGGGATCCGAATTTCTTCGTCGTCCGCGTCCCAACCATCCTGGCCGTAGTCCGGCCAGGGCTCTCCGGATAGTGAGAGGTGCTTCAGCGAATTTAAGATGTCGCCGAAGGGTGAGTGCTGAAAGATGTCCACAGCAATGAACTCCATGATCGGCGCCCAATCGGATTCGACTGGCAGGGGCGCAGGAGGTTCGGAGTCCGGCAGGGAGTCCGGCACCTCGGAGTCATGAGCTTTATGCGGGACAAGATAAGTGTTCGGCTCCATTGCCGTAGAAGTTGCAGCTCCCGAGGCGGTGTCCAACCATCCGTCCTCGATCTGTGCGATCGGCTCCGGACTATGGGCCGGAGCGGATTCGTGTGCGGCCTCCAAGGTGCTGTCCGGCGGCAGAGTTAGGTCGTGCCCATCGTGACAGCGCGGCACTCTCGGCTGTGGCTCAAATCCATCGAAGATCAAGTCCCCGTGGATATCGGCCGTGAAGTTTAGGCTTCCAAACCTGACCTGACGGCCAGGGGCGTACCTTCGATCTGCTCCAGATGGCCAAGTGAGTTGGCCCGCAGTGCGAAGCCGCCGAATACGAAGATCTGTCCGGGGAGAAAAGTCTCACCCGGGACTGCGTCGTTGTCGATTGAAGAGGCCATCAAGCCTATCGGTGACGACACAGAGGAACTCTCAATGAAAGCACCAATGTCGGTGTCAAGACCGGCGGATCTTGGGTAGGGGGTCCCGAACTGTGCGTCTAGGCGGATGGTAACAGGAGACGAGGGACACGATGTTTTACCCAGGTTCGGGCCCTCTTGATGGAGGTAAAACCCTACGTCCTGCTTGATTGATATTGATATTGTGGATGTTTACAAGAGTGGATCTACCACGAGATCAAGGAGGCTAAACCCTAGAAGCTAGCCTATGGTATGATTGTAAGGGTTGATGTTGTTGTGTCCTACGGACTAGAGCCATCCGGTTTATATAGACACCGGAGAGGGCTAGGGTTACATAGAGTCGGTTACAATGGTAGGAGATCTACATATCCGTATCGCCAAGCTTGCCTTCCACGCCAAGGAAAGTCCCATCTGGACACGGGACGAAGTCTTCAATCTTGTATCTTCATAGTCTTGGAGTCCGGTCGATGATAGTTTGGCTGATGATGGTAGTCCGGCTATCCGGACACCCCCTAATCCAGGACTCCCTCAGTAACCATCAACGGCGACCGACCTCCCGTCTCGCCGGACGACCTTGTCAAAGCTCTTGGCATTGCGCACGGCATCCAAATAAGTTACTTGCTCTTCGAAGTCTGTCCGCCACCGTCTGATTTCTTCGTCAGGTTCCGGACAACTTTCGACTGCAGTCATGTGTTTGAATCTTCCCGGCGTTTGTTCTGCAATGGCGCACTGGTGAGCTTTGATCTATGGCACCCAGGATGGGGCTCGCTGCCCTCTGAGCTTGAGTTTTTAACAAAGCTTACCTTCCATGGCATGTCTCGACGTGCTTGGAGTAGAGAGTCCATGAACGAGCTTATCAACGACCTTGAGGTGAGCTTGTAAGTATGTTTGTTCCTCCAGACAGCTAGGCTCTGACGGTTATGGCAGGGATGAAGAAGCCTTCCACCATATCGAAGGTGATTGGTGTTGAGATACCGGTGCAGGAACCGGGGTTGTACTATTCGTCGCCACCAAGGCCGCCGCAGACCATGTTAGGGATGTACCTGTATCGAGTGTTCGTGCATGTCAAAGAAGTGGTCAATCCATCAATCGAAGTCCTGCCGCTGCCGCTGGTGCCAAGGTCCATCGACGACGTCCATTACAGGAGTCAACGTCAGACTTTCCCCATGTTGCTTGGAATGATGGATGGCACAGGGCCTACTCCATCGCGCGGCGGAGGCCACTGCTTCTTTGGGAGAAGAGGTAGGGCTGGCTGCCTGAATGTTCTCTAATTTGAGGTAACAACTAAATCTTGTCAGATATTAGTTAAATCCGAGCTATGGGTGTGAAGCACTGACATGCCAGTGCATTTGATTGCGACCTGGGTGAAAACGTACGATCTGTGGGGTTTGGGTTTTGTCCAATCAGAATGCATGACTCAGATCGTGCATGCAGCAAAGGGGGGACATCGGCCACAGTTTGGTAGGCACACGACTTTCATGAGTGAACCATGTGCTATTTGAAAACATTTTTTGGGAGGGGCTATTTCAAAACATTTTCATGTGCTGTCGAAAGGGATGAGGATCGCCGTTTGATCAAGGAGAATCCAATTGTGCAGACGTACGATCCGTGTGGTTTGGGTTATGGCCAATCAGAACGCACGACTCAGATCGCGCGTGTGGCAGAGGGGGGGGCATCGGCCATGGTTTAGTGGACACATGGCTTTCATGAGTGAACTGTGTGCTATTTGAAAACATTTACATTTCCTAACATCATATTTTTGTTCGAATGAAAACATGAGTTCATCATTTCGCCTTCAATTTTTTTCCACTATAAGAAATCATGATTGTACCCTATGATTTGATTTTCTGGTACATTTTACCAGGCGGCAGGCCTCGCTAGCAATCTCAAACTTTGAATATCTAAAAAAAAGAGATCTCGTTTGTATGTATATATATATAGTCGCAACTACACATGCGTGTTAGCAAGATCATTTGTGTGTCGCTTTGCGAGTTTTCATTCATCGTGTGAGAAACGGGAAAAAACTTCAAATAGTTCGGCCGCATGGTGTCGCCAGAGCTGTAGGCCTTGTTGGTATATTAGTTTCAGGAAATGCATATAGAGTCCAAAAAATAACAGAAATCATTGTGTCACTGACGTATGCTCTCACGATCGCATGGAAAAAAATTGGTAAAGTTTGGCACAAGTTTTGGTGCTAGCACCTTCCATACCGGAACATCTCACAAGAAGGATCATAGTTACCAGAAGGAGATGCGGCACTTCGAACTACAAATCATCAGTTACTAGCTACATCGTAACAACCCATTTCAGGTCGTCTGCTATGTTTAAGTCATTCGTTGCACTTACCTTGCATTGCATTTTAGTGCATATAATTAATTAAAGTCCAAAAACCTACTAGAACTACATGTGGGTGTTTTAGTTAGGATATATATACTTAGGCCACTCATAGTGGAGAGTGCCATATACTAGTATCATGCATATATATATGATACTAGTGTATGATATTACCTTTAATTAATTATAGCGCATAGTATAATACATAGAGTATAGTATCATAGATCATATTTATTGCCATGCATGACACAAATTAGCATCACATTTAACATGATATGGTGTCTACCTATATGTTACTCTAACACTCTCTCTATATATTTAACTCTTTGCCATATCAGTGTACTTGCTATTTTCGAGTGCATGACATCGTCGGCTATGATACCACCATTATGGCCAGCCTTATATAGTGGGGAGTATCATATACTATATATAGTATCATGCATATGATACTAGTGTAAGATACTACGTACGTACCTTGATAGTGTGTCGGGGTATACCCCGCGGTATGACCTGGTCGGAAATATGACCCGACTAGGACTTGGTGTTTCATTGGTAAACCACCCAAGCCTGGTGACTCATTGGTGACCCGACAGATTGTAAGCCAGTGGACAGTTATAAGCCAGATTGTAAGCCGGTGGACAGTTATAAGCCAGATTGTAAGCCGGCAGATAGTTATAACCCGGCAGACAGGTTGTAACCCAACAAGTACTTAGCCAAGGAAATGAGTCGTTTGGAGTTAGGAAGTCCAAGACGTTAAGAAGCCCATGGTGAGAAGCCCGTGATGAGAAGCTCATGGTGAGACGTCAGAATAGGATAAGTCCTAATTAGAGTTGGACTCTACATGTAACCCGCCCCTTCAACTTATATAAGGAGGGGCAGGGCACCCCAAGAGAGGGAGAGGAAGTAATCTGGAAGGCTAGACACAATTAGGAGAGCCGGTATATACGACGACTCCCTCTTGATCATAATGAGACCTAGCCACAAACAGCATGTAGGGCTATTACCGGATGATGTTTCCCGGGGCTCGAAGCTGTCTAAACCCTTGTCTTGGGTGTTAATCCGTATCGTGTCTCTCATCCCGATCAACCCCTCTCAAGCTACCACATACATGCGTTGGCCTCACGACTAAGTCCTCACACTAGGACATCTGCCGTGACAATTTCACGATAGTTGTCGCCCACCGTGGGGCTCGCGCACGGTGGTGTTGAGTTCTTGAAGGCATTTTTTCCTATGGTTCGAGAAGATCGCGGTTGGTTAGATGAAGAAGAGCCGGCACAGAGCAATTTCGCAGGATAACCCGGCATGGGACAACCTTGGGTAGAACCGACAAATTCATCGTTTTGTGATTAGCTATGGAGCTGACAGCACAAGAGAAAATTAGGGTTACGTCATTACGTGCTACGCGGGCGGACGGATGTGACTTGACAATTCGTCGAATCCGAAGACCGACTAACATCTGCTGCAACAACCGCAGTGCAAACCGAGACGACATCTACTTGTGTCCTAGTCGGATTCTTTGTTAGGCAACACCCGAGACGATTGAATCATTACGGCTGGCGTCGTCACGTGAAGACACAAGAAGTACTACTATTAAGGGAGATTCCAGCATAACAGTAATAACAATATAGAACAAGCCGACGTAAAAGAAAGAACTGGTCCAGACTGGACCGGGTCTCAGAAGGAATCCGGCCTGTCCTGCATGATCAGATGGCAATAAATAAAATGAGAGAAGCCACGATCTGGAGGGTATAGGCGTGGACTCGGGGTCAACCGCGTCGGTTCATCTCCACCACAGGCGGACCGCGCCTTGCCGATTTTGCCTCCGCATCAAGTCACCTCCGAGCTGCCTGCCTGGGATCCACCTCCCCTCATCGGCACTCCGCCACTGTATCTGCGGCCGGTCTTCGCTGCCACCATCTAGCCCCACTGGACTCCTTTGCCACCGCGACCGTCGCATCGTCGCTCCTCCATGGCTGCTTTCGCTCGGCTTCATGTTGTTGCTCTGCCATGAGCCGCCGCAATGCCTCCATGACCTCAGGCCACCTTAGCTGGCCATCGGTGAGCCGTTGTTGTAGCCCCCATAGCTATGACGCCCGCTTAGCACCGGCTCTCGCGTGCTCGGCAGACTGGATGCCCCGCACCAGCCCCTCCGTCTTCGCCTGCAGGCTCACCACTCCGGGTCGCCGCCGAAGAACCACCGACCCCATGGCCATCCGAGCTGCCACCCCTGCCGACCGTGGTTCTGCCTCTGTTGAGCCGCCCGAATCCTTCTACTGCGGATTTTTTCCTTGTTGGCATCGACCCCGTGCAGACCAATCCACTGCCGGATTACCGCTCGTATGACCTCAAGTTGCCAAGTCGACAGAGCCGTGGCACCTGCGAGCCGCCTGCTCGCCTCACCGATCCGAGCGTCACTTCTGCTAAGTGGTCGCTCCACCTTCGATGCGGATGAGTCGCCGCCCGCGCCTCGCCTTATGGGCTCTCCGCCGCGTAGCCGCACTGAACCGGCCACCGTCGCGCCTCTCCAACCCGCCGCTGTGGCAAACGAGATACATCGACTCACCGGAGCACCCTCGTCGCATCCTCCGAGTCGCCAGATATAGCCGGTCCGAGACGCCTTGATATTGCCTTCAGTTTTTCTAGAACTCATCTAGATGAGATATAATTTGGTCTCATTCATCTTTTGTAGCCATTGAATGTGATGCTATAAGATGCGTGTGCGCTGATGTGGGTTGTATCTCTTCTTGTTTTCAAAGTGAATGAGACCAAATTATATCTCATCTAGATGAGTTTTAGGTACTCTATTGCCTTCACTTCTGCTGCGATCAGAGCCGCCTCCATCTGCAAGAGTCACCATCCGGGTTTTGCGCGTCGTCTGCGCCTTCGAGCCGCCGGCCGCCTCAACTAAAACAGGAGAGCCGCCGCCTGACACGCTCAACTTTCGATCCATCTGCCCCGCGCCGGCGGGCCTCCTTGCGATGAGCAGCCGCTATAGCTAAGACCCGCGGCGCCGATTCCATCCTTTGTTAGAGGTTGCGCTAAGTCGCCCTTGACCGAGCGCCTTGCTTCCACCTCTTCGAGCCGCCTTTGCCGAGTCACTCAACGGTGTCCCTTCACCGCAGACTCACCGGGACCCCGCGTCACCCGGCACTGCTGGATCGAGCCGACGGGCTGCCTTCTGACAGCCGCCCTTACCTCCGCCAGACAGCTTCGGCGTCAGCCACCCGGCCTCGCGGCCGCTTCCGATGTGGCCCACCTCTGCCGGGTCGCCGCGCGCTCATATCAACCTATGGGCATCACCCACTACCGCGCCGCACCTCCGGCTGCGCCCCTACATGCTCACCTGAAACTGCTGGCTGTTACTTGAAGAAAGGAAAGAAGGGAGCTAACTGGGAAGTTGAGAAAGAAAAGAAATACGGCCGAACGACGCCGTGCCTCACGCTGCTTTGAATCGGCCTCAACTCACACGCCATGGCCTCCGACTCCGGCGACTCCCGCTTCACCTCCCATTGAGCCGCTCGCCTTGGGACGCCCCGGCCGGAATCCGCCTTCGCTACCACCTCGCCACCTCCGACTGGCCGCTATTCCAGGCCGCCGCCGTCACCACTGACTCTGCCGTGCTGCGGTGCCCCTGCCCTCAACTCTATTGCCAGCTTGATCTACTTGCCGTGGCCTCAACTCAAAGCCACCGCCTCCGCCAAGCTGCTCGTTTCCACCTCGCCTCTGCTAGAATTGCGCCTTCCAAGCTGGCCGCTCACCTCTGCCTCAAGCACTAAGGCTGCAACCTGCCCGTCACCGTCGGCTCACCTCGCGACGAGGCACCAGGTTTAGCTGCTGCCTAAAGTTCAACGCACAAGGATCTCGCAAAAGCAACAGAGGAGAGAGCAGCCCACTTCACGAGAAGATTGGGTATCCAGCCATCCGAGTGTGTGTGGCAATTAGTATTATATTATATGACCCAGAGCACGAAGTATGGGTTTGCAAAAGAGATTCACTCACCTCGTGTGAGGAATTAAAGGAAAGAGGGTAATCCCACATGAAGCATCAGACTGTATAAAAAAACTATAGTACCAGTATTACATTCAAAGTACTACTACAAGTGTTGCATCAGTCCAAAAAGCACATGGAGCACTACCACTACTACGTACAAAGATTATGCGTACAGATCATCTGTCGTCCGCATGAATCACGTGAATTCTATCCAATCAATTTTTATTGATTTGTTTTTATTCTTTATGTGATAGTTTTTGATGCATGGCAATTGTTCACTGCAAGAGCGATGGTCGTGTCATGGATGTATTGCTCGCGCCACCGTTATCTTGCGGTAGCATCTGACCATGCCATGATGCTCGACGAATATATGTGTAAACCACCGTTTTTATAGCCCAATTTACATCAATATGATGTGGTTGATTCGCCCATCCGCGCAGCTTACCGCGCCTACGATTGCCTCGCCCGACCGCGCTGGCTTACAATGCCACGGCCAGCTCATCTGTCTGCTCCCGCGGCCGCCTCGGCCGTGATTAATTTCAGCTTCACCGTGGTGATCATCAACTCCGTGGTGGATAATTTCTGGCCTAACATATCAGATGAAATCTATCCAATATATTTTTATATTACATATTTCTTTCTTTAAAAGAGCTCTGTCTTGTGAGGTTTTTTGCTGCAGACAAATGTTTTACTGCAAGAGCGACGAACGTGTCATGCATATCTAGCTTGCGCCACCATTATTATGCACCAGCATTTGACCATGTCATAATGTTCAATGAATAATTCATCATTACAATGGAGACCATCAAGCTATGGACCTTTCTTACACCGGAAGGATCAATGTACTGGGTCATTATAACCAGCCAAGATTCAATATATTCTAGCAATCTGCTGTTCAACTATATGCCGGTTTATATCACGGTCAAAAATGGAGAATCTCAAAACAAATCCTCGAGTCGTCTTAAGACTCGGGGGCTACAATGACATAACTCGGCAGAATTGGCCGGTATCAGTGAATCAAGAACTCCGGGTCATTGGAGGGAAAAATAACCCGGCCCCGGAGACTACTCCTATATTGATGAAAATTTAAAGGCCGTCAGAAAATTTCTGGCTCAAAATGAAGAATGCTGGTTTAAAATCCGGTTCAAGGGAAATTTGTCTTTTACCAAGCTTTGAAGCACTCAATATCCGGTTTAAGAATTTCCGGTTTAAAAAGAATTAATGTCTCGCAAGTTCGAGTTCTCAGAAAAATTAAAGGTTGCCAAAGAGAACTTGCTGCCATGATGTGCGGTTCAAACATGGGGGTATCCTGCCTCATGGGCTTATATTATTATGGTCACTTGGGGGCTTGCTGCTCATCGAGCATAGATATGACTTCCATATTTATCCGGCTTGTACACCATAATTACAAAATACTTGGGGGCTTCCTGCTCATTGAGCATAGTTATGATTACCCTATTGATCCGGCTTGTACTCCCGGAATGAAATATTACTTGGGGGCTCTTTGTTCAATGGACAAGAGTTTTGATGACCCTGGTAATAGGCTTGGAAGCCAAGTGTATTCACCTAAAAACCGGGTTATCCTGCCTTTTTAAGTCTGCCACTCCGCCCAGGTAATCCTGGAATGACTCGCCGTACTCTTGACAGTCTATCTTATAAAGACAATGAACTTGTCAAGGTTAAAATGGTGATTGGTCATGTGAGGCCCGGCTTATAAGGTTTGCATGAAGGTTTAACTCAGCGGTTGTGCGACCCTTTGAAAGCACTTGATTTTTAGGCCTGCAGCCTATGAAAAGCCTTGTTTTTATCTTTTGATTTATATTTGAAATTTTTTGAGGTTTATATTTTGTGACATGTTAATACATTGTTGAAAACTGATGAGGGCTATGATGCCTTATGGTTCATATATGAAACTAACCGGTGTTTATTAACCCGACCTCGCTTTAGACGTTAAAGTCGCCAGTGTGTGATGATTATGCACTTGGAGTTCTGGCTCTAAGCTTTGGGATGTTACCCCTTACTACCTTCGGCATTGTAAGCCGACGGTATAAACAAATTGACTAGGGCGTTGTTCTCTCAATATTTGGGTTGTAACCCTTACTGCAAGACATAATATGAGTCGGCAGTGTTAACAAATATCACAGGTATGATATTTACTTTGTTATGATTATATGAGGTTTTTCTAAACCGGCCCTGGATTTTAACTTTAAGTCGCCAGTATGTTTAGGCTTGAATGGCTGCTACCTCTCGAGCATGCGTTGGTTTTCCCTTGAAGAGGAAAGGGTGATGCATCAAAGTAGCGTAAGTATTTCCCTCAGTTTTTGAGAACCAAGGTACCAATCCAGTAGGAGGTTACACACAAGTCGCCTAATACCTGTAGAAACAAATAAGGACCTTGCAACCAATGCGATAAAGGGGTTGTCAATCCCTTCACGACCACTTGCAGAAGTGAGATATGATAGAGATAATAAGATAACTATTTTTGGTATTTTTGTTTTATAGATTGAAAAGTAAAGATTTCAAAATAGTAAACGAGATGCAGTGTAAATAAAAGAGATATAATATGATGGAAAAGAGACCCGGGGGCCATAGGTTTCACCAGTGGCTTCTCTCAAGATAGCATATCTTACAGTGGGTGAACGAATTACTGTCGAGCAATTGATAGAAAAGTGCATAATTATCAGAATATCTAGGCATGATCATGTATATAGGTATCACGTCCATGACAAGTAGATCGAAACGATTCTGCATCTACTACTATTACTCCCCACATCGACCGCTATCCAGCATGCATCTAGAGTATTAAGTTCATAAGAACAGAGTAACGCATTAGGCAAGATGACATGATGTAGAGGGATAAACTCAAGCAATATGATATAAACCCCATCTTTTTATCCTCAATGGCAACAATACAATATGTGCCTTGCTACCCCTGCTGTCACTGGGAAAAGACACCGCAAGATTGAACCCAAAGCTAAGCACTTCTCCAATTGCAAGAAAGATCAATCTAGTAGGCCAAACCAAACTGATAATTCTAAGAGACTTGCAAAGATATCAAATCATACATATAAGAATTCAGAAAAGAATCAAATATTGTTCATAGATAATCTTGATCATAATCCCACAATTCATCGGATCTCGACAAACACACCGCAAAAAGTATTACATCGAATAGATTCCAAGAAGATCGAGGAGAACTTGGTATTGAGAATCAAAGACAGAGAAGAAGCCATCTAGATAAAAACTATGGACCCGAAGGTGTGTGGTAAACTACTCACACATCATTGAAGAGGCTATGTTGTTCATGTAAGAAAATAAACTACTACTTTAGGATACTGTAGTGAACTCATTCTTTATTTATATTGGTGTTAAACCTACTGTATTCCAACTTCTCTATGGTTCATACCCCCGATACTAGACATAGATTCATCAAAATAAGCAAACAACACACGAAAAACAGAATCTGTCAAAAACAGAACAGTCTGTAGCAATTTGTAACTTTCGAATACTTTTGAAACCCCAAAAATTGTACCAAATTAGGAAGTCCTGAGTAATTTTTTTATTAATCTTCTTCAAAAAGAATCAACTAAAAAGCACGTTTCTGTGATTTATGAAAACTAATCTCGTGCGCACAAAAGTTTCTATTTTTCAGCAAGATCAAATTAACTATCACCGTAGGTTATCCTAAAGGTTCTACTTGGCACAAACACTAACTAAAAACACAAAACCACATCTAACCAGTGGCTAGATGAATTATTTATTACTAAACAGGAACAAAAAACAAGGAGCAAAAATAAAATTGGGTTGCCTCCCAATAAGCTCTATCGTTTAACGCCCCTAGCTAGGCATAAAAACAATAATAGATCTAGGTAGTACCATAATAATGGTAAGGCAAATTGCAAAAACTCATCTCATATTCCCTACATTCAGCAGCAAGTTTTCTTTGTGGCAAGCAAAAGTAATCAAAAGGGCTAAATTTAATGGGACAAAAGTCCCCAAGATCAAGCTCGGGAGGTATGGGTTCCTCCTTTGGCCCCTTAGATTGCACAACCAATTCATCACTATAAGCATTCTTTTGGCAAAAAGTCACGAGCCTTTGTTCAAGAGAAAAACCTAACCAATTGTTCTGAATATCAAAATCATCATTGAGTTCAGAAATTCTATCAACTAGAACATCGATAGGAACCTTTTTCCTAAAGTTTTCATTGTAAGCAACATGATCTATAGATCGTAAACGCATTAAGTCTTCTTGATTAAAAAGGATAGCTTCTATGGGAGGACGACCAGCGTCCACCCTATAATGCGCAAAAATTTTATTGGCCTCTTTCATTAAAAATCTGAACTCATGTGCTAAAAGATAGTAGCTGCTCGCTTAACAGAAGAATGCTCGATATTAGAAAACTCTAGGGAAATCCTCTATATGCACGGATGCATATGGATAAATTGCCTTTCAAGTTCAACTATGAGAAAGGATATAGCATCTGCAAGACTACTAGTTCTATGAAGAATAGACCCACCCATAGAGGGAAGGGCACATGCACAAGTAAAGAAATCTTGAATAAGTCCTTTTCCAATAATATTACCACTACCAATTCGAAACTTTTTAGTGTGTAGAATAGTAGGTTCTTCATGAGAATCATCAAAAGCATCAAAGTTTTCCATGTTATTACCACTATCCTTATCAACGATAACCTCCCCAATTTCAGTCATTATGGCAGCAGATTGCACAAAAACGAGCACACAGGAAGCAAGCAAAAGGAGACAAGCGGGAAAAGGGCGAATAAAACGGCAGGGTGAAGTGGCGGAGAGGAAAATGAGAGGCAAATGGCAAATAATGTAATGCGAAGGATAAGAGTTTGTGATGGGTACTTCGTATGTCTTGACTTGGCGTAATGTAACACCCACAATGCGGCTATATCTCCCACGTGTCGAAGCACGACTTAGAGGCATAACCGCGTTGTGGTTTTGTCGCAAGAAGGGTCATCTTCACACAATCCCATGTAATGAACAAGAATGGGATAAAGAGTTGTCTTACAATCGCCACTTCACACAATGAATATATAATTCATACATCATTCAGAGTACACACATAGTCCGACGACGGACGAAGGCAAAAGAAAAGAAGATAACCCAACTGCTAGATCCCCGAACGTCCCAACTGGGCTCCACTACTGATCAACATGAAACGAAACATAGCAACGAGCAAGGTCTTCATTGAGCTCCCATCTGAGCTCGGTTGCATCGCCTGCACTAGTATCATCGGCACCTGCAACTGTTGTGATAGTATCTAGTGAGTCAAGAGGACTCAGCAATCTCAAACCCGCGAGATCAAGACTATTTAAGCTTATGGGTTGGAAGTGGTAAAGTGGTGAGGTTGCAGCAGCGATTAAGCATATATAATGGCTAACATACGCAAATAAGAGCGAGAAGAGAGCAAAAGGAATGGTTGTGAACTAGCAATGACCAAGAAGTGATCCTGAACTCCTACTTACGTCAAACATAACCCAAAACCGTGTTCACTTCCCGGACTCCGCCGAAAAGAGACCATCACGGCTACACACGCGGTTGATGCGTTTTAATTCGGATCTGGTGTCAAGTTATCTACAACCGGACATTAACAAACTCCCATCTGCCACATAACCGCGGGCACGGCTTTCGAAAGTTTAAACCCTGCAGGGGTGTCCCAACTTAGCCCATTATAAGCTCTCACGGTCAACGAAGGATATTCCTTCTCCTAGGAAGACCCGATCAGACTCGGAATCCCGGTTTAGAAGACATTTCGACAATGGTAAAACAAGACCAGCAAGACCACCCGCTGTGCCGACAAATCCCGATAGGAGCTGCACATATCTCGTTCTCAGGGCACACCGGATAAGCTAAGCGTACAGGTACCGACGTAATCGAAGTTGCCAAGGAATGGTCCCGCACGGTGCTCTAGTTTGGACCAACACTCAGAGGAGCACTGGTCCGGGGGGTAAAAGAAAGATGACCCCTGAGTCTGCAGAACCAAAGGGAAAAAGGCTTAGGTAGGCAAATGGTAAAACCAAGGTTGGGCCTTGCTGGAGGAGTTTTATTCAAAGCGAACTATCAAGGGGGTCCCATAAATCACCCAACCGCGTAAGGAACGCAAAATCCAGGAACATAACACCGGTATGACAGAAACTAGGGCGGCAAGAGTGGAACAAAACACCAGGCATAAGGCCGAGTCTTCCACCCTTTACCAAATATATAGATGCGTTAATAATATAAGAGATATTGTGATATCCCAATCATAATCCTGTCCACCATGCAGAAATCTTCAACTTCACTTGCAACTAACAACGCTATAAGATGGGCTGGGCGAAAGCGGTAACATAACCAAACAACGTTTTGCTAGGAAGGGTGAAAAAGGTTAGAGGCTGACATGGAAATACGGGAGGCATGGTAAACAAGTGATAGGTAGCGCAACATAGCGATAGAACAAAGCAACTAGCAAGCAAAGATAGAAGTGATATCGAGGGTAATAGTCATCTTGCCTGAAATCCTGGAAGGAAGAAGAACGAGTCCATGAAGAAGACAAACAGACGTAGTCGAACGAATCCTGACAACTCCAGAATGAAACTGAAGCTAACGAGAGAAGTAAACCGGAAAGAAGCAAACAACATGGTAAACACACAAGCATAATCATGGCATGATGCACAACCAAATATGATACACCTTTGGTTTAATGAGGCATGGCATGGCAAGGTAAAGCAAACAACACTACAATTTAAGTGGAGCTCAATATGCAACGAGTTGCATATTGACGGAACACCACATCAATTATTTAGTTCTCTCTCGGTTATGCTAACCAACAATATGAAATGTCATTAAACATGGCAAAAGGGGGGAAGCATAATAAAACTACCTAACTAGGCAATTTTAAATGAGGTCAGAAACAACAAACAACAATTCCGGAAAGTCCCCATGTCATTTAGTAGTTTAAAGCAAACACAATTTTAAGCATTTAAATGTTGTTATCATGATGCGGATGACATATACAAGTTTATGCAATTTTTATGAAAACATTAACATGAGCATGATACGAGGCATTTGTCGCCATGGCGGAAGGAAAAAGGTGCCACGGCGGGAAACGGAAATGGTGCCACGGCAACATTCCGGTCCCGATAACTCATGGAGGTACCGGTGCAAAAGGAAGTGTGACGTGAGCGAGTCATGCAAGATGGTGGGGTGATCCTAGATTCCGGGTTCCCACGGGACGGTGGCATGGCAAACGAGGAACGTGCAAAGACAATTCGATCACGGTGCAAACACAAGCATCTCATACAACACATGCTTCAGCCCGCGGGTGATCATCTCGGGATTATACCTTCGAAGCGTGCATTTCAGGCGGAACGAGTTCGTAGTGGAAGTAGTCGTTCACAGGCCGTAGTGGAGGTAGTCGCGTAGTGGAAGTAGACGTTCACGGGTTGTCGTGGGAAGTAGTTGTACACGACGGCGGTAGTGGTACACGTTTTCGTAGATGTCCGGGGTCGTCGGGTCGTCATGTAGTTGTACATGTTCGTCGTGGTACACGGGTCGTAGTGGTACTTGGGATCTTCTGAACTTGCCGGTATTGACGAAACGAAGGGGTACTTGGTCTTGATGTCCACCGGCACAGGAAGTGAAGATGCACGGAGGCAACAACAACGTACAGCGTCAACCCAAGGTGGTCAGTGCGACGGCCACCTGCGGTGGTGCTCAGGACTCGCACCAGTGCTAGCGCTCCATGGAGAAGGCGCTGCTGGTCATGCGTGATGAACTGGCCGAGGAAGAGTGGTCGTGGAGGCAGGGGCTCAGCGACTCGCGTGATGCAGGAGAGCTTGGCGCGAGGCTTCGGCAAGGGGAGCAGAGGCCAACGGCGAGCTGGGGCGCGAGGCACAGAGACCAAAGGGCGTGACTGCAGCGGAGGAAGGCGGCCATGGCGCAGCCGTGAGCGCATAGCTCAGGTCGCGGGCGAGGAGGAGATGGAGAGATGGGGCGCAGAGGAGGTCCCGCCTAGTCCGCTTCTCCGGCGATGGCGGAACGCGGGGTCTGGCACTGGAGGCGCAGGTGTGGCCATGGACGACGGCGAGGAGGGTTGAGGGCGGCGGCACTCCTGGTCGCAGCGACCGAAATCCAGCGACGAGGACGAGGCAGAGGGGAATGAGACGAGGCTGCGGCGCTCCTCTCTCTCTCTGTGACGACGCATCGAGGGAGGAGGGGATCGAGCAGGGCTCTCCCTGGTGATGTGCGTGTGTGAGAGTGGCGATGGTGCACTGGAGGGAACGAGGGAGGAGGCAAGAAGGCGCGGCGGCGGCCTGGACTCGCCGACATCGAGGAGGAGGGAGGCGAGGGGATCGGGCGCAGGTTTTCCTGGCGCTGGCAGCGGGCGTGCGTGTGTGTGGCGGCGGAGGGGAGATGAGGATCGAGCAGAAGAGGATCGAGAGATGCTCGCTAGGGTTAGAAAAGGCACGGCTGGGCCAAGATGCAAATGGGCTGGCCTGGTTGCTGGGCTGCAAGGCTGCTGGGCTTCTTCTCTCCCTCTACTTTTTTATTTTCCAAAACAGAAAATACCAAAGAGGAAAAGAAGAGGAAAGGAAGTGTTTGGGATAGCATTTACGCACGGGGGTAATTTTCCCGGACTCATAAAAAAAGAGCTTGATCCAAGAAAACTATAAATGAGCATGTGTGCGAAGATTGGATTCGAACTCGTTTGAAATAAATTCAAATGAGTTTGAATAAAAAGTGCGCGTTTGAAATGTCCAAAAAAATGTTGATATTTTTGGTGGGGCTCCGGTAAACAGAGAAACAATTATTGACAAGGTTTTGAGGTTAACTCGGAGCAGAAAAAGGCATGGGATTTATTTTGCACGTGTGTTATGGTGAATCCCAAAGAATGGAATACTTTGTTATAGCTCCCTAATAATATTGGGAGGATATGTTATAAAGAGAAAACACCATGTGAATTCCCTCGGTTTAAATGGACCGAAGATCCATACGATTTTATTTAGATGAGTTAGAAAGATTAAAGACATAATGACATGATGCCATGCACATGATGCAATGAAGAATGCAACAAGCAAAAAACAAATCACACAACGAATCTCGGAAACCCTGGAAGGCATCTGAAGCTCCGGTCTTGGGGCATTACAACACTCCACCACTACAAGAGGATCTCGTCCCGAGATCTAGCATGGCACCGGAGAGAAACAGAAGAGGAAGAGAGGATGTAAAACTAAGTTGCTTCTTCGACAAAAGAGTGAAACCACGAACCTTGAGAGATTGAACAAACTAAAAGAGAGAATACAAGGGAGATGAACAAGATTGAAACACTCCATTAGACAAGAGGAACAAACAACATTAGAACTTGAAGGTTGCAAAGACATGAATCAAGAGTTTAATGGACAAGATAGAATTCGAAACCACTCCAGTTAAAACAAGATGAGAGAGGAAGAATTCGGGCAACACTCCGGTTGAAAATGGATGGGATAGAATAAGAACTTGAGAAGATGGGATGATACTTGATGAAATCAACAACACACTGCCTCCGGAACTATTGAAAGAATGGCACAAGGGGTAAGAAAGATTTCAGACAGCAATCCGGTTGAAAAGAGAGGCAAAACTTGATACGATGAAAAGAACTTGAAGCGGTGACACAGCACTTCGGTTAAATGGATAAGCACGAAAAGAACACGATCCTTAATACGAGAAGAGGAGTGAAGAGAGCAACATCACAAAGCCTCCGAAAGAAATGTAAAAATGGAATGGAATGAACGGAGGAAAACTTGATCTTGAAAGAGCACGCTTACTGGAAATGCTAGAACGGAGTTGTTGGATTATCAACAACGAAAGGATAAGCTTGTTGTGGGAAAACATCTCAAAACTTGAGGTGAAATTCTGCCACTACCGAAACAATTGCTTGCTTGAGATCAACGAAGAGATGAAAACTGCTTTCGCCGAGAGGATAGGAGAAAACTTGGATCATTGATAAGCACCACAATAGCAACATTCCTTAGGGAAGGCTTTTAGGTGAAATATGACACAAGATAACTCCAACGAAGAGATTGATGGATTTAAAATACCTCATTCTTGACAACATGTGAATCGCGAAACAAGAATGGAAATTGTCAAGAATGATATAACACCACCTGAAAAGATAAGGTAGAAAGAATTGCACTTCAAAATACAAGAAGAAGAATACTTGAACTCCTCAGAAAAAACATGTGTTGAGCACCATGTTTATTTTTGAGTATAGCTTGGCAGGTCATAACTTCGAGAGAAATCTTGAAGAACAATTGAAGAATGAAAAGAATCCTTGATGAACCACCATGTAGAGCCTCCATGAAGAACTCCGGTAATAAAAGGATGATAGAAAGAAAGAGAAGTTTAAAACACAGGGTGAAGCCTTGCGATGATTTAGAAGGAGCTACGAAATGAGTAAACTTTGAACTCCGGGCAAGAAAGATGAATAACTTGGAACGGAGAATTACTTCCTAATGAACAAATCTAGAAAGAAGAAACTAGATCACTTGGATGAAACAATAATAAGAATTATGTTATGCGTATCCTTCACCAATTTAAATTGATGACAAGCAACGGATTTGGCATACTACGTATTCTCGTAGAAAGGTTTATGAGAGATATAGCGCAAACTTCAAAAGGTATTGATGGAACCACCGGTGGAATTTGGAAACAACGAATTAATTGATATGATAACGAAGGAAGTGAAATATTCAACGAACCACCGTAAGAATTCAAAAATGACTCATGAAAGAGAATGAATCATCGGGAAGAATTGGAAAACGAATGAAGATACTTGAGGGGATTTAGATACATGAGAACAAGGAGATCATGAACTGATTAGAGGATATTTGAACGATGCACCGGTAAGATTTGGAGAACGAGAACTGAAAGCTGGAATGAATAATTCTGAGAAGCTGGGCTCCGGAGAATCAAACTGAAGAGACTCCTGAATTGCTCCGGATGGGTATGGAAGGAATTCTCACAATCAAAAACAATTATGAGAGGAAGGCATGAAGCTAGAACCATGAATCTCTGGAAGAACGAGTAAGGATTTAGAGGAACTCTTCTTCGGTCTTCAAAATTTGAGAATGACAACGAGAAACACCACCATGAATTGTTGAGATACTCTGGGATGAAAATTAGAAAGGTTGAACCAACAATGAAAAGAATTTGAAAGATCTTGGAGAAGGACATATGACTGATGATAATTCATTCTTACATCAAACTTCAAAATGAATTTGGGAATAGCTCCGGAAAATTAGAAGAGTCAGGTAAGATCTTGGAAAAAGACATGTGGGTTAGGGCCCACTCAAAAGGAAAACATCGTTGTCAGTGTCAAAACCGGCGGATCTCGGGTAGGGGGTCCCGAACTATGCGTCTAGGCGGATGGTAATAGGAGACAAGGGACACGATGTTTTACCCAGGTTCGGGCCCTCTTGATGGAGGTAAAACCCTATGTCCTGCTTGATTGATATTGATATTGTGGATGTTTACAAGAGTGGATCTACCACGAGATCAAGGAGGCTAAACCCTAGAAGCTAGCCTATGGTATGATGTCGTGGTTCTAAGTCTGACAGTAGAGTGGGGGTAGGTATGGAGAGGCAAGGTCCTAGCTATGGAGAGGTTGTAAACACAAGAGATGTACGAGTTCAGGCCCTTCTCGGAGGAAGTAAAAGCCCTACGTCTCGGAGCCCGGAGGCGGTCGAGTGGATTGTGTGTATATGAATTACAGGATGCCGAACCCTTCTGCCTGTGGAGGGGGGTGGCTTATATAGAGTGCGCCAGGACCCCAGCCAGCCCACGTAATGAAGGGTTTAAGGTGTATTTAGTCCGGGGCGTTACTGGTAACGTCCCACATAAAGTGTCTTAACTATCATAAAGTCTACTTAACTACAGGCCATTGCAGTGCAGAGTGCCTTTTGACCTCCTGGTAGTCGAGTGAGTCTTCGTGGTCGAGTCCTTCAAGTCAGTCGAGTGAGTCCCTCGTTGGACGACTTGAAGGTGACCTCTTCTAAGTGTGTCCTTGGGCAGGGTACTTAGATCAGGTCTGTGACCCTACCCTAGGTACATGACCCCATCATTAGCCCCCGAATGGATTGAGGCTTTGAGTGACGGAGGAGTTGATGCTGTTTCCGATTAACCTTTGCACACTGGTCGTGCGTTGTTCTGAACCAGAGAATCTCTTCGTTGATAGTGAGCAACTTGTCTTCAGTCGACTCGATCTATTCTTTTCTTTCGTCGAGTGATCTTTCGGGCTTCGTCGATTTCCGAGCGACGGATCGCAGGAAATCCCGCGCCTGACAGGCTGGTCTGCCGTTCGCGGATTCCGCGGGATGCGAAATTTGGGGAAACGCGCGAAGCGGAGCGGACCGCGGCGTTCAGATGGGACGGGACATAGACGCCTTGATCTCCACGCCGCTTTCTTCGCCACGTATCCCGCCCGCGTAACAGTTCCAAGATATGATTAGATCTGCCGGGCCCACCTGTCATCCACTCGGAAGGGATCTTATAAATGCGCCCGGCGAGGGTTTTTGAACAGTGCCTCAGCATTCTCTCTCTGCCTCCTTCGTCTCTGCCCAACGCGCTCTCTCTCGCCTCCGCACCACTTCTCCTCACGCGCCCCGCCGGAAGCCATGGTCAAGGAGAAGACGGCGGCGCTGGAGCGCGCGAAGAAGGCGTCGGCGACGGAGAAGGCAAAGGGGAGATCCACCAGCCGTGGTGGGTCTTCGTCCAGATCCCGCCTGCCAAAAGGCTTGGTCCAGGGAGATTGGATCCAGTCGACCATCACGGAGAAGGATCTCCTCGACATGGCCAACGAGGGCCTGATCCCCCATGGAGCTGCGAGGCTTCCGGGGAAAGAGTGGCAGCCCCAGCCGGAAGAGGGTGAGTGTGTGCTTCTGGCTACCCATGTCGACCGCGGATTCTCTTTGCCGCCGAGCATTTTCTTCCGTGGTTTCTTGAACTTTTTTGGAGCGCAACTCCACCACTTCACCCCGAATTCTATCGCCTATCTTGCCGCGTTTGTGTCCATGTGCGAGAGTTTTCTGGGCTGTCGACCGCACTGGGGCTTGTTCAAGCACATATTCACATGTCGCTCTCAAACTGTGAAGAAGGCGAGTCCAGGCGACGAAAGAACCCGAGTGGTCCAAATGTGTGGAGGTCTGGGGATCCAGGTGAGAAACAAGAGCACCTTCCCAGCCATGACATTTCCCGAGTCAGTCAGAGGCTGGCAGTCGACCTGGTTCTACTGCCAGGATGAGTCGACACCGGGGCAGTCGAGTGGACTCCCTCCATTTACCATGGACCGAGTGAACAAGCCCTCCTCTCTGAAGCTGATTCCGGAGGAGAAAGCTGACGTGAAGATGCTGATGGAGCGCGTAGTTCAGTTGGTTCAGGAGGGAGTGACGGGCATGGATCTCTTGGAAGTTTTCCTTAGGCGCCGAATCCAGCCTCTTCAGTTCCGGAGCCATTGCATGTGGTTGTACTGTGGGACTGAGGACGTGACTCGGGTCAATCCAGAAGCAGTCGACGATGCCACTCTGGAAAGGTGGATGGCCGCTGTTACTGGGAACAAGGACAACCCTCGCGTGGCCAGAAGGATTCCTCCACTCGACTGCCACAGTGACCCAAACAAGGCATGTCTGCCCCACTTCCCATTGTATTCTCGTCATATTTATTTCTGCTTTCTCTGCCGATCGGTCGACTGATCTTTGTCTTGTTGTCCCTCAGACCCTCACTGAACTGTACTCGATGCCCAACGGAGCGCAGGCTCCGACTGAGGAGGGAGAAGCGAGCGGGGGCGAGAGCCAGGAGGAGGAGTGGGACTCGGACGCCGCCGAGGCCGATGATGATGACGATGACGATGATGATGATGACGATGAGGACGGGGAAGAGGAGGAGGAGGAGGAGTTCGCACCACCGCGCTCGGAAAGGCGGTGGAAACTTGTCAATGACCCTGCGACTAAACGTGGCGAGGGGGTCGCGACTGTTACACAGTCGACCAAGCGCCCTCGGACCACCTCTCCGGCGCCGACTGAAAAGGCGCTGAAGCAGCCCAGGGCGGCCCCGTCGAAGCCGACCAAGCACCTGCCGAAGATGAAGGTGTCCATCCCCACCATATCAGGGTAATCATGTTGCTTAAGTCTTCTTGTTTTGCGTGAACTTTATCTCTGGTTGGCGCTGGAGTTAGTCGACTGACTCTTTGGAGTTGCAGTGCTGCTACTTCTGAGACCTCGGCCCGGCTGACGACCATGAGATGGAGGACGTAGCAACCTCAAAACCTGGTACTATATTCTTAACACTGTCTTTAGTCGACTGACTCATGATCTAATCCTGATTCTTTTCTGTAGCTCCATCCAATGTTGTAATCACTCTCCCTGATGATGATGAATATGAGGAACCGCTGAAGTACAGAAGGAGTAGGAAAGCGTCTGCCAGCAAGGTGACCCAGGATGTGACGGTGCCTGAGGCTCTGGTCGCGGAGGAGGGGAACACCACTCGACACACCGTGTCCTTCGCAGATCCACTAACGAGTGCTCTGCAGCCCTCCCTCTTCACGACGCACCACGTCCCAGAGGACCAAGCTGGCGCAGCGAAGGAGGCAATACGCCAGGCAGGGATCATGATGGAGCAGTTGAAGACCATCCGGGATGCGAGCCAGGCAGCTTACGATGCCAGTTCCGCCCTCCAACGCAATGTTCAGGTCAGTCGACCACCATTTGTTCTGTTAGGATATGCTATCAGAAACTTTTCTTTCCAGAATTTATAGTAGTCACCCACTGGGTGTGTCGAGTTAAACTCCGTGTTAGCGGGGGCACGCTGAGTGCACCCGCTGGGTGTAGTCCCCAAGGCTAAGGTCGACTGCGGGCAGTCGGCCTTAGGCTTTATAATTTCAGTCTTTCCGTCATTCTACTATGTCGACTGGATTTCGCAAACCGGTCGACTGGTCGATTCTGTCTTCGACTGGTCGATTAGTGGGGGCACGCTGAGTGCACCCACTAGGTGTAGTCCCCGAGACTGTGGTCGACTGCTGGGAGTCGATTACAGTCTTAAAGAATATATCCCTTTTTTTTTGAGGTCGACTGGTCGACTCTGTCTTCAAATAGGATTAGTGGGGGCACGCTGAGTGCACCCACTGGGTGTAGTCCCCAAGGCTAAGGTCGACTGCGGGCAGTCGTCCTTAGGCTTTATAATTTTAGTCTTTCCGTCATTCGACTAAGGCGACTGGATTTCGCAAACCGGTCGACTGGTCGACTCTGTCTTCGACTGGTCGATTAGTGGGGGCACGCTGAGTGCACCCACTGGGTGTAGTCCCCGAGACTACGGTCGAATGCTCGTATTCGGCTGTAGTCATAGAAACGCGTGATTTTTCCTTTTTCACTCGGAAGTGAATTATATTTGACATTTTAGTCGATTGGTTCTTCGCAGAACTCCTGTGATCTTGTGGCTCGCTACTCTGAGCTGGAAAACAAGCACATTCAGCTCGAGCTGAATTTGAAGCTGGTTCAGGAGAATCTGACGAAGGCAAAGGAGGATACCGAAGGTATGTTTGGTGAGACCTTGACGACTGCTTTTTCCCTTTATTTGTTTCAAAATCTGATCTTGCTGTAACTTGCAGGTAAGGCGAGGGAGGCCCAACGGAAGAAGGACCTTGAACTAGCTGAGAAGATCAAGCTTGTTGACGAGAAGTTAACTTCAGTCGCCAAGCTTGAGCAAGAAAACGCCAATCTTAAAGCTGCTCTTGGGAAGAAAAAAGATCTGGAGGCCTTCCTGAATGGTCTTGCCAAGAAGCTGTTTCTTATGCTTGAAGGTAAATCTCTATGCTCGGCGATCATTTCCAACCGTGGTTTTTCCATTCGACCATCGCCTTGACTCGGTGATCGTCCTTGCAGAATTTTGTCAATACTTTGAAGAAGAAACTAGCCGGCTGGAACCAAACGTTGACCCCGTCAATTCTCCGATGGATGACGAAGTTGCCATGAATGTTTTCCGACTGGAGTCCCGTGTTGCAGCTGTCGTGGACTATCTTGCAAGGCTGAAGGTCGCCACATCTCGCATCGACTCGACGCTCTGGCCCGGGGAGACACTTCAGAACGACCTCGAGTCGCTGATGGCTCGCTTGAACACGATCCCTGGGCGAGTGCAGGAGTGGAAAAAGTCCTCGGCTCAGTGCGGTGCAGATGTTGCTCTGTGTCTGGCCCGAGTCCACTGCAAAGATGCGCGAGAAGACAAGCTGGCGGCCCTCCGGGTGGCCAACACCAAGAAACACGACTTCAGGTCCTTTATGGAAACTTTCCTTGCGGCTGCCACTCGGATCGCAGATGGAATTGATCTTGATGAGTTTGTTGCACCTTCCAGCCCTCCACAGGAGGGGTAAAAAACTTCTTCTAAACTCGACGCTTTAAATTTGCCTCGGTATGCCGAGTGGAGTTGTAACCGATAAACCTTAACGGGCTTAGCGCCTGAGCACTTTCGGTTCCTTTAGGTATCGATCCGAACTTGAATTTGGTGTTTGAATATGATTGCTTTTGGCTCGAAATGCCTTTTGCAGGTTCAAAGCGGGGCGCTTACTGCAATCGACTTATTCCTTAGTCCACTTAGGTGAGCGCTGGGCCGTAGCTAAGCTTCCCGAGTGAGAGGTTTGCTTTTCACTCGGTAGGATTTCTATATCTTAGGCAAGCACTGGGCTGTAGCTAAGCCTCCGAGTGAGAGGTTTGCTCTTCACTCGGTAGGATTTCTGATAACTTAGGCGAGCGCTGGGCTGCAGCTAAGCCCCCGAGTGAGAGGTTTTCTCTTCACTCGGTAGGAATTTTGATAACTTAGGCGAGTACTTGGACTGCAGCTAAGCCTCCGAGTGAGAGATTTGCTCTTCACTCGGTAGGATTTCTGATAACTTAGGCGAGCGCTGGGCTGCAGCTAAGCCCCCGAGTGAGAGGTTTGCTCTTCACTCGGTAGGAATTTTGATAACTTAGGCGAGCGCTGGGCTGAAGCTAAGCCCCCGAGTGAGAGGTTTGCTCTTCACTCGGT
>NC_041389.1:49450700-49539770 GCF_002162155.2 Triticum dicoccoides
CTTAGGCGAGTACTTGGACTGCAGCTAAGCCTCCGAGTGAGAGGTTTGCTCTTCACTCGGTAGGATTTCTGATAACTTAGGCGAGCGCTGGGCTGCAGCTAAGCCCCCGAGTGAGAGGTTTGCTCTTCACTCGGTAGGAATTTTGATAACTTAGGCGAGTGCTGGGCTGCAGCTAAGCCCCCGAGTGAGAGGTTTGCTCTTCACTCGGTAGGATTTTTGATAACTTAGGCGAGCCCTGGGCTGCAGCTAAGCCTCCGAGTGAGAGGTTTGCTCTTCACTCGGTAGGATTTCTGATAACTTAGGCGAGCGCTGGGCTGCAGCAAAGCCCCCGAGTGAGAGGTTTGCTCTTCACTCGGTAGGATTTTTGACAACTTAGGCGAAACGGATTCGCAGCTAAGCCTCCGAGTGGGAGTCTGACTCACCACTCGGAGGATTTTTACAAACTTAGGCGAAATGGATTCGCGGCTAAGTCACCCACTGAGGGGAAATTTTATTGGACAAAATAAAAAGTGACAAAAATTATGGAGGAACTATGACACTATTATCTTGAGGTCCATGGACTACAGAAGTACTTTATTGCAACTCATCCGAGTGATTAAACTTAAGTGAAAAATGGGCGGAGTAGTTCCGCGTTCCAAGCTCGGGGCTCGTCAATATTATGCTCGACGTTGTAAAGGCGGTACGCCCCGTTGTGGAGAACCTTGGTGACGATGAAGGGTCCTTCCCAAGAAGGGGCAAGCTTGTGTTGTTTCTTCTGATCCACTCAGAGAACTAAATCTCCTTACTGGAAGGCTCGACCCCTCACATTTCTGGCGTGGAAACGACGCAAATCTTGTTGGTAGATGGTCGACCGGATCAGAGCCATCTCCCTTTCTTCCTCTAAAAGGTCGACTGCGTCCTGTCGCGCTTGTTCAGCTTCTGCTTCGTTGTAGATTTCGACTCGAGGAGCATTGTGGAGAAGATCACTCGGTAAGACTGCTTCAGCTCCGTAGACCAAGAAGAATGGAGTTCTTCGGTCGACCGATTAGGTGTGGTCCGCAGTCCCCAAAGCACCGAGGGAAGTTCGTCGACCCAAGCTCCAGCTGCATGCTTGAGATCACGCATCAGTCGGGGTTTCAATCCCTTGAGAATCAGGCCATTGGCTCGCTCTGCTTGTCCATTCGACTGCGGATGAGCGACTGAAGCGTAGTCGACTCGTGTGCCTTGAGAGTTACAGAAATCTCTGAATTCCTCCGAGTCAAAGTTCGACCCATTATCCGTAATGATGCTGTGCGGGACTCCATATCTGAATATTAGTTCCCTGATGAAGCTAACAACAGCACCGGCGTCAAGGTTCTTGATTGGTTTAGCCTCAATCCACTTGGTGAATTTGTCGACTGCCACCAGTACATGCGTGAAGCCACTTCGCCCTGTTCTCAAAGGACCGACCATGTCCAACCCCCATACTGCGAAAGGCCAGACGAGCGGGATGGTCTTCAGAGCCGATGCAGGCTTGTGCGACATATTCGAGTAGAACTGACATCCCTCGCACTTATCCACTATTTCCTTTGCCATCTCATTCGCCTTTGGCCAGTAAAATCCGGCTCGGTATGGTTTGGCCATGATGGTCCGAGAGGACGCATGATGACCACAGGTTCCCGAGTGGATATCATTGAGGATGATTCGACCTTCTTCTGGTGTTATGCACTTCTGACCAACTCCAGTCGCGCTTTCTCTGCATAATTGTCCTTTGATTACGGTAAAGGCCTTAGATCGACGGACGATCTGTCGAGCCTCTTCCTCATCCTCCGGGAGATCTTTCCACAGGATATACGCGATATATGGAACTGTCCAGTCGGGAATGATCACCAAGACCTCCATGACCAAGTCAACCACTGCTGGGACTTCAACCTCAGTCGGATCTGTGGCACTCTTGGGCTGTGGAGCTTCTTCGGTGAAAGGATCTTCTTTGACTGACGGAGTGTGTATATGCTCCAAGAACACACCACTCGGAATGGCTTCTCTCTTGGAACCTATCTTTGCTAGATCATCAGCTGCTTGATTTTTCAGTCGGGGTATATGATGGAGTTCCAACCCCTCGAACTTCTTCTCTAGCTTCCTCACTGCACTGCAGTATCCAGTCATGGCTGGGCTTCTCACGTCCCACTCCTTCATCACTTGGTTGACCACTAAATCCGAATCGCCATAGACCATCAGGCGACGGACGCCGAGTGAAATGGCCATGCGCACTCCGTATAAGAGGGCCTCATATTCTACCTCATTGTTGGAGGAATCAAAGTGAATCTGGAGCACATATCTGAGCTTATCTCCTCTGGGGGAAACCAGGACAACCCCAGCACCGGAACCATTCAACATCTTAGAGCCATCAAAGAACATGGTCCAATGCTCCGAGTGAACTTCAGTCGGCTGCTGCTGTTCAATCCACTCGGCGAGGAAATCTGCTATTGCCTGGGACTTAATGGCTTTCTTTGCCTCAAACTTGATATCAAGGGGAAGAAGTTCAATCGCCCATTTAGCCACTCAACCAGTTGCATCTCTGTTGTGCAAAATCTCTGATAGTGGAGCGTCGCTGACGACTGTGATGGAATGATCAGAGAAATAATGAGCAACCTTCTTTGTGGTCATGTATATTCCATACACAAGCTTCTGATAATGAGGATATCTCTGCTTGGATGGAGTCAAGACTTCAGACAAATAATACACTGGGCGCTGAACTTTGAGAGCTTTTCCTTCTTCTTCCCGCTCGACCGTAAGCACAGTACTGACGACTTGTCCTGTGGCTGCGATATAGAGCAGCAGAGGCTCTTTGCTGATTGGAGCAGCAAGCACCGGCTGGGTGGAGAGCAGAGCTTTTAGCTCGGCAATTGCTGCATCAGCTTCTGGAGTCCACTCGAACTTGTCTGCCTTCTTCATCAGTCGGTAAAGAGGCAATGCCTTTTCACCGAGTCGTGAGATGAATCGACTTAATGCGGCCAAGCATCCAGTAAGCTTCTGGACATCGTGCACTCGCACAGGGCGTTTCATTCGGAGAATAGTGCCGATCTTCTCTGGATTAGCGTCGATTCCTCGCTCGGAAACGAGAAAACCGAGTAACTTGCCACCAGGAACTCCAAATGTGCACTTTGATGGATTGAGCTTGATATCATACCTTCTGAGGTTGGCAAATGTTTCGGCGAGGTCAGCGAGTTGGTCGGAACCTTTTCGTGACTTGACGACGATATCATCCATATACGCTTCCACATTTCGACTGATTTGAGTGATAAGACACTTCTGAATCATTCGCATAAATGTGGCTCCGGCATTCTTGAGGCCGAATGGCATGGTGATATAGTAGAAGCACCCGAATGGAGTGATGAAAGCTATTTTTACCTCGTCGGGTCCGTACAGACGGATCTGGTGGTACCCGGAGTAGGTGTCTAGAAAAGACAGTCTCTCGCATCCCGCGGTCGAGTCAACAATTTGATCTATGCAAGGGAGAGGAAAATGATCTTTCGGGCAGGCCCGGTTGATGTGCTTGAAATCAATGCACATTCGGAGCGATTTGTCCTTCTTAGGAACCATGACAACATTAGCGAGCCACTCGGAGTGGTATATCTCTCGGATAAACCCTACCGCCAACAGTCGAGCCACTTCCTCACCAATGGCTTTTCTCTTCTGGACGGTGGACCACCGAAGATGCTCTTTGACTGGTTTTGCAGATGAGTCGACTCTTAGGCGATGCTCAGCCAGTCCCCTGGGAACACCTGGCATGTCAGCGGGCTTCCATGCAAAAATGTCCCAGTTCTCACGGAGGAACTGGATGAGCGTTTCTTCCTATTTCGGGTCGAGTGTTGTGGAGATGTGGGTCGGAGCTGCATCGGTGTCGGTCGGGTGAATGTGAACAGGCTTTGTCTCACCGGACGACTGAAATGCAGATTCTATGGCGGGTTTCTTGGATCGCAGCAAATCACTCGGATCTGCGTTTTGCTTGTATTCTTCGAACTCGACCGCTGTCACCTGGGAATCGGCAATCTTTGAGCCCTTCTGAAAGCACTCTTCTGCCTTTTTCCGATCACCGGTGACAGTGATCACTCCTTTGGGGCCGGGCATCTTCAATTTGAGGTACACGTAACATGGTCGAGCCATGAACCGTGCATAAGCTGGTCTCCCCAAAATGGCATGATATGCACTCTGAAAATCCACGACCTCAAACGTCAACTTCTCTTTGCGAAAATGTTTCGAATCACCAAACACCACGTCTAGAGCTATTTGGCCGAGTGACTCGGCTTTCTTCCCTGGTATAACTCCATGAAAGCTCATGTTATTGGTGCTCAGTCGGGACATCGGAATGCCCATTCCTTTCAGCGTGTCTGCATACAACAAATTTAGCCCACTACCACCGTCCATCAGCACTTTTGTCAGTCGAGTGCCTTCGACAACTGGATCGACCACCAAAGCTTGCCTCCCAGGGGTGGCAATATGAGTCGGGTGATCAGATTGGTCGAATGTGATGGGTGTTTGGGACCATCTCAGATAATTTGCTTTTGCTGGGGCGACCATGTTCACCTCTCGGTTAATGACTTTCAATCGACTCTTGCTTTCCACATCTGCAAAGATCATCAGAGTGGAGTTGATATGTGGATATCCTTCCTCACTGTCCTCCTTGTCTGCGGGCTTGTCCGACTCCTTCTCCTTGTCCTTAGACTGTTTTCCCTAAAACTGCTGGATCAGGAGTCGACATTGGCGAGTGGTATGCTTCGGGTAGATGATATTCCCCTCTTCGTCTTTCTTCGTGTGGATGTGACACGGCATATCCATCACGTCATTCCCTTCCTTATCCTTTACCTTCTTAGGGTTCCAGGATCCTTTTGGTTTCCCTTTATACTTTCCCTGAGTCACGGCCAGAGCCTCTCCAGGAGCTGCCGGTTCAGCCTTCCGCTTCTGTTTCCGACTGGTGTTTCCCTTTTCCGACTGACTCGGCTTGTGCTTGCCGCTTCGGAGTCGGTCTTCTTCTTCGCCGTTGGCGTACTTGGTAGCAATCTCCATCATCCGACTCAAGGTCATGTCACCGGTTCGACCAAATTTCAAACTCAATTCTCTATTCTTGACACCATCCTTAAAGGCGCAGACTGCCTGATGATCAGACACATTCTCCACAGTATGGTGCAAAGTGATCCATCTCTGAATATACTCCCTGAGAGTCTCATTGTTCTTCTGCATGCAGACTTGCAGCTCCGTCAATCCAGCCGGTCGCTTGCAAGTTCCTTCAAACGTTCTGATGAACACTCGGGATAGATCTTCCCAAGTGTAAATGCTGCTAGGAGGTAATTGAGTCAACCATGCCCTGGCAGAACCTACCAGCATGAGGGGCAAATGCTTCATGGCCACCTCGTCGTTCCCACCACCAATCTGAACCGCCACTCGGTAGTCCTCAAGCCAAGTTTCAGGCTTAGACTCACCAGTGAACTTGCTGACTCCTGTTGCCAACCTGAAATTGGGAGGGATAATTGCGGCTCTGATAGCTCTGCTGAAACATTCAGGACCAGAAACATGCACTCGACTGCTTGTGGGCGCATCTCTGTCGAGTCCACCTCGATGGGCTCTGTTCCGGTCGACTAAGCCTTGCACGATAATGGATCGCGCGTCAAAGCCTGGTTCTCTGGGGTCGACTGGAACTCTTCGCCCCGCATTGAGCTGGCGTCTGTCATCTTGCTGCCGAGGAGCATAAGACCCACCCCTCGGAGGTGAATTGGGCACTCGACGCCTATCATCTCGGTCGAGTAGGTCACCATATTGGTCTCGCCGATTCTCGCGCCCTTCACGCCGCGGAGGCGATCTGGGGCTGTGAGCCGACTGAACCGTATTCGCAGCGACGGATCGACTGTGAATTCTGTTGCGCGACTATGACACGGCCGAATTCTGATCTCCTGCTGCCCTGAGTAGATCCCTGATCTGCATCAAGCCTCTGCCAGCTTTCGACTGAGAGGGCTGGATGGACTCTGCTATACGGGTCGCAGCTGCTAAATTCTGGATTGGGGTTCGATATACCTGAGTCGGCGGGAAGAGTTGACGTCGACTGGTGTCGGGAACTCGTTGCCGCGCGCGCTCTTCGAGTGCTCGCTGAAGATTCTCCAGTCGAGTGCGTTCGGCCAAATTGGCTAAACGAGCCTCCTCCAAGGCGCGAGCCTCGGGGGTTTCTCCTGCGATGGGAGTACGCAGGACATCCACGTTCCTGCGGCGAAGTTCCTCTCTTTGCAGAGAGTCGAGTGGCTCGGGCTGGTACTCTTTGTGGTCTCGTGCGGGGTCGCCTCCGTCGCCTGCCCCACCATCACGGGCGAAGCCAGGGGGACTGCGGGGCCCGTCGACCATCGGGATTTCCGCCGCTGGATCACTGCTATCGCACTTGGATGCAGTCTCTATGGAGCCAGTCGACAGATCGAACAGGCCGTAGAGAGATTCGTCGGGCTCGATTGCCGCAACTTGAGTGGTGGCCGTCTGGCGAGCCACCGCGTGCCTCACCCACCGCTGAAGCCTTGACCGGCCCGAGCGCTTGCGCTGGCGGGAGACCGGAGGGTGGTCGATGGGGGAGTCGACCGATACGGGGTCGACGGTTGCCGCAGCAGAACGCTGCGGACACATGCGCAAAAATGCGTCGTACCGCGGACGGGGAGCGATCGACGTCGAGTGGAGCCTCCTGGAGCCAGGCGGAGTCGTCGGCGACGAAGGTGAGAGCACCGAGACGGATCTCTCGACCCTCAACCAAAACTCCAGCAGTCATCATGATGAAAGTACTCGGAAGAACCGCAACTTCTCCACAAAATCGCTAAAACACCTGCCCCACGGTGGGCGCCAACTGTCGTGGTTCTAAGTCTGACAGTAGAGTGGGGGTAGGTATGGAGAGGCAAGGTCCTAGCTATGGAGAGGTTGTAAACACAAGAGATGTACGAGTTCAGGCCCTTCTCGGAGGAAGTAAAAGCCCTACGTCTCGGAGCCCGGAGGCGGTCGAGTGGATTATGTGTATATGAATTACAGGATGCCGAACCCTTCTGCCTGTGGAGGGGGTGGCTTATATAGAGTGCGCCAGGACCCCAGCCAGCCCACGTAATGAAGGGTTTAAGGTGTATTTAGTCCGGGGCGTTACTGGTAACGTCCCACATAAAGTGTCTTAACTATCATAAAGTCTACTTAACTACAGGCCGTTGCAGTGCAGAGTGCCTTTTGACCTCCTGGTAGTCGAGTGAGTCTTCGTGGTCGAGTCCTTCAAGTCAGTCGAGTGAGTCCCTCGTTGGTCGACTGGAAGGTGACCTCTTCTAAGGGTGTCCTTGGGCAGGGTACTTAGATCAGGTCTGTGACCCTACCCTAGGTACATGACCCCATCATATGATTGTAATGGTTGTTGTTGTACGGACTAGAGCCATCCGGTTTATATAGACACTGGACAGGGCTAGGGTTACATAGAGTCGGTTACAATGGTAGGAGATCTACATATCCGTATCGCCAAGCTTGCCTTCCATGCCAAGGAAAGTCCCATCCGGACACGGGACGCAGTCTTCAATCTTGTATCTTCATAGTCTTGGAGTCCGGTCGATGATGATAGTCCGGCCGATGATAGTTCGGCCGATGATGGTAGTCCGGCTATCCGGACACCCCCTAATCCAGGACTCCCTCGGTAGCCCCCGAACCATGCTTCAATGACGATAAGTCCAGCATGTGTGTAGTCTTCGGTGTTGCAAGGCGGGTTCTCCTTCAAGTTCTACGTACCTGCCGAACAGTGTCCGACTTCCTCATCAATGTTGCGCGTCTTGGCTTCCACGCCCAATAATGGCCTTCTTCCATGCGTCGCGCGAATGTGAAAAGCCAGGGTGTCTTTTATGTTTTACCCCCTAGTTGTGCGAATAATCTGCCTATAAGGGAGGCAAGAATCCAGATCCAAATCACCATCTTCCTCCCGCAAATACTCATCGGAGCGCTTTCGATCAAGAATCCATTCCATCATGGACCATCAACGCGGCTCCTCTTCTCGTGCTCCCAGCCCTTTGCCAGGAGATTGGAGGAGATGCTCTGTTCCGCACAACGGGCTGGTGAAGCTCCAAGCGGGGGGATATCTCCCTCCGGCCTTCATGGTTCCGGTTCGAGCCGGGCTGGCAACCTACAAAGGTGGGAAGCAAGCAGAGGTTACCCCAAATCCCAACAAAGGGGAGTGGGTATGCTTCGTCCCCTATCTGATAAGGGGGCTCGGATTTCCTGTACATCCATTCCTCCGCGGGCTCCTGGAGTTCTACGGACTCCAGCTTCATCACCTCACGCCCGCCTCAATCCTGCATATTGCGGGTTACGTAGCTCTTTGCGAGCTATTCCTGGGCGTCGAGCCCCACTTCGTGTTGTGGAAGAGGTTGTTCTGCCTGGTACCCCGCTCTCATGAGGGTCCATATATCAAGTGGGCGGCGCCGAAATATGGCGCATTGCCGGGACCGGATATCCATCCGGAACCCCTAAGAAGGCGTCCAAAGACTGGCCTTCAGAATGGTTTTATATAGAAGACGCTCCGCTGCCGGACCCTGTTCAGATCGGCCTCCCGGAGTTTTGCAATGCTCCTCTGAAGAAACGCCTTAGTTGGCGTCCGTGGAGCCCCCAACTAGAGGAAGACAAGAGCGTCCATTATTTGATGGGCCGAATAAGGTTACTGGCCCATGCCGGGTTGACCATGATTGGAGTCATGGCAACATGCATTATGCGGGGGGTGCAGCCACTACAATACAGGGGCCACCCCATGTGGGATTTCAACGGGGAGGACGATGCCATCCGTCATGGCCGCAAAGGGGCCGGATTCGGTCGAAGATCTGGTGACGATCCTGTCCGGCCTGTATAAGGGGGAGAAGGAGGATTTCCTTCGGACGAACCCGTTAAATGGGTTCTCCATGAATAATCCCCGGCCTTGGGTAAGCAAACACTCTGCGTGCCCGACCCATGCTTTTTGAAACTTAAGTTTCTTATATTGTGTTCTTCTTTCGACGCAGGAACTGCGCCGGATCGTGGAGGACATGCTAAGTCCAGCTCCGCAGCCCGAGGATCCAGAGAGATCCCGGGATCCGGCCTCCGAAGAGGATCAGGACATAAAGGTGGAGCTAATCGACAGGGTGTTCCACCAGCTTAGTATGGATAATGCTTTAGTCGCCATCACGGCTGACTATCCCGGACTTTATCCGGCTTCCCAGGTGATTACGACCGAAGTCCTGACACTGTCATTCCTTCCTTGCTTAATTCTAACCACCGTATATGATGGCGCTATGCAGGAGGCGCCCCTAGGGCGAGAAGCCGAGCCCGCGGTGGCTGACCAACAAAGGCCAGTCCGGACCGGTAGGCGGAAGAGGAGTGCTGCACGGACTGAAACGTCGCCACAAAGGTGTAGCTCACAATTCATTATTTAGAGCAACGTTCCTAGGAAGCGTTTGAGTGCTCGTGACTTTTGTAGGGAAAAAAGCGTCCGCCGGACTACGGGTGTGGAGGTTGCCAATCCAACCTCTACCAGCCAGGCTCCAGCACCTGGTCTGGAGGGGGAGGCGAGCGCAAGGCGCGAGCCGGACGTTCCTCCGACGGAGGATGCCGACAGACTGTCCGCCACCAAGTCTGAGGTGGAGAGTGCCCTGAATCACAGGTGCCACCGGACAGTATTTCGTGACGTGTGCTTCTCCCCCGAGGCGTTGAATGCCTTTAACGCGGGGGACGCGCACCTTCGTGCTGCTCAAGATGGTTTTACCAGAGCCACGGAGCAGTATGTAAAAGACATACGGGTAAGAGAATTTAATAGTTGTATATGCCAGTAGCCCCTGAGACTTAAAGTAGTTATATTAACTGATTTAAGGATCATATGAAACGTAGGATCTTACCGAGAAGAATACCCAACTGTCTCAGGAGCTGCAAGAGTGCAAGGCCCAACTTGAGGCCGCACTCTCTGGCGCAGGAGGAAACGCAGGGACCTCTCCCGGTAACGCATTATTTTAGAAAGATAAGTAGCGTTTGGCCTTTGCGCAAGTCTAAAAAATGACGTTGCAGGTGCTGCCGGACAAGATCCGAACAGGCAAGAACTTCTGCGCCAACTAAAGGCCGGCGAGAGGGTGCTACATAAGGTGCAGCATGAAAGGAACAAGCTCCAGGATGCCCATGCCTAGCTTGGAGAAGAGCTGAAAGGCGTTCGGGCCGAGCTGTCGGGCTCCATTAAGGAGAATCAGCGGCTTCGTCGCGGCATCTATAGTAAGTGCTTGAGCGAACTCCTTTGAAAAGAAGAGTTCGACGAGGAAGTCAATTTGACAGAATATGTCTGCAGGTATGCTCACAGGTCGCCTTGCGGAGGAGATGCCCGTATCAACGGGTGATCAGCTTCCCGAATTGTTGTAACTGATCGAACGAGTTCGGCAGGCAATGAGCGGCGTCATCCAGGCTTTATGGCCAGCCTTCTCCTTACCCGAGGGTCTTGGGGAGCTTGCGGAGAAGCTGCAGGGAGTGCGGCAGCGCTTCCATTTATGGAAGATTTCGGCCTGCCGCCAAGGTGCCAGGGAGGCCTGGGCCATGGTAAAGACGCGGTACAAGAAGGCGGATCCAAACCACATGGCCGAAGTCGGACCTGTGGGGCCCGATGGGAAGGAGATCCCTGTGAGTTGGCCGCTAAATTTTCCCAACAGGACTGTAAATTAGACAACCTGTTAGACGGGATTGAGGAAGAATAGAATCAGTCGATTTGATAATGTATTATAAAATGACATATAAAATGCCTTCTAGCCGGATTGTAGATCGTTTGTCTTTGCCGACTTTTTCGCTTCGACCTCGGGACCCTAGAGTCCGGAGTGTGTCCGAATACCTTCTCGGTTATGAACCAACCGGGGTATGCATGGAGACCAAGCGTAGGGGTCATTAGTGCTTTATCAGACAAGTGCCCAACTAGTTATGTTATATTACATGGGTAGTAAGAAACATCTTCCAGGGAGAATAGTTCCGTTAAGGGTTCCTTTCCTCTGGGGGTGGCATGCCCTAAAGTGCATGTCCGGACTGCGAAAAAAGCAGAAAAACATCTGGTGGCAGATAAATAAGTTGATAAAAAATCATCTTTTAAGTCAGCGACCGAATATTCCCTTAAGAACGCTAGCTTTCGGCTTCACCCAGTCTGAGGTACACTTCCTGCTGACCCGACAGTAACAATCGCAGAGGTGCTCCCTTTACCTCCTAGCCGAACAATTGGGAACGTTGGGGTAAGCACAGGAGCCAGGCAACCCAGCTTGGCCAAAACTTAAGTCATATCAATTCATATAATGGTGATTAAAAGGTACATGTGGAGGCTTGACACATGTTCTGGGCATGAAGCCCTTATAATTAAGCTTCTGGTAAAGAAGCCCCCAGGTATAATGAGTGCGGATAGCACATCAATTGCGCGCGAACGTTGCGCAAGTAGGCCCTTTAAGGCTTGGATGAATAAGGTTGAGAAGAAAAAGATAAAAAAAAAAGGCAGCTGAAGTAAAAAAAAAATTTGGACGGGGGGAAAGGGACGAACTCTTAGTCCGGCGCTAGGCATATAATCTTCGGAGGCGGGCTGCGTTCCATGGGTTCGGCTCGAGTCGGTTATCCGATGCATTTCGTAGACGGTACGCTCCGCCGGTCAGGACTTGATCGATGATGAAGGGGCCTTCCCATTTGGGCTTGAGCTTGTCCTTTTTCTTGTCCGGCAGGCGTAGAACCAGTTCGCCAATGTTGTAAGTCTTGGCCCGTACTTCTCTGCTTTGGTATCTTCGAGCCTGCTGCTGATAGAATGCGGAACGAGCCTTGGCGACGTCGCGTTCTTCCTCCAATGCGTCCAAGCTGTCCTGCCCATCCAACTCGGCTTCTCTTTCTTCGTACATGCGCACTCGAGGTGAGTCCTGAATTATGTCGCAGGGCAAAACTGCTTCTGCGCCGTATACCATAAAAAATGGTGTGAATCCGGTAGTATGGTTAGGCGTTGTCCACAGCCCCCAGAGTACGGAGTCGAGCTCCTCTACCCAGTGCGTGTCAGATTTCGTAAGGGACCACACTAGTCTGGGTTTGATGCCGCTCATTATTAGACCATTTGCTCGTTCCACTTGACCGTTGGTTTGAGGATGATAGACTGAAGCGTAATCGAGCTTGATGCCCATATTTTTGCACCCTGATTTAACCTCATCGGCCATGAAGTTCGTGCCGTTATCGGTGATGATGCTATGGGGCACACCATAACAGTGTACTACCCCGGATATAAAGTCTATCACTGGTCCGGACTCTGCCGTTTTAACTGGCTTGGCCTCTATCCATTTGGTGAATTTATCCACCATGGCCAATAGGTACCTTTGCTTGTGGGTTCCCCCTTTAAGTGGTCCAACCATGTCAAGCCCCTAGACCGCGAACGGCCAGGTAATGGGTATAGTTTTGAGGGCAGTGGGTGGCATATGGCTCTGATTAGCAAAGAGCTTACAACCGACGCATCTTTGGACTAAGTCCTGAGCATCTGCTTGGGCCGTCGGCCAATAAAATCCTGTACGGAATGCCTTTCCTACAAGGGCCCGAGCTGCGGCGTGGTGTCCGCCTAGTCCAGCATGAATTTCAGCCAGGAGGTTTCGCCCTTCCTCTTCGGAGATACACCTTTGAAGGACTCCGGTTGTGCTTTTCTTATAAAGTTCTCCCTCATAGACCTTGTAGGCTTTAGATCGCCGGACAATGCAGCGGGCCTCATTTTGGTCTTCGGGAAGCTCCTGCCTAAGCAAGTAGGCGAGGAATGGTTCTGTCCATGGGGCAATTACTGCCATTATGTCGTGGGCTGAAGGTGTTATGTCATCGGCTGAATCGCCGGTTGGTGCGGCTTGTTCCAGTTTGTTATTTCCGGACTCCTCTTCCATAGTACGGATGGCTTGAAGAGCCGTTCCAGGAAGATGTTAGCAGGGACAGCGTCGCGTTTTGCGCCAATGCGTGCCAGTACGTCGGTTGCTTGGTTATTATCCCGGGCTACGTGATGGAATTCAAGTCCTTCAAACCGGGCTGACATTTTTAGGACAGCGTTGCAATATGCTGCCATTTTTGGATCTTTGGCGTCAAAGTCTCTGTTTATTTGGGATATTGCGAGGTTTGAATCCCCGCGCACCTCTAGGCGTTGAATGCCCATGGAGACTGCCATTCAGAGACCATGTAAAAGGGCCTCGTATTCGGCTACGTTGTTGGAGTCCGTGTACATTATCTGAAGTACGTATTGGACTGTGTCGCCGGTCGGGGACGTCAATACGACGCCAGCCCCCAATCCGGCTAACATTTTAGAGCCATCGAAGTGCATACTCCAATTGGAGTGTGCGCTGTACTCTTTAGGGAGTTCGGCTTCGGTCCATTCAGCGGCAAAGTCAGCCAAAACTTGTGACTTTATAGCTCGCCGAGGTTTGTAAGTTATATCAAATGGTAAGAGCTCAATGGCCCATTTTGCAATCCTGCCCGTCACGTCGCGGTTGTTTATAATGTCGTTAAGTGGTACTTCAGAGGCCACTGTTATCGAACACTCCTGAAAGTAGTGTCGGAGCTTTCGGGATGCCATGAACACCGCGTATGCTATCTTCTGATAGTGCGGGTAACACGACTTGCAGGGGGTTAACATAGTGGATACGTAGTATACTGGTTTTTGAAGAGGGAATTTATGCCCTTCTGTCTCTCGTTCGACGACGAGTACCGCGCTTACAACTTGATGCGTTGCTGCGATGTATAACAACATTGGTTCGCCCAGGTTGGGCGCAGCCAGGACCGGATTTGTTGCCAATATGGCCTTTATTTCTTCGAGTCCGGCGGTGGCAGCATCCGTCCACTCGAAGTTCTCGGTGCGCCTAAGGAGGCGATAGAGGGGCAATGCCTTTTCTCCTACACGGGAGATAAAGCGGCTTAGAGCCGCCATGCATCCAGTCAATTTTTGTATTTGCTTGAGGTCTTTTGGGATATCTAGCTGTGACAGAGCTCGGATCTTGGCTGGGTGTGCTTCAATTCCTCTACCGGATACGATGAAGCCCAGCAGCTTTCCAGCTGGTACGCCGAAAACGCATTTTTCTGGATGCAGCTTGATGTCATATGCTCTGAGGTTGTCAAATGTGAGCCTCAAGTTGTCTACTAGAGTTTTGACGTGTTTAGTTTTGACAACTACGTCGTCTACGTATGCCTCTACTGTTTTGCCGATCTGGGTAGCCAGACATGTCTGAATCATGTGCTGATATGTTGCGCCGGCGTTTTTAAGTCCGAAGGGCATCGTGTTGAAGTAGAATGGTCCATATGGAGTAATGAATGCCGTTGCGGCTTGATCCGCTTCTACCATCTTGATTTGATGATAGCCGGAGTATGCGTCCAGGAAGCACAATGAATCGTGCCCTGCAGTGGCATCGATGATTTGGTCGATGCGGGTGAGGGGGAAGGGATCCTTTGGGCAGGCTTTATTTAGGTCTTTGAAATCGACACATAGGCGCCAGGATTTGTCCTTCTTTGGTACCATTACCAGGTTTGCTAGCCAATCCGGATGTTTGATGTCTCTGATGAATCCGGCTTCCAATAGTTTGGCTAGCTCTTCTCCCATTGCCTGTCTTCTGGGTTCGGAAAATCGTCGAAGAGCATGTTTGACTGGCTTGAATCCTTTTAGGATGTTTAGGCTGTGTTCTGCCAATCTGCGTGGGATTCCGGGCATATCCGAGGGGTGCCAGGCAAAAATGTCCCAATTTTCCCGAAGGAATTCTCGCAGTGCGGCGTCTATATCAGGGTTCAATTGTGCCCCGATGGAGGCCGTCTTTGTCGGGTCCGTTGGGTGGACCCGGAATTTTACTATTTCATCTGCTGGTTTAAAGGAGGTGGACTTGGATCTCTTATCGAGTATCACATCGTCCCTATTCACCGTAGAGCGCAGCGCGGTGAGTTCCTGTGCCGCTAGGGCTTCGGATAGTGCCTCTAAGGCTAATGCGGCTGTCTTGTTTTCGGCGCGGAGTGCTATGTCCGGATCACTAACGAGAGTGATTATTCCACCGGGCCCAGGAATTTTGAGCTTCATGTACCCGTAATGGGGTACGGCTTGAAAAATTGTGAATGGCTCTCGTCCTAATATAGCGTGATATCCGCTGTTGAACGGGGCCACTTGGAACGTGACTTCTTCGGATCTGTAATTGTCCGGCGAGCCGAAAACCACATCGAGTGTGATTTTTCCTGTGCAGCGCGCCTCCCGGCTAGGGATTATTCCTCTAAAGGTTGTGCTGCTTCGCTCAATGCGGCTCCAGTCTATTTCCATTTTTTGAAGGGTTTCCTCGTAGATGAGGTTTAATCCGCTGCCGCCATCCATGAGGACTTTTGTAAGTCGAAAGCCGTCCACTATTGGACTAAGTACCAGTGCGGCTGGAGCTCGGGCTGTTCGGAATTTAGGTTCGTCGCTGGCGTTGAAGGTGATGGCTGTGTCACTCCATGGATTGGTTGTTGCTACTTGGTAGACTTCGGCGAGGCTGCGGATTGTTCGTTTCCGCATATTATTTGATGCGAAAGTCTCGAAGACTATTGACACCGTACCGATGTTGTTGGAGTGTTTTTTCGGGGCTAGAAGCTCCTCTCCACTTTTGGCCACCTGCCGTAATATCCAACATGCTCGAAGGCTATGTGTTGGGACGGCGCCTTCTGTACTGTGAATTTTACAGGGTCCGCTAAGCCATCCCTCCAGTACGGTTCCGTGCCCTTTATGGGGTTTTTGCTTTTTGGTTTTTGTATCTAGTGCCTGAGTGTAATGCACCCTTTTGTTGCGGACTAGGGTTGTATTCGGGGCCGGATTGGCCCAAAACTTATTTTCGGTTGTCCGGAAACTCTCCATCGCACAGTACTTTCGTACTATGGACGCCAGGTCGGCGAAGCGTGTAATTTCACGACGGCTGACGGCGTTCAAGATTCCCTCGTCCGTGCAATTATTGCAAAAAATTGAGATTGCATTTTCCTCTCGGCAGTCCTTTATCCTGTCCATAACCAGGAGGAATCTGGCCCAGTAGTGATGTACTGTCTCAGCGGGCTCTTGCCGGATTAGAGATAGATCGCATATGTATGGGCGGGTGGGTGGAATTAAGTCCGGAACCCTACCCATCTCAAGGCTCGAAGGCCGAGAAGTTTCCAAATTTGGAAGCTTGGATTGCTGGACGTTGTCCAATGAGTTTGGTCCGATGCATGACTTTAAGTTTAGTGCTTGATCGAAGTTCGTCCCTCCGCGGGAATCCGGCATGGGGGGTTCGGGAGCCCGGACATGACTAGTTTCCAACACAGGAGAAGAGTCGCCGCAGTGTTCCTCTACCACTACAACGTGGTGGATGACCTGGGGAGAGTTAATCTCTCTCAGATCGGTTTTAAGCCCAATCTGATTGTAGTCTGTAGCGACTCCCAGGGCGGCGATGCGATCCAAGAGCTCGTTTACGGACGAGAGCTCTATTGGATCCAGCCGCTCGGCGAATTCCGAGCTGACGTGAAGATTGCTTTTGACGACTTGAGAGGTCATTGTCGAAGCGGTGGCCGGACAGGCGGTCATAAGAAAACCACCTAGCCGGATAGTTTGGCCGGCGGCCAAGGCTCCTTTGGCGAAAATACCGTCCTTGAAGACGGGAGGAGGCATCCTTCCTATCGGTGACGGCACAGAGGAACTCTCAATGAAAGCACCAATGTCGGTGTCAAAACCGTCGGATATCGGGTAGGGGGTCCCGAACTGTGCGTCTAGGCGGATGGTAACAGGAGACAAGGGACACGATGTTTTACCCAGGTTCGGGCCCTCTTGATGGAGGTAAAACCATACGTCCTACTTGATTGATATTGATATTGTGGATGTTTACAAGAGTGGATCTACCACGAGATCAAGGAGGCTAAACCCTAGAAGCTAGCCTATGGTATGATTGTAATGGTTGTTGTTGTATGGACTAGAGCCATCCGGTTTATATAGACACCGAAGAGGGCTAGGGTTACATAGAGTCGGTTACAATGGTAGGAGATCTACGTATCCGTATCGCCAAGCTTGCCTTCCACGCCAAGGAAAGTCCCATCCGGACACGGGACGAAGTCTTCAATCGTGTATCTTCATAGTCTTGGAGTCCGGTCATGATGATAGTCCGGCCGATGATAGTTCGGCCGATGATGGTAGTCCGGCTATCCGGACACCCCCTAATCCGGGACTCCCTCAATCGTTGAACGATTGATTGAAAGGGGGGATTGCGCCGGTTGAATTAAATGACTTGAATGAGATAATAATCTCCAAATAGCTTGAACTGATTGAGAATGGAAACACGAATCATCTGAGATATTTTGAGGACTCCAGGACAAATTAATAGCGAGAAGTGAAAGATTAAGAGGTGCATCGGCATGAGAAAGCATTTGACGCGAGGAAAAGAATATGATCAACACTGAAATCTTGAATTGGATCCACTGGAAAAGAATACAAGAATGAAGAATGATGAACTTGAAGTTCCGTTAGTATCTTCTTGAGAATCACCGGATAAAAATATTGATGGAAAAGAATGGAGAGACTTCCCATCAATAAAATGAACACCCGATTAAGAAATCTGAGTCCTTGAAGAAAAAGGAGTGGGAGGGCGGGAAAAACAAAGGCAACTTGGTACGGATGAAACAAACACCGTTGAGAAAACTTAGAATTGATCTTGCGAATGTTGAAATGTTCGGAACCACTTGAAGAGAAGCATGCCGGTTGGAAAAGAATTAACAAGACAACCTCGATGATCAGGAAGGATTAGAATTCACATAGCAATATGAGAATACCGTTTAGGAAAGGTACGGATTCAACATTTGACTTCGAAGCAACTCGAATACCACATATAACACAAAACAAAGGATTTGGCTTGCAGAATAAGCCGGAACAAACATATGATAGAGATTCCGTCCAAAGTTTTCGTGGTGGGGCCCACACGGGCTCGAGTGTACAGCACCATCATGTACAAGGCAATGCACATGACATACGAAGTGTCCCAGAACCAGCATAGCCAAGGGTTCTTTAAGACACAACGAGACCACTGTAAAAACGACCATCGAAAGCGGACCACTAGACGTCGAACCCCAATCTGATATCATGCATCTGTCGGAAATATATTCTAGGAACTACTTGAATTCCCACCTATAAAACTCCCGAAACTTTCTGGTTATGCAATCTGGTGTCGGGGATACAGGGGAAGCAATATATATCTCACCCAAACTAACAATCCCTACATCCAGCTGTATCCATCCGTCAACACATAACCAAGAAACCTTCGGAAATCGTGTACCTCAACCTTCGAAAAGCATCCGTTATATGAGCTATGGCAATACTCCCGAACTCCCGCCCCGGTACTGGGTGGCGTCGAGGTTATCTCACCAACAACTGCATAAAAGAGATTTTCGATGTCGGCAAAACTCAGGTATTCCAGAACTGCAACGATAAAATTATGACGACAACACCTCGGAGCTCAACTCCCCGGGTCACTGCCACATAAAAGACAGGAGGCACCAAGAACAATGTTCTCGTCACAAAACCATCGGAATGATTCCAAGATACCCGCGTGATCCTAAATTTTTTTTTGTGAAATTTGAGGAGAGGAAAGTCAAAACATCTACGTCAGGAGACCTCACCAGAGTGACAAAGGGACTGAGGAGTAAAAAGAATCCTACTCTCCGATATATATAATCCTAAGACTCAAAACATTTTTTTTCTAGACTCAACAACGCCAGCAAACAATCAAGCAGGGGGTCCTAAGTCGGGGATGGCTCTGATTACCAACTTGTAACACCCACGATGCGGCTATATCTCCCACTTGTCGAAGCACGACTTAGAGGCATAACCGCATTGTGGTTTTGTCGCAAGAAGGGTCATCTTCACACAATCCCATGTAATGAACAAGAATGAGATAAAGAGTTGGCTTACAATCGCCACTTCACACAATGAACATATAATTCATACATCATTCAGAGTACACACATAGTCCGACTATGAACGAAGGCAAAAGAAAAGAAGATAACCCAACTTCTAGATCCCTGATCGTCCCAACTCGGCTCCACTACTGATCAACAAGAAATGAAACATAGCAACGACCGAGGTCTTCGTTGAGCTCCCATCTGAGCTCGGTTGCATCGCCTGCACTAGTATCATCGGCACCTGCAACTGTTGTGATAGTATCTGGTGAGTCACGAGGACTCAGCAATCTCAAACCCGCGAGATCAAGACTATTTAAGCTTATGGGTAGGAAGTGGTAAAGTGGTGACGTTGCAGCAGCGATTAAGCATATATGGTGGCTAACATACGCAAATAAGAGCGAGAAGAGAGCAAAAGGAACGGTCGTGAACTAGCAATGATCAAGAAGTGATCCTGAACTCCTACTTACGTCAAACATAACCCAAAACCGTGTTCACTTCCCGGACTCTGCCGAAAAGAGACCAACACGGCTACACACGCGGTTGATGCGTTTTAATTTGGATCTGGTGTCAAGTTATCTACAACCGGACATTAACAAACTCCCATCTGGCACATAACCGCGGGCACGGCTTTCGAAAGTTTAAACCCTGCAGGGGTGTCCCAAATTAGCCCATCATAAGCTCTCACGGTCTACGAAGGATATTCCTTCTCCTAGGAAGACCCGATCAGACTCGGAATCCCGGTTTACAAGACATTTCGACAGTCGTAAAACAAGACCAGCAAGACCACCCGCTGTGCCGACAAATCCCGATAGGAGCTGCACATATCTCGTTCTCATGGCACACCGGATAAGCTAAGCGTACAGGTACCAACGTAATCCAAGTTGCCAAGGAATGGTCCCGCACGGTGCTCTAGTTTGGACCAACACTCAGAGGAGCACTGGCCCGGGGGGTAAAATAAAGATGACCCTTGAGTCTGCAGAACCCAAGGGAAAAAGGCTTAGGTAGGCAAATGGTAAAACCAAGGTTGGGCCTTGCTGGAGGAGTTTTATTCAAAGCGAACTGTCAAGGGGGTCCCATAAATCACCCAACCGCATAAGGAACGCAAAATCCGGGAACATAACACCGGTATGACGGAAACTAGGGCGGCAAGAGTGGAACAAAACACCAGGCATAAGGCCGAGTCTTCCACCCTTTAGCAAATATATAGATGCATTAAAAATATAAGAGATATTGTGATATCCCAATCATAATCCTGTCCACCATGGAGAAATCTTCAACTTCACCTGCAACTAACAACGCTATAAGATGGGCTGGGCAAAAGCGGTAACATAGCCAAACAACGGTTTGCTAGGAAGGGTAAAAAAGGTTAGAGGCTGACATGGCAATATGGGAGGCATGGTAAACAAGTGATAGGTAGCACAACATAGCGATAGAACGAAGCAACTAGCAAGCAAAGATAGAAGTGATATCGAGGGTAATAGTCATCTTGCCTGAAATCCTGGAAGGAAGAAGAACTTGTCCATGAAGAAGACAAACAGACGTAGTCGAACGAATCCTCACAACTCCAGAACGAAACCGAAGCTAACGAGAGAAGTAAACCGGAAAGAAGTAAACAACATGGTAAACACACAAGCATAATCATGGCATGATGCACAACCACATATGATACATGTCCTGTTTAATGAGGCATGGCATGGCAAGGTAAAGCAAACAACACTACAATTTAAGTGGAGCTCAATATGCAACGAGTTGCATATTGACGGAACATCACATCAATTATTTATTTCTCTCTCGGTTATGCTAACCAACAATATTAAATGTCATTAAACATGGCAAAAGAGGGGAAGCATAATAAAACTACCTAACTAGGCAATTTTAAATGTAGCCGAAAACAACAAACAACAATTCCGGAAAGTCCCCATGTCATTTATTAGTTTAAAACAAACACAACTTTAAGCATTTAAATGTTGTTATGATGATGCGGATGACATATACAAGTTTATGCAATTTTTATGAAAACATTAACATGAGCAAGATACGAGGCATTTGTCGCCATGGCGGAAGGAAAAAGGTGCCACGGCAGGAAACGGAAATGGTGCCACGGCAACATTCCGGTCCCGATAACTCATGGAGGTACCGGTGCAAAAGGAAGTGTGACGTGAGCGAGTCATGCAAGATGGTGGGGTGATCCCGGATTCCGGGTTCCCACGGGACGGTGGCATGGCAAAGGAGGAACGTGCAAAGACAATTCGATCACGGTGCAAACACGAGCATCTCATACAACACATGCATTCGGCCCGCGGGTGATCATCTCGGGATTATACCTTCGAAGCGTGCATTTCGAGTGGAACGAGTTCGTAGTGGAAGTAGTCGTTCACGCGCCGTAGTGGAGGTAGTCTTTCTCGCGACGGTAGTGGAAGTAGACGTTCACGGGTCGTCGTGGGAAGTAGTCGTACACGACGGCGGTAGTGGTACACGTTTTCGTAGATGTCCGGGGTCGTCGGGTCGTCATGTAGTCGTACATGTTCGTCGTGGTACACGGGTCGTAGTGGTACTTGGGATCTTCTGAACTTGCCGGTATTGACAAAATGAAGGGGTACTTGGTCTTGATGTCCACGGGCACAGGAAGTGAAGATGCACAGAGGCAACAACAGCGTATAGTGCCAACCCAAGGTGGTCAGTGTGACGGCCACCTGCGGTGGTGCTCAGGACTCGCACCGGTGCTAGCACTCCATGGAGAAGGCGCTGCTGGTCATGCGTGATGAACTGGCCGAGGAAGATTGGTCGTGGAGGCAGGGCTTGGCGACTCGCGTGATGCAGGGGAGCTTGGCGCGAGGCTTCGGCAAGGGGAGCAGAGGCCAACGGCGAGCTGGGGCGCGAGGCACAGAGACCGAAGGGCGCGACTGCAGCGGAGGGAGGCGGCCATGGCGCAGCCGTGAGCGCATAGCTCGGGTCGCGGGCGAGGAGGAGATGGAGAGATGGGGCGCAGAGGAGGTCCCGCCTAGTCCGCTTCTCCAGCGAGGGCGGAACATGGGGTTTGGCACTGGAGGCGCAGGCGTGGCCATGGACGACAGCGAGGAGGGTTGAGGGCGGCGGCGCTCCTGGTCGCAAAGACCGGACTCCGGCGACGAGGAGGAGGCAGAGGGGAACGAGATGAGGCTGCGGTGCTCCTCTCTCTCTCTCTCTGCGACGGCGCATCGAGGGAGGAGGGGATCGAGCAGGGCTCTCCCTGGCGATGTGCGTGTGTGAGAGTGGCGATGGTGCACTGGAGGGAATGAGGGAGGAGGCAAGAAGGCATGGCGGCGGCCTGGACTCGCCGACATCGAGGAGGAGGGAGGCGAGGGGATCGGGCGCAGGTTTTCCTGGCGCTAGCAGCGGGCATGCGTGTGTGTGGCGGCGGAGGGGAGATGAGGATCGAGAGATGCTCTCTAGGGTTAGAAGGCACGGCTGGGCCAAGATGCAAATGGGCGGGCCTGGTTGCTGGGCTGCAAGGCTGCTGGGCTTCTTCTCTCCCTCTACTCTTTTATTTTCCAAAACAGAAAATACCAAAGAGCAAAAGAAGAGGAAAGGAAGTGTTTGGGATAGCATTTATGCATGGGGTTAATTTTCCCGGACTCATAAAAAAGAGCTTGATCCAAGAGAACTATAAATGAGCATGTGTGTGAAGATTGGATTCGAACTCGTTTGAAATAAATTCAAATGAGTTTGAATAAGAAGTGCGCGTTTGAAAGGTCCAAAAAAATGTTGATATTTTTGGTGGGGCTCCGGTAAACAGAGAAACAATTATTGACATGGTTTTGAGGTCAACTCGGAGCAGAAAAAGGCATGGGATTTATTTTGCACGTGTGTTATGGTGAATCCCAAAGAATGGAATACTTTGTTATAGCTCCCTAATAATATTGGGAGGATATGTTATAAAGAGAAAACACCATGTGAATTCCCTCGATTTAAATGGACCGAAGATCCATACGATTTTATTTAGATGAGTTAGAAAGATTAAAGACATAATGACATGATGCCATGCACATGATGCAATGAAGAATGCAACAAGCAAAAAACAAATCACACAACGAATCTCGGAAACCCTGGAAGGCATCTGAAGCTCCAGTCTTGGGGCGTTACACGTAAGCCTCCCCGGCAACGGCGCTAGAAATACTTCTTGCTACCTCTCAAGCATGCGTTGGTTTTCCCTTGAAGAGGAAAGGGTGATGCAGCAAATTAGCGTAAGTATTTCCCTCAATTTTTGAGAACCAAGGTATCAATCCAGTAGGAGGTTACACACAAGTCGCCTAATACCTGCACAAACAAATAAGAACCTTGCAACCAATGTGATAAAGGGGTTGTCAATCCCTTCACGACCACTTGCAAAAGTGCGATCTGATAGAGATAATAAGATAAATATTTTTGGTAATTTTGTTGTATAGATTGAAAAGTAAAGATTGCAAAATAGTAAACAATATGCGATGTAAATAAAAGAGATATAATATGATGGAAAAGTGACCCGGGGGGGCATAGGTTTCACTAGTGGCTTCTCTCAAGATAGCATATCTTATGGTGGGTGAACGAATTACTGTCGAGCAATTGATAGAAAAGCGCATAATTATGAGAATATCTAGGCATGATCATGTATATAGGCATCACTTCCGTGACAAGTAGATTGAAACGATTCTGCATCTACCACTATTACTCCACACATCGACCGCTATCCAGGATGCATCTAGAGTATTAAGTTCATAAGAACAGAGTAATGCATTAGGCAAGATTACATGATGTAGAGGGATAAACTCAAGCAATATGATATAAACCCCATCTTTTTATCCTCGATGGGAACAATACAATACGTGCCTTGCTGCCCCTTCTGTCACTGGGAAAGGACACCACAAGATTGAACCCAAAGCTAAGCACTTCTCCCATTGCAAGAAAGATCAATCTAGTAGGCCAAATCAAGTTGATAATTCGAAGAGACTTGCAAATATATCAAATCATACATATAAGAATCCAGAGAAGAATCAAATATTGTTCATAGGCAATCTTGATCATAAACCCACAATTCATCATCTCAACAAACACACCGTATAAAGTATTACATCGAATAGATCTCCAAGAAGATCAAGGAGAACTTGGTATTGAGAATCAAAGAGAGAGAAGAAGCTATCTAGCTAATAAATATGGACCCGAAGGTCTATGGTAAACTACTCATACATCATCGGAGAGGCTATGGTGTTGATGTAGAAGCCCTCCGTGGTTGATTCCCCCTCCGACGGAGCGCCGGAAAAGGCCCCAAGATGGGATCTCACGGGTACAGAAGGTTGCGGCGGTGGAAATAGGGTTTCGTGATGCTCCTGGATGTTTTCGGGGTATATGAGTATATATAGGCAAAATAAGTAGGTCGGTGGAGCCACGAGGGGCCCACGAGGGTGGGTGGCGTGCCTACCCCCCTGGGCACGCCCTCCTACCTCGTGGCCGCCTCGTTTCTTCCTTGACATCCACTCCAAGTCTCCTGGATTGCACTTGTTCCAAAATTAACTCCCCTGAAGGTTTCATTCCGTTTAGACTCCGTTCGATATTCCTTTTCTAAGAAATACAGAAATAGGCAAAAAAACAACAATTTGCACTGGGCCTCCAGTTAATAGGTTAGTCCCAAAAATAATATAGAACTGCATAATAAAGCCCATTAAACATCCAAAACAGATAATATAATTGCATGGAACATTCAAAAATTATAGATACGTTGGAGACGTATCAATGGCCTTAATGCTAGTCTTTTCCATAACTGCATAAGACTATATTATGTTAGGTTTGTTACCTGCCCTGGCTTTTGACGTTAAGTCGCCAGGGCATATGTTGTTTAAACTCTATGCATAATTTGCATAGCTATGACTTACATAAATGATTAAGTTGAAGCGCATCATCAGAAATTGAAATTGGTGTTTCAAAAGGGTTATCAATTATTGATTTTCACAAAGTCTATAAGCCGTCAGGTCACAAAAATACCGGATTACAATGGATGCGCATTACGTCGCCGTCGGCCAAGAGTCACTGAGTATTTAAACTCCGAACTTACTTGTCAACCAATAAATATTATGATTAAGGTTTTCAAAGTCGCTTCAGCACAATGGCTATTATATTATCAATGGATATGATTTATTCTTCAATGGAAGGAATAGTCCCTGAGTCGCTGCAGGCTTACAACACGACACTTGGTGGCTACATTATTAAGATTGATATTAATCAAATACGCAAGTCCCATGTCACTGCCAGCATGCACGATGGCACTTGGGGGCTAATGCAAGGTCATTTTTTACTTACCTTATTAAAGATCTGACTCATTACATCATAATGAGCCGGCCCTTGGGGGCTACCAATTGCTCCTGTCAAAAATTAAAAGTACACAAGCCTTAATCCATTATATTGAAGGGTCCATTGCTCAGTTGGTAGAGCACAAGACTCGTAACCTTCTGGATGTGGGTTCAAGCCCCATGGTAGGGGTTACATCATATGATGTTATTTTCAATGAAGTATATATATAAAGTCCCAGCTCAGTATTGTCTTGCTGAGCCGGCCCTTGGGGGCTACACGTTGCTGTTCAAGTTTACATGATCATATCTACAAAGTCCCTGCTCATTATTGTATAATGACCCCGCCCTTGTGGGCTACACTGGTTGAAGTTTTTATGAGCATAAGGCAATTGCAAGTCCCAGGTTGCTGCAAGCACGACAACCCGGCACTCGGGGGCTACATGTGTGGAATATTCAGTTTATGACTAGTGACTGAGAGGAACAACCCGGATTTCTTTAAGGTTGCGGCATTTATATTGAAGCAAGTCTTAAGCTGTTGCTACACTCCCTTCTTAAGACATGGGTGCTACAAGTGATATGCATATAAGGGAGGTACATTTTAAAGCCAGATGATAACAACAATTATGACCCAGTGCCATCAATATTTACAAGCCGACAATGTTGGCAATGATAAGCTGGCAAGTTTTACATCTTGAAACCGGCTGAAGATCAGATGAGTATTTCAAAAGACCAATATTTTTGTTAAGCATTGGGAGCTGAGTCAAATGAATTGTTCTTCACAATATTTCTCTGTGAGAAACCAACGTCAGCAAATTGATAAAGAAGCTGGCCTATTGACACTGATTTTCTGGAAGAAGGAAATAACAAGGAATTAAGAATGATTAGATGCTGGTTTACAAGAATTCTTAACCTGGAGCACAATCTGTCAAATTTGTTCTTGTGTTTGTTTTACAGGATCAGTTTAACATGGATAAATCCAAATTAAACTGGGGGCTAATGTTGGGGATATACCCCGCGGTATGACCTGGTTGGAGATATGACCCGGCTAGGACTTGGTGTTTCATTGGTAAACCACCCAAGCCTGGTGACTCATTGGTGACCCGGCAGATTGTAAGTCGGCGGATAGTTATAAGCCAGATTGTAAGCCGGTGGACAGTTATAAGAAAGATTGTAAGCAGGCAGGCAGTTATAACCCGGTAGACAGATTGTAACCTGGCAAGTACTTAGCCAAGAAAATGAGTCGTCTGGAGTTAAGAAGCCCATGGTGTGAAGCCCGTGATGAGAAGCTCATGGTGAGATGCCAGAATAGGTTAAGTCCTAATCCATATTGGACTCTACATGTAACCCGCCCCTTCAACTTATATAAGGAGGGGCAGGGCACCCCAAGAGAGGGAGAGGAAGTAATCTGGAAGGCTAGACACAATTAGGAGAGCCGGTATATACGGCGACTCCCTCTTGATCATAATGAGACCTAGCCACAAACAGCATGTAGAGCTATTACTGGATGATGTTTCCTGGGGCCCAAAGCTGTCTAAACCCTTGTCTTGTGTGTTAATCTGCATCGCTCCTCTCATCCCGATCAACCCCTCTCACTAGCACATCTGTCGTGACAATTCCATGACATAGTGCATATATAGTATCATAGAGTAGTATATATCATAGATGACCGTATTTATGGCCATGCATGACACAAAGTAGTATAGCATTTATTATATATATATATATATATGTTACGGTATCTACCTATGTTACTGCTTCTTTGCCACATCATCACACTACTAGGGAAAAGCCTATACACAGAATCTTACCAGCAGCGCTCCCTAAAATACCACGCTACTGCTATTTAGCAGCAGCGCGTGTTAGAGAAATGCGCTGCTGATAGGAAAATAGCAGTAGCGCGTCCACCACAAACCATGCTACTACTATAATTGCCATGACCTCGCCCCCCGCTAGTTATAGCAGTAGCGCACTTTATTGAACAACGCTACTGCTATAGAAGTTAGCAGCAGCGCGCTTATGGGAAAACCGCTACTGCTAAGATCAGCCCACAAGTTTAGTCCCACCTCACTCCGTGAACAGGGTGTTTATCACCTTAAATATGTCATTTATGAAACTAGCACAACCAGTTGGTCTTCACTCAACTCTATGTGTAAAATTTGTGGCCGCAATAAGAGTCCTCTCCGGTTCCTACCGGAGAGGACTCATATTGACAATTCAGATTGTACACAAAAAGATCATTGATGGCCAATGTATTTTTGCATTGACGTATTTTTTGTATAGTTACACTTAGCAGTAGCGGTTTATGTGCAACGCGCTACTGCTATTTAGATTATCTGTAGCGCGTTTCGGCAAACGCGCTACAACCATCCCTACCTTATCCCCACGCACACGACTGACCCTCACTCACACTCTCACTCTCGACCCCCCGTGCCGATAACCGCCGTCGTGCGTCGCTGCTGCCGCCGCCTTCGTCCGTCTACCGCCGAGGTACTCCCCTCCTTCCATCCCTCCTCCCTCCTCCTCGCACATCCTCCCTCCGCCTGCGGCCACCCCTCCCTCCTCCGCCGCCGCACTCCTCCCTCCGCCTAAGACCGCCCCTCCTCCCTCCTCCGCCGGCAGCCCTCCTCCCACCGCCCTCGACCTCGCCGCCCCTAGCTACCTCTCCGTCGCCCCCACCCCCTGCCACTAGTTAGTACTAGATTTAGTAGTTGTAGATGTTAATTTAGGGTTCATAGCTAGTACTAGATGTTAATTTAGTTAGTACTAGATTTTTAGTAGTAGTAGATGTTAATTTAGGGTTCATAACTAGTTTAGTAAGTAAATTAATAAACTAGTTGAAGTAGTTGAATTAATAGAACTAATGTATTTTTAGTAAGATAATTAATATGACTAGTTGAACTACTTTATTTTTAGAAAGAACTAGTTTTTTTCTATTTATAGTAAGTTTATATTTAGTAAAAACTAGTTGAATTAATAAACTAGTTGAACATGTCATATTTGTTGTTATTTTTTAGTTTAAGCAATTATTCGGGATGTATTAGTGATAACTTGTATGGTTTCAGGTGACCACCGTCGTCCCCGTCACCGACCCCCTCCGACATCCCCGCCGTCGGCCCCGTCACCGACCCCCTCCGACATCCCCGCCGTCATACCAGTCATCGACCCCCTCCGACATCGAGGTGAGACCAGCCAAATATCCTTGTATATCTTGTGTTGTTGCTCAAATAGGATATGTGGTTGCCCAAGTGGTCGTTCATGTTCAGTTTACGTCTCCGAGTGGCCTATGTTTTGCCGGAGTGTGGATTAATTTCTGTTCCTGCAAATTTCAGGCGCTCGATATGTCCTTTTTTAGCAAAGGCCATGCCGGATTTTTTTCTGAATTCTGGCATGACTTGTGCTAGAATATGTACAAGTTTAATCTTTGAATTATGAACGTAGGAAATGTTGTACTCGGACAACGACAGTCTCCCAGGGGAGTGTAGCTAGTGCCACGATGATCGAGGTATGTGTGACAAGTTCGTTCAGCTGGACGAAGATCGGCGCTTCAGCATTATGCTCGAGGAGACCTTCGATTGTGAAACAGTACGCAACAACGACAAATGTTTTTTTCGTAATTAAGCATGACTTCAATTATTTCAATGTCTAATTTTCATATTTTACAATTCGACTAGCTTATCCCGTGCCATGCAAGACGCTATGTCTTGGAGAGGATGGGTTTTGAGGACCATGAAAATTTCGAAACAAGGAAAATACACCTAAGGACCCATCATGATATGGATTTTGAAGTAAATCTGTGCAATGCTCAGAGCGTAACCCATTTTGGTTGCCAAAATTGGGAAGCACTTTGCAAAATGTATGGTTTTTATGAGGGTATGATTGTCACCATGGATCTTGGTGATCCTGCCATCGAGCAAGACAATATGGACATTTGGGTCCTTGTTGATACGCTTCCGATTGTACCGCTATGTGAGTTTCTCAAACATAGTTATTAACTAATTTATATTGTTTATTTCAAAATAGTTGATAGCTTATTTCCATTGACAGCTTATTTTGATTCTTCAAAGACTGTGTGGAAGATGGTAGATAAAACCCACTATACTGATGGCACCGAATTAACGTGTAAGGAGAAAAATCATATGATCCCATTTTGTACTCTTCTTGAGGATTACAATAACTATTATCGAACTCCTCCAAATTATGGTGAATATGTGCCACTAGTGCATGTGTTGAACCACGGTAACTTCTCTGGAGATACCCTGGTAAGATTTTTTACTATTACGACATCCGTGCATCTTTTGCATACTTCTAAAACTAGTACATCATTGCTAAATATGAAGTTATTATTATGTTTTTCAACAGAAACTCCCGATGGATTGTGTGCCTCATCTGATGTCTCTGCATGGTCACCTCTCAGTTCTAAACATACTGCCAGGTAAATCTACGGAGCTCACCTGTGCATATCGGATTTCTAAAACCCATGAACCCATGTTCATCAAAGAATGGAAGAAATGTATGGACATTCGCAAGGAGGTTCTTGGAAGTAACATTCAGCGAAAGGCAAGAATTGGAGACAGGCTAATCTCCATTCTCCATAATGGAGAGTCAGGGGCTATCTTGTTTTTTGCTATTTTACCTTAGAAAATGTAGTAGGTCTTAATCGAATGTAATAGGTCCTATGAGGTACAATATGTTTATTATGTGGTAATGTGTTAGAGTTGATAATGAGGAGTACTTGTGATTACGACTAGTGACCAATTTGCTATGTGATGTCATTGATGAAAACGATGATCTTGAGGAGGTGTTATATGACAATGATGTATTATGATGATAAGTTGTTAATGATATGATGATGATGATGATATTATTATATCATTGGGTGAAAGAACCGCGGATTAGTTTCAAGTGGATGGACATCCACTTGAAACTAGTCCACGGTTCTTTCACCCCGTGATGTAATAACTCATTATGATGTAAAAACAATCTCTAAATTCCTGTTGTATGAAAACTTGTGTAAAGGTGTATGAATACAACATGAAATAAAAAAGAAATAAAATACTAAATAATAGTAGTAGTGGAGGAAAGGGGAAGCGCTACTACTAATTACCAGTAGCGCTGTCTTGAGGAAGAGCTACTACTAAGTCAATTTAGCAGTAGCGTGGATCCAGGCGCGCTATTGCTAAGCATTAGTTGTAGCGCCTTATCAGTAGCGCTCCTGCCCGCGCTACTGATAGGCCTAAAACCCACGCTGCTGCTAGGCTTTTCCCTAGTAGTGTCATATTTTCTATTCCCGAGTGTATGATACTGGCTATGATACCCCCACTATGGCCACCCTAAGGCTTGTCGTAATATGGGAGTATCAAGCAGTATCATGCATGCCAACTAGACTTTTTGGATGATGTGGCACACAGTTAAATGAGAAAGAGAAGGTGTGGTATCATATCATGATGCCGTATCATATTAAAAGTTTTACTACTTGGTGTCATGCATGGCAATTAAGAAGGCAACCTAAGATATGTATTTACAACACTATGCATGCGCGCATTACAGAGGTATTACCGATCATATACTACTATCAGGCATATATACTCCCTCCTTTCCGGTTTATAGGCTTACCTCAAAATTTTAGTTTTTCCATTTTATAAGGCTCAATTTGGTTGTTCCCCATCACATGTTCAGATTCCAAGGTGCATTAAATCATTGCATGCAAGTATTAAGAGAAAATTGACCAATGCATGTACTTTACGCATGCATGTAATGCAATTAATACATTGGTAAACATAATTTTTTGAGGAAATCAAAAGCATTAATTGGGTATTTCTGCAAACTACAAAAAGTATTCCACCACTCACCATCTACCTTGGTTGGTGATATTTCTGAATCGAGCCCTATAAAATGGAAAGCAGGGAGTATGATGCTAGCTAGTCTATGATATACTAGCTACCTCACTAAGAGCATGGTTAATAATATAGCCAATGGTCGGCTCTAAGAAGTTGCCATGATATATACAGCCAACCTCTTAGCCGACATGTACAATAATAAGTTTTAAATACGTACTAGTTTATCAATAGTTGGCCCACCTTACATCCTCACAAAGTATCTTGGGTCTCATGTTGTAGCTGGCTCTACTAACCAGAGCCCGCTTATCTTCTCTCTCCTCTCCTCTTTCCTCCAACTAATAAGAATATATATATTTTTCTGTTCCTTATAGCCTGCTTATGTCACTCTATTGTACTTGCTCTAAGACTAGCCACAATGGAGAGTAACATACACTAGTAACATACACATATCCCTGGACTATGTTACTACGTTCATAGTGGGTAGTAACATAAGTATGGTAACATGCAAAGCCTAGCAAAGAAGGTGTATAGATCATTTGTGCGTTGCTTTGTGAGTTTTCATCCATTTGTTCAAGAAACGGGGAGAAGTTTCAAACACTTCAGCCGCGAGGTGCGGCCACTAGCGTAGGCCTAGTTGGTATTTTAATTACAAGAAATTCAGATGGAGTTCGGACATCATCAAAATCGATGTGTGCCCGTGGCATGCTCTCACGACCCCGTGGAAAAAAATGGTAAAGTTTGGCACCAGTTTTGATGACCGCTCCTTCCAAATCGGAGCGTCTCACATGAAGGATCATGGTTTCCAAAAGGAGACGTGTTAATTTAAACTCCTGTGGCTGGTGTCTTCATCGTTTGGCCTCATAAAAATTTCCAGGGTACAAAATCACCATTATACCACGGGTTTGATTTTCTGGCGCATTTCAGGTAACATTAGCTATATTTAAGACATTTTTTGAGATTAACGTGCATTTTGTGCATAAAAATAAAATAACAACCGAAACTGCATGTGCTGTCGAAAGGCATGAGGATCGCCGTTCGATCTGGGAGCATCCAACAGTGCAGACGTACGATCCGTGGGGTTTGGGTTCTGGACAATCAGAAAGCACGACTCAGATCGTGGGCGGGGTTTGGTCGGCGCATGGCTTTCATCAACGAACCATGTGCTATTCGCAAACCATTGCATATTTTTTTTCACACATACTGTAGTGAAATCAATTGAGTGTGCTACCTCTGTGATATAATAATAATAATAATAACAAAAAATAGTTCATGTTCATTGCCTGAGCTGACAGCCTATCAAGGTCAACATATTAACGGTTCTTACATCAACAGAAAACCGGGCCTAACTCACAAATTCAGTACACGCGACAGTTCTAAATTGAACGAATTAAGTTGGAGGGTAGGCATAAAGACTAGTCTTATGGATTAATTCCCATGTACATGGGGGAACTGGGATCATTACGTTGATCCTAAATGAACTTTGGTTTTATGATGATTTTACGCTTCTCTGTTAACACATGTGCGTGATCCCTTAGTTGGCAACTCATCAAATTCATCGTACTTGTCCTCATCGGCAACATCGTTGACACCTAGTACCCTTCTCTTCCCATGCATCACTAAGTGGCAGTGCTTATGCAAGGGGTCTCCACAAAGAAAATATGGGTAGCATCGCTGGCAAGAATGAATGGGTCCGCGTGATATGCCATCGTTGTCTTGTTAACACAGGTCTTCCTGTACTCATAAATCCTTACCTGACCAAGAGGGATCTATGCGCACCTGAATAATGCCACCTTAAATTTCACATAGTCAAGCTCCCAAATCTCTTTGATGGTTCCATAGTATACCCTTTTATCAGCTTCATTTATAGTCATGCATTCTATTCGAACATAGCTGTTTTGATATGAGGTCTTCTAATCATGTTCCTCAGTATAGAACGTGTATCCATTTATGTTATATGCATGGTACGTCAACACCGTAGGTGATGGCTATTGTGCCAACCATGTAGCAATGTCATCGATGGATCCTTGTGCCAAACGATTCTTCAGCCATTCGGCGTAGTTCTTAGTGTGCTCCTTCATCTCAACATCTGATGAAGGCACCATTGGTAAGAAGCTTTGGTGTATCTCCGCCAAGTGTTCTTCGGCATAAGCGCTGAGAACTGGGATGTTAAGCCACTGATACACGTCGGTGCTATACAAACGGTTTTTAACCCCTTTCCGCGACGGTGTTCGGAACCGTCACCTAGTGAGTGTGGGCGATAGGGGGGGTTCCTTCCCACACGACCTAGAAACCATCGAGGATATGCCCTCCTGGCACACACGCTCGGCAAAATGAGGTCGTGTGCAACCGGCGAGCACTCAAATACAGAAATACATATAGTAGTGCTAAGAAAAATACAATTATATAGGCAAAATCATTTCCGGTCGTAAGTATATCCTACACAGTCAGCACCGCTAAACGTTTCCGTTTGTATTTACATCCCACATAGTCACTCCATGGAAAACATTTGCGCAAGGTGGCGTAACGCAAACAGTTTTCAACAGAATGTCGTGTGTGATTGTTCATTGATCCAACATGGTTTATTCCTAGAAAGTGTGTGCGTTGCCTGAGGTCATCGCCCATGGTGTTTTTTCAATAACTGTTTGCAATAGGAAAACTCAATTAGCAAGCTAATTGCCCTATTATTAATAATCCATTTACTAATTTAATTGACATTCATATTAAGCACATAATATATTCCATTTCCATATTAAGGAAGCAGGATTTCATAATTGAAATACATCAGAGTAAAATATGATATAGCTTTAGCACTCAGCTAGCCCATTACACAACTGCACCAGAAGCAAGTTTCACATGCAACATCTAGAACCTTTCGAAATTAGCATCATAGACGGTACATAGAGAGACGCATCTCATCTGGAAAACTTCTGAAGCAAAAGGCGAATATTGAGCCTTCATTCATGTTGAAGGTCTTTGCAACTTTAGGACAATGCCTATGGATGATTGACCATCCATCCTTCGACCTCTTTAGGAACACTTCAATATTGAACCGTGGGTGTTGTATGAAAACTTTCCTCGCCTCTTGACCACAGAGGTGGTTTGAGAGGTAATCATCAGTGAAGCCTGAAAACAAGGATGTGCATAAATATCTTCTCTATATTGGAAATGGGGAAAAGGAATAACAAAAGGAAAGGTTTAATAGTTAGTACCATCTTGTAAACCTCGATTCTTCCCATTGTTTCCCTGCAACACATATAAGGTAGTTAGTCATCAGGTTAAGTAAGGGTTCGCATGCTATTAGTAAAATATGTTGATGATAAATAAGCACATTGCAGATTCATCACATTAATTCAAGCCACATGGAAAACTCATTTATCCAAACCAAGCATGATTAAGAACTAGGAAATATAGCACTTGTATATGTTTCTCATGTATTAAGTGCAGCCAAATTCGGTTTATTCCTCACATGGTATACAATGACAGAATGCAGCCACAAGAATTGAACATCACATTGCAGAATTGAACTAAGCAGTTAACTAAACACCACAACAAATGAACCAAACGTTAACTGAGCACCACATTGCACAATATAACATACTCCTAATAGAAGATCAGACAGTTAACCAAACCAAGCATGCTTAACAACTTGGAAATATAGCAATTGTATTTGTTTCACATGTATTTAGTATAGCCAAATTTGATTTATTCCTCACATGGTATACCATAATAGAATGCACCCACAACAATTGAACATCGCAATGCAAAATTGAACCAAGAAGTTAACTAAACACCACAACAAATGAACCAAACGTTAACTGACAACCACATTGTACAACATAACTTACTTGTAATAGAAGATAAAATAGTTAACCAAACCAAGCATCACTACTAGGGAAAAGCCTATACACAGAATCTTACCAGCAGCGCTCCTCAAAATACGACGCTACTGCTATTTAGCAGCAGCGTGTGATAGCAAAACGCACTAGTGAAAGGAAAATAGCAGTAGCGCATCCACCGCAAAACACGCTACTGCTCTAATTGCCATGACCTCACCCCCCCCCCCTCTAGTTATAGCAGCAGCGCCCTATAATGAACCGCGCTACTGCTATGGAAGTTAGCAGAAGCGCGCTTCGAAGAAAACCGCTACTGCTAAGATCAGCCCACAAGTTTAGTCCCACCTCGCTCCGTGAACAGGGTGTTTACCACCTTAAATATGTTATTTCTGAAACTATCACAACCAGTTGGTCTTCACTGAACTCTATTTGTAAAATTTGTGGCCGCAATATGAGTCCTCTCCGGTTCCTACCGGAGAGGACTCATATTGACAATTCAGATTGTACACAAAAAGATCATTGATGGCCAATGTATTTTTGCATCGACGTATTTTTGTATAGTTACACTTAGCAGTAGCGGTTTATATGCAAAGTGTTACTGCTATTCAGATTAGCTGTAGCGCGTTTTGGCAAACGCGCTACAACTATCCCTACCGTATCCCCACGTGCACGACCGACCCTCTCTCTCACTCACACTCTCACTCTCGCCCGCGTGCCGATAACCATTGTCGTGCGTAGTCGCCGCCGCCGCCTTCGTCCGTCCGCCGCCGAGGTACTCCCCTCGTTCCGTCCCTCCTCCCTCCTCCTTGCACATCCTCCCTCCGCCTGAGGCCGCCCCTCCCTCCTCCGCCGCCGCCCTCCTCCCTCCGCCTGCGGCCACCCCTCCTCCCTTTGCCACCGGCAGCCCTACTCCCACCTCCCTTGACCTCACCGCCGCCACCCGAGGCCACCCAGCACCGCCACGTCCCGATCCCGATCCTGCACTCGCCGGCCCTAGCTACCTCTCCGTCGCCCCCCACCCCTGCCACTAGTTAGTACTAGATTTAGTAGTAGTAGATGTTAATTTAGGGTTCATAGCTAGTACTAGATGTTGCTTAGTTAGTACTAGATTTTTAGTAGTAGTAGATGTTAATTACTAGTAGTGATGGTACTAGTTAACTAGGGCAGTATGATTAATAGTAGTTGTAGTTGAACTACTTTAGTTGTAGTTGAACTAGTTTAGTAAGTAAATTAATAAACTAGTTGAACTAGTTGAATTAATAGAACTAATGTATTTTTAGTAAGATAATTAATATAACTAGTTGAACTACTTTATTTTTAGAAAGAACTAGTTTTTTTTCTACTTATAGTAAGTTTATATTTAGAAAGAACTAGTTGAATTAATAAAACTAGTTGAACATGTCATATTTGTTGTTATTTTTTAGTTTAAGCAATTATTCGGGATGTATTAGTGATAACTTATACGGTTTCAGGTGACCACCGTTGTCCCCTTCACCGTCCCCATCCGACATCCCCGCCGTCGTCCCAGTCACCGACCCCCTCCGACATCGTGGTGAGACCAGCCAAATATCCTTGTATATCTTGTGTTGTTGCTGAAATAGGATATGTGGTTGCCCAAGTGGTCGTTCATGTTCAGTTTACATCTCCGTGTGGCCTATGTTTTGCCGGAGTGTTGATTAATTTCCGTTCCAGCAAATTTCAGGTGCTCGATATGTCCTTTTTTAGCAAAGGTCATGCCGGATCTTTTCATGAATTTTGGCATTACTTGTGCTAGAATATGTACACGTTTAATCTTTGAATTATGAACATAGGAAATGTCGTACTCGGACGAGGACAGTCTCCCGGGGGAGTGCAGCTGGTGCCACGACGATCGAGGTATGTGCGACATGTTCATTGAGCTGGTCGAAGATCGGCGCTTCAGCATTAAGCTCGAGGAGACCTTCGATGTTGAAACGGTACGCAACAACGACAATTGTTTTTTTCGTAATTAAGCATTACTTCAACTATTTCAACGTCTAATTTTCATATTTTACAATTCGACTAGCTTATCCCATGCCATGAAAGACGCTATGTCTTGGAAAGGATGGGTTTTGAAGACCATGAAAATTTTGAAACAAAGAAAATACACCTAAGGACCCATCATGATATGGATTTTGAAGTAAATCTGTGCAATGCTCAGAGCGTAACCCATTTTGGTTGCCAAAATTGGGAAGCACTTTGAAAAATGTATGGTTTTTATGAGGGTATGATTGTCCCCATGGATCTTGGTGATCCTGACATCGAGCAAGACAATATGGACATTTGGGTCCTTGTCGATACGCTTCCGATTGTACCGCTATGTGAGTTTCTCAAACATAGTTATTAACTAATTTATATTGTTTATTTCAAAATAGTTGATAGGTTATTTCCATCGACAGCTTATTTTGATTCTTCAAAGACTGTGCGGAAGATGGTAGATAAAACCCACTACACCGATGGCTCCGAATTAACGTATAAGGAGAATAATCATCTGATCGCATTTTGTACTCTTCTTGAGAACTACAATAACTATTATCGAACTCCTCCAAATTATGGTGAATACGTGCCACTAGTGCATGTGTTGAACCACGATAACCCTGGTAAGAATTTTTACTATTACGACATCCGTGCATCTTTTGCATACTTCTAAAACTATTACATCATTGGTAACTATGAAGTTATTATTATGTTTTTCAACAGAAACTCCCGATGGATTGTGTGCCTCATCTGATGTCTCTGAATGGTCGCCTCTCAGTTCTGAACATACTGCCAGGTAAACCTAGGGAGCTCACCTGTGCATATCTGATTTCTAAAACCGGTGAACACATGTTCATCAAAGAATGGAAGAAATGTATGGACATTTGCAAGGAGGTTCTTGGAAGTAACATTCAGCGAAAGGCAAGAATTGGAGACAGGCTAATCTCCATTCTCCATAATGGAGAGTCAGGGGCTATCTTGTTTTTTGCTATTTTACCTTAGAAAATGTAGTAGGTCCTACGATGTACAATATGTTTATTATCTCGTAATGTGTTAGAGTTGATAATGAGGAGTACTTGTGATTACAACTAGTGACCAATTTGCTATGTGATGTCATTGATGAAAACGATGATCTTGAGGAGGTGTTATATGAAAATGATGTATTATGATGATAAGTTGTTAATGATATGATGATGATGATGATATTATTATATCATTGGGTGAAAGAACCGCAGATTAGTTTCAAGTGGATGGACATCCACTTGAAACTAGTCCACGGTTCTTTCACCCTGTGATGTAATAACTCATTATGATGTAAAAACATTCTCTAAATTCCTGTTGTATGAAAACTTGTGTAAAGGTGTATGAATACAACATGAAATAAAAAAGAAATAAAATACTAAATAATAGTAGTGGCGCGGGAAAGGAGAAGCGCTACTACTAATTACCAGTAGCGCTATTCTGAAGAAGCGCTACTACTAAGTCAATTTAGCAGTAGCGTGGATCTAGGCGCGCTATTGCTAAGCTTTAGTTGTAGTGCCTTATCAGTAGCACTCCTTCCCGCGCTGCTGATAGGCCTAAAACCCGCGCTGCTGCTAGGCTTTTCCCTAGTAGTGCATGCTTAACAACTTGGAAATATTGCACCCTGAAGAATTGAACATGACATTTGCAAAATTGAACCAAGAAGTTAACTAAACACCACATTGCACGACATATAGACCATATACACTATAGTAGAAGATTGCATGGTAAAAGTAGATATCACAATTCACTAGAATTTGTTAAGTAAAGGCAGTAGCTAGCAAACTGAACATGGGTCCTTATAGTGAGCTAATAAGATAGGCTACTCCTCATGGTAAGCACATGCACACGGAGATATCGATGATGATTGGCTCCTTGGACATGAAAGAGGGCGAGGCCTCCGCATCATGGGTGCCCTCGTGGTAGTGGTGAGTTGCCTGAGCCACTCCAGGCACAAACCTGCTGGCTCTTGAGATGAGGTAAGCACGTGCACGCTGAGAAAACACCTCGTAGTCTTTGTCGAAGGCACCAACGGTTGCCTCGAGAAAATGCCACGAACTGTCATTTAAAGCAGCCAACTGCGTCACGGCATCGGCGCATGAGGCATAAATGGTAGCCTCGACGACGAGGTGCTCCTCCAAGATCTGGGGGTCGGCACGAATGGTAGCCATCGCGACCTCATCCGCGCGTGTGTCCGTGATTTGCTTCTCCACTGCCAAATGCTCCTTGATCCTGGCTATACCGCATGCACCATGGCTTAGGCTGGCGCTTCTTTGGTGGAGGGGTCGGTGATTTGGGTGGAAGGTGTCGCACTCGTGTCGGCCCGTCGAGGGATGTGGGATGTGGAAGGATGAGGATCATGGGGGTCGGGTGTGGATTACCTGCCTGGATAGGCGAGGCCGAGCAGCGTGAAGGAGGGTCTCCTGCAAGGAGACGGCGCTGCAAGCACGGAGTGAAAGTCTCAACTTGGAAAGGAAGGCAGAAATAGGGGAAATGTGGCTTTTGGTAAGGGGGAGGGGCGGGGAAGTGGATAATTCCGTGAAAGCCGAAAATTTGGAATCACTTCAGCAAAAAAACTAGCACGCAAAGTGTTATCAGACACGGTCCCTTATTCAGAGCGGGCCGTGGACTGTAGCCGTCGCACCTTCTCGCGTAAGCCGTATGCGTACTATACTCCGATGGTGCTCCAAGATATTTTTTGCAGCATCTCACACCGTTGGTTATAATAAACTGTGCGGATCTACTTGATTTTTCGTCTTGATTTGAATTACATAATGGGGTCACAGCGGCCATGGATGGTGTTTGAATTGCTAGACCTTTTATTTGTAGTGAACATGCAACTATATGTGTGTCATAAAAGAATTGGAATTATTCAGTTTTCATTTGGACATTTTTATGCATTATCTGAGTTTTCAATGCATTTATATGCATAACTCAAATTTTAACTACATGCACATGCTCCAGTGCATATAAATTGGTTGCAAAATAAAATCTTTGTCCTTGGGTGCATGCTTAGGTCCCATGCAAGAAATGGCAATGAATGTCAAACACCCTGCCACCATCACTCAGCTGCAAACATTGAGATACCTTGTTTTTAAATTCTTGTAAATCCAAAACTCGTTTGAAATTCATAAAACTTGGTATGCCATCATGGAGCGGCATCAACACGTCGTGGTAAATTTTTTGTCCTATTTGGGGCAGGTTTGGGTATATGCTTCTCACAAACCAGAGCTTCTCACAACAAGCATGATGGTTTCGGTAGGGAACGCCCGACCTTTGGGGACAAAACGATATCCATTGCCTCGTATTGCTTTCAAAAAATTTCTCGTGTCAACATAGAACAACAGGAGTGTTGTGTCAATTTTTGGGATGTTTCAGGGTTCGTTTGGACATTTTTATGCACTAATTGAGTTTTCAATGCATTCATGTGCATAATTCAAATTTGAATTACATGCGCATTCTCTAATGCATATAAATTGGTCGAAAATTTAAATATGTGTCCTTGGGTGCATGCTTAGGTCCCATGCAAGAAATTGGAATGAATTTCAAACACCAGGGCAACGTTGATTGCCGGTAAAACATTGAGATACTTTGTTATTAAATTCTAGTAAATCTAGAACTCATCTGAAATTCATGAAACTTGGCATGCTTTCATGGAATGGAATCAACATGCCATGGTAAATTTTTTGTCCCATTTGGGGCAGGTTTGGGTATATGCTTCTCACAAACTAGAGCTTCTCAGAACAAGCATGATGGTTTCGGTAGGGAACGCCCCACCTTTGGGGATGAAACAATATCCATTGCCTCTTATTGCTTTCAAAAAATCTCTCGTGTCAACATAGAACAACAGGAGTGTTGTGTTATTTTTTGTCATTTTTCGGGGTTTGTTTGAACATTTTTATGCATTAACTGAGTTCTCAATGCATTTATGTGCATAATTCAAATTTGAACTACATGCACATGCTCTAGTGCATATAAATTGGTTGAAAAATCTAATCTGTGTCCTTGGGTGCATACTTAGGTCCAATGCAAGAAATGCGAATGAATTTCAAACACCAGTGCACGGTTGATTGCCGGCAGAATGTTGAGATACTTCGTTTTTAAATTCTAGTAAATCCAAAACTCGTCTGAAATTCATGGACCTTGGAATGGCACCCGACATGCTGTGTTATTTTTCGTGTCCATTTTGAGAGAAGGCGCACTCGAATAACAGCCAACAAAGGCATTTTGAAAAAAATAGCTGCCACTATAATATCTCAAATGGTTGTATAATTCAAACCGTGTGCATTATGTTAACCATTCACGTGACGCCACGTGTCTTGGTTTTAATGGCTATAGGTTTTAATGGTTCTTGATCGCAAATGTTTTAGATAGAACACCCGTATGCAAAGTGAGAGTAGGATTTGTGCATCTCTTGAACACAAACGGTTTTTTTGGATGACCCGTGTGAACCACTTACAAATAATTTGGTGCGATTTGTATCTGTCATATTGGGTATGTTGCCATTTGTCAAACTAGAAAGATTGACATTTGTTGATCTAGTAACATTGCCATTTGCCAACCTTGTAACACTGCGATTGGTCAAAATATGAAGCTAAAAATTACTAGCAGTATCTAATTTTTGCAACTAAAATTCAGTAATTAAGTAGATGGAGGCGAGGACGCGTGTTTAGCCGGGTGTGCAGCGGGTGGTGGAGTACTATTCTATTTGACAGCGGGCGTCGCAGTTCCCGATGAGGCTTTAATGCAGACAAGGGAGAGGGTATCGGTTCCTCAAATATTTAATGGCCAATGATGCATCCTCCTTCAATTAGCATCGTGTTAATGCATGAGGGAAGTAATGGGAGGAGGACCGGGAAAAGAGGCAGCACGATGTGAATGCAACGTAGTTTGCACTCATATAAAGGCGCCCCTCCATTCCAATGCATCTACCACATCGTACGCACCTAAGCATTTGCCTAAGCACCTACACTAATAAGCACAAAAGTGCTCACTCCAGACCCATGGAGGCGATGCGTGCGAGCGGCCAGCGGCTGTGCTAGATGGTCCACGACGTTAGCCTGCGGCATGGCACCGTGGATCATCTCCACACGGTGTTGGCGACCAGCTGGTGGATGGCCGCCGTCGACGCCAGCTACGACTCTCAATACGACCAGATGATCGTTCGCACCACCAATAGGTTCACCGTCGTCAAGAAGATCGCGGACGACATCTCCGTACTCCTCCAACCCGCGCGCCGGGTGTCAGGACCGGATTTCGGGATATTTATTTCCCAGAAAATGGCCCTTGTGCTCACCAGCCCGAGGATTACCGTTAGCTGATGAGGCACCAACTTGATACAGAAACTCTAAGCAAAATACATAATATGTAGTACAAGACCATTCTGGCCTATGAGTACAACACAAGGTTGCTAGTGGTTGATGGCGGAAGCGGTTTGTGGTCTTTCAGCTTCTATGGGACTCGATTTCCCACAGGAACAGCTGACCTAGATAACTCCTATCTTCGCAAGGCTTCTATCACCGCTGCTTAGGTTCCGGGGCTGTCATTGCAATGCTCCTCTCCAAGCAAGAAATCTGGCCAAGACAATAGCCAGGGACAGGCCAGTGAGTACTTTGAATGTACTCGCAAACATTAATAACACAAGTATAGTATAACAAATGATAATCATGTTCTGAAATATTTCATGATCACAACGTCAGTCACAAAATAAAATCCATGATGCACGCAAGCAGCTTGTTCATATACAACATGAATATGCAATAATGGAGTAGGAATAAAATGCACCGATCGGGTGTCTGAAGCGATGCCTCGAAAGGATAATAACATAAAGCATGCCACAGTCGGGCATCCGAGCGACACCACATAAACGGCTTATAATTAATTAAAATGACAAGCATGCCACAGTCGGGCGTCTGAGCGACACCACATAAAGGGCTTATAAGGTAAATAAATAACAGACATGCCACAGTCGGGCATCTGTGCGACACCACATAAAGGGCTTATAAATAATTTAAATGACAAGCATACCATAGTCAGGCGTCTCGGCGACACCACATAAAGGGCTTATAAAAGACATAATCATAGTGAATATCCATGAGGTAGAACCATCCCAGGGATACTCAATAATTCAAATAATATAAAGGGTTAGTCCAAATAATAATAATCAGAATCATCATAAGTCACAAGTCCTGATCCAGGTTCTGGTTTAGCAGTCTCTCATCCGAAGACCGAGACTAAGACTGACACTTGACCCATCCCAGACTATAGTCCTTCACCATGGACACGGCTATTCGAATAGATATAATCTCTGACGAGGGTGTACTCTTTACCCACGAGTAACGGATTCCTTTAGTCCACCGGGACTAATTCCAATTACGGTCTTTCAACTGAAAACACACCTGACCCGCACACACCAGCTTAACTTACCGGTGTCTGAAATCACCCACGACACCTGTCAAGAAAAACTCTAAGTGGGGAGGCTACAACCTCGATTAGCATGGGATCAAATTTATACCGCGCGCTACTAAGGGGTGCCCCCCTCTCGGTCCCAACCGGAAACACCCATGCCCCCGGACCAGGTGGCCTGCCTACCGGATGCAGCCGGTATTTTCCACCATGGCCTCTCTGTATGGTGTGTGCCAAGAAAGGGGTTGACAACTTACTGAACTATACCCTACCTGCGGCAGGGACAAGTGGTAGTACGAAACAAGTATGGGGGTTACTGGAACAAGACTCGATCTATGGTCGACTCAGGAGGTTTAAGCATTCCCTGCATGATAAGCATAACAAATATAATTCAACCAATAGACAGAATCACCACTCATCATACACCCTCATGCCATACCGGACACAATCGTCTCGACGAGGAACTAGAGACAAGCTCGTGTCTACCTGTCGGTGTCAAAACCGGCGGATCTTGGGTAGGGGGTCCCGAACTGTGCGTCTAGGCAGATGGTAACATGAGACAAGGGACATAATGTTTTTACCCAGGTTTGGGCCCTCTTGATGGAGGTAAAACCCTACTCCTTCTTGATTAATATTGATGATATGGGTAGTACAAGAGTAGATCTACCACAAGATCAGAGAGGCTAAACCCTAGAAGCTAGCCTATGGTATGATTGTTTTCCCGTCCTACGAACTAAAACCCTCCGGTTTATATAGACACCAGAGAGGGCTAGGGTTACCTAGAGTTGGTTACAATGGGAGGAGATCTACATATCTGTATCACCAAGCTTGCCTTCCACGCCAAGGAAAGTCCCATCCGGACATGGGACGAAGTCTTCAATCTTGTATCTTCACAGGCCAGGAGTCCGGCCAATGGTTATAGTCCGGTCATCCGGACACCCCCTAATCCAGGACTCCCTCAGTAGCCCCTGAACCAGGCTTCAATGACGACGAGTCCGGCGCACAGATTGTCTTCGGCATTGCAAGGCGGGTTCCTCCTCCGAATACTTCATAGAAGATTTTGAACACAAGGATAGTGTCCAGCTCTGCGAAATAGCTTCCACATACCACTGTAGATAGAATAATATTTGCACAAATCTAATCTGCTGACGTATTCCGCAGCGTGACATCACGCCACGGCCAAGCCTTTATTCGAATCGTTTTACTGTCCCACCTCAGCGCGTTTAGCGAGGCGGTTTCCTTGGCACGTTTTGTCAAAGCAGAGATCGTGTCCCCTTATTTTGGGGTTCTCACCAATATGGGTGTGGGTAACCCAATCGTGCCTGTTGGTATGTCTCCTCAATCGAAGGCGAGTCCCAAACGGTCACGGGGAGGGCTCTTGGTATTTAACCTCTTTATAAAGAGACCAAGGCTCGACTCCTTTCTTTCAATCTCAATCAAATCCGCCTCTAACCTTGAGTTCCAACACCCAAAGCTCCAGATTCAGGCGCTTCGGACCTCCGATGATGTCCGCCTCCGACCTTAAAGGCTGGTGGATGCCTTCCTCCGTTACGGAAGAAGACGTGCTAAAGCTAAGAGATGCCAGGTATCTAACCGGCAAAATCTCGCATAGGCTGCCTGTTCAAGGGCAGGTTATTCCCACTCCCAAGCCTGGCGAGAGCATGGTGTTCGCATCTCACTTCCTTCGGGGGCTAGGCTTCCCGACGGACCCCTTCATGACGGGGCTCATGTTTTATTACGGGCTGGAATTTCACGACTTAGCTCCGGAGTCCATCCTCCATATCTCATCGTTCATTGTCGTGTGCATGGCCTTCCTCCGTATTACTCCTCACTTCGGATTGTGGCTTAAGACCTTCAAGTAGAGTCGAAGATGATCGAGGGGCAGCACACAGAGTGTGGACGTGTTGTTATAAGCAAGAATGCTGACGCTCCATGGCCCGAGGGCTCTTTTGAAGATGAGTTCAGCTTATGGCAACGAGAGTGGTTTTATATCAGAGCTCCCAGGGGCACCAAATGGATGGCGCCACCTGCCTTTCGCTCGGGTCCCCCACCACAGCTAGCGTCATGGGTCAATAAAGGGCTTAACTGGGGGTCGTCCAAGGACGTGCCCTTGTTGCAGGGCCGCGTTCGAGATCTCCTAGAAGGAGATATCAATCTGGCCGTAGTGATGCAGGTTATGTTGATTCGCCACATCCTGCCCTGCAAACGCCGCCCCCTCCGCCTGTGGGAGTTTTCCAGAAGGACCACGAGCCCTTCAACATTTTGTGGGCGCGACGCCCATGGAGATGTACAAATTGTTCTTCGGATCACAAGCAATGTGTCCGGACTCGTCCGAGGACGCAGGTCTGAGCTACAATCGCCCGGATACTCAAGTAAGTAGCCCTTGACCCAGACACGCTATCCGTATATTTATCATAAAATTGCCCTTAAAGAGCTGTCCCTTAAACAGGAGTGGATAGCGAAAGCAAAGCTAATCAGGTGTTCAGGCCCCCTCCCTGACACTACGCCGGATCCCGTGTTAACCAGCATGCTGGAGGTTGCACCTTTGGAAGAAGGCGAAGAGGGGAACAAGGAAGCTACCTCCTCCCCGAAGGAGGCTGTCAGGAAAGGAGGAATCGAGAATTCCTTTAACCAGGGGAAGAAGAGGACCGCCTCTGAAGACCCGGCACCGCGGGGGAAGAAATCTTCGTCAGAGGGTCCGGCACCGCGGGGTGCCTCGGTCGCATTGCGCCCCCAAGGGGGTCAGCTCTCCACCGAGCCATAAGTAAAGAAGGGGTTTTTAAAATGAGAGACATCCCTGTTCTATTTCTAAGGAAGATAACCGAAATTTTACCTTGTAGTTCGGATCTCAGCCCTTCTTAGCAGAGCTCATCTTCAGGGGATCTTCGTCTGGAGATGATGGAGAGCGGAATGCCTCCCCCTGCTGTACCCCCTTGCGAGGTGGGCAACCCTGAGGTGTCGTCACGGAGGATTTCTCCGAATCCGGTAGGGCCGGAAGGCAGTCGTATGGCCCCCAAGGCCCTCCGTGTCCGACCTTCGAAAAAGGTCATCGGACGAGTCTGGCACCGTCCGGTGCACGGTCAGAGGAGCTGAAGGATCTGCTCGGGCGAGCGTCTATCTTAGAAGAACACCGTTCGTTGATGGATACGGTGATTGGAAGGATTTCATCCGCGGAGAGCGAGTTGTATGAGACCGTCAGGAGTTTACTGACAGGTTTTGAGGTACGTGCAATGATGTACCTTTTGACAGATCCGCATATATAAGATGCACCTTGTATAGATAGTAGCCCCTGAGACTCTATGCGTTGTAAAAAATGACGGCGCGCCGAGGATCATAATCCCAGGTATAATATGTCGCCTTTCCAATGTAGGTTGCGAAGTATCCGGTGGCTAGCCGGACTGATGAATTTGCCGAGCTAAAGCGGCAACTTGACGTGGCAGACGCCGACATCGCGCTTGTCAACAAGCGGCTGGACGAGGCACAAGGTATGTAATTTCTCCGAAGACACCTGGTAAGAGGAGCTTGATGCTCGTACCTTACAACATGTGTGCTTGATGCAGATGGTGCCGCTGCCATGGAGAACCTTCGGGTGGAACTTGCCCGAGCCAAGGAGCAGGCCAGGAAAAGCGATGCGGCTGCCTTAAAGGCGGCTGAAGAGCTGAAAGCCGAACAGGCTGCTCACTGCCAAAGCAAGAAGGAAATGGCCGAGATGGTTGTAAAGTTGAAGAACGCTGCCGAACGCTGCAAGCTTCTTGAAAAAGAAGATCGGGTGGCACAGAAGGACCTAGAGAAGGTCACTACCGAGGCCAAGGATACTCGCTCTACGATGAGAGCTATGAAGGAGGAGCTATGTCAGGCCGGACATATCACGGCTGGAAAGCCCTTTATGCTGCGGATGAAGTTCGGGGATCCTAAATATGCTCCGTTGGAGCGGCAGTGGAGTGCGGAGAACACTTATCTAGACTTGGCAGCGAGTGCCGCGGATGCGACCGAACACTTCCGCGATCAAAAGGACCACGAAGTGGAAAAGCTTTTTTGGTCGCAGTTCCACAATCTAGAGCACCCACTTCCATTAACCAATCGTTTGGCCGCATGGGCGGAGCTGAATAGGTTATCCGGACTCGCCATGAAGTATGTCGTGAGTCATCTGTGGCCGAAAAGGCCCGAGCCGAAGAGTTATTTTAGCTTGGTGCAACAGTTCCTCGGTGCAGTGCTGCATATTAATGCAATGAATAGGTCAGCGTGCATAGAGGGTGCGTGGATGGCTCTTGCCCGTGTCAAGACATACTGGGCGGAGATGAAGGCCATTGCTGTTGCATCCCAAGATTCGGACAAGAGCCAAGTACCTGCCGAGCACTATTTTCAGGAAGTTCTGTAGGGCGCTCGTTTAATAGAGATGCAGTGCTCGAAGGATGTTATGTTCGAATAACATGTATTATTGTAAAACAATGTTTCGATGGAGTATAAAAGCATTTTATACTTGTGCCTTCAAGAATTAGAATACCTCCCGTGCGGCCGTTAATGTATATGTGTATATAACCTGAAAGATGGCAGTCTTCGGCTTCAGCCCCCACGCATATAATGTGGGGGTGTTCGCAGAAGGCGTATTTTTACACTTGATCCAACGTCTTGGTCCTATTAAGGAGGTGATAGCGTAGCGAACTAGGCAACTAGACTATAATGCTTTATCACTTTCACTTAGCCATAGGAGTTTGACAGTGGGGCTACTACATAGCCCCTAGGGGCACCGCGCTCACCCGAATTCGGTGCGCGTGTGTGCCTGGCCGGGAAACGGCCCTTCGTTAATGCGGAGGAATCTTAAAGATTCCGGCGGGTCATCGAGTGGTTGACCAGTCTCACGCTATATCATGACAGTCAGTTTTCGGCTTTCTCTACTGAGGTGCTCGCCTGGCCGAACTTGGCACAATCGCAGTAGTTCTCCTGGTGCCGCCTTAGCTGATAGAGCAGAACGTAAGGCAGCAAAACACAGGAGCCGGGCAAACCCAACATTTGACCAAAGACATGATTCAGAGCTGATGCATATAAGGCCAAACTCGCGATGCCGAACACTCCCTAAGGTATTCGGTCTTTATGAAAACGAGCTAAACAGCGCCCTTGGTAAGAAGCCCCTGGTGTCCAGGCACGTGCAAAATTCTGACGTGGCCACATGCCAAGACGCCAGCCTCCTCATCGGTTATAACAAGAAACCATGGGATGTGTATCAACAAGAGATAGTGAAAAAGGTTTATGCAGGGTATTAATCTGAAAAGAATCCTTGGAACAGGTCCCTACGGCATGTCTGCGCCTGTGTCTCCGTTGTGCCATATCCTGGACGGTTGTAGCACAGTGTTCATCTGTAAAAGAGAGGAACTTAGTTGAAAAAGATCGTGTGAAAATCTATGTTATATTAAATAAACAAAGTATAATTCAAAAAATGGGTAAAATTGAGCTTTATTGTCTCTTGTTGTACACGTGCGGAGCCCCTTGTACGGGGGTATGCGGCTAGTAAGCCCTTGTATGTTTACGCCGGACTCGTCTAGCCATGTCCGGGGTCTGAACGACCTGTTTAGGTGCTTTGATTAGTGAAGCCGGTTTAGTGTGTGGCTGTCAAGGCAGCCGCACAGTCTTCCGCGCTCGAGGAACACTCTATATTTCCCTTTAATGAGATGATGCCTCATGGAGCGGGCATTTTAAGCGTAAGGGATGCATACTAAGGTATTGCGTTAAAGCGGGCGAAAGCTTCACGTCCCAGTAGTGCTTGATAGCTACTTGTAAATGGGCGATGTGGACGGTTAGCTTTTCACGGCGGAAGTTGTCGGGGGAGCCAAACGTAACTTCTAACAGGAGAGAACCTGTACAATGGGTATCTGTGCCTGGCATTACCCCTTGAAAGGAAGTGTTGCCATGGCGAATTTTTGTTGGGTTTATCCCCATTTTGCGGATTGTGTCCTGATATAGTAGGTTTAGACCACTGCCGCCATCCATTATAACTTGTGTAAAGTGGAGTCCGTTAATTATCGGATCTAATATCAAGGCAGTCCAGCCTGCGTTCCGGATACTTCTAGAGTAATCCTCATGGTCAAAGGTGATTGGTTTTAACAACCAGTGGCGGGACTCCTCTGGGACAGGCTGTATGGCATATATCTCTATAGGCGCCACTCTGTTTTTCCCTTTTGTCACGTGAAGTGAGTTTACTGTTTTGACTTCTTGTGGGAACTTCTTTTGTTCTTCGGTGCTCTGCTTGTGGGGTTCGTCATCATCCTCGCCTGGTATGTTGAGCCCCTTGTGTTCGGCGTTGAGTTTGTCGGATTGCATGAAGACCCAACAATCTCTATGGGTATGGTTTGCAGGCTTCCCGGGAGTACTGTGGATTTGGCATATTTTGTCCAAGATTTTGTTTAGGTTAGATAGCTGGTCCCTGTTATCCTTGAGGGGCAGCTTTTTCCGATTCTGCCGAGAGCTTTTGAATCCGGTGTTGACTGCTGTGCTCTTCGGGCTGTTTCCCATGGTCCGGCGCTGGTCCTTGCTACGTTGCGGTTTCTCGTTTCCATCGCTAACTTCGGATGTACTTGGGTCACTGGTACTGATTCTTGCCAACCAGCTATCCTCTCCTGCGCAAAAGCGGGTCATGAGGCTTGTTAATGTGGCCATTTTTCTTGGCTTTTCATGGCCAAGTTGTCTGGCGAGCCATTTGTCTCGAACGCTGTGTTTCAAAGCTGCTAAGGCTTCGGCGTCCGGACAGTTGACTATCTAGTTCTTTTTAGCAAGAAATCTGTTCCAGAGTTTCTGGGTTGACTCTCCGGGTTGTTGAGTTATATGACTTAGATCGTCTGCATCCGGAGGTCGGACATAGGTCCCTTGAAATTTGCCCGAAAAGCATCCTCGAGCCCTTCCCAACTTCCGAAGGTGTTTTCAGGAAGGCTTTTAAGCCAATGCCGGGCTGGCCCTTTGAGCTTGAGGGGTAAGTATTTTATGGCGTGGAGGTCGTCTCCTCTAGCCATGTGTATGTGGAGGATATAATCCTCAATCCAGACTCCAGGGTGTGTTGTTCCATCGTATGCCTCTATGTTTATGGGCTTGAATCCCGCTAGAAATTCATAGTTCAGCACCTCATCGGTGAAACATAGGGGGTGTGCGGCACCCCTATATTTGGGTGTGCCGTGATGTTCGGATACTTGTTGCATTGTATTGCTTACTAGAGCTTGCTTTCTTGGCCCGTAGATAGATCTGGCTGTGTCATCTTTTTGATGCGAATCCTTGTGCGGATCACGTGCCGGCTTGTGTGCGGCGCCATTTGCCGCTCTATATTGGCCATGGGGTTGTTTATCCGATTGGGTGGCTTCTTATTTTTTGATTGCGGGGGCTCTAAGGCCTCCTCATCAAATTATGACAGTAATTTTCGCTTCGGATAGCTATTTTTGTGGCGACTATCGCCGTATTTGTCTACGGTGTTGAGTACTTTGCCCCATCTAATTCTGAGTGCATCTTCCGCTGTTTTGAGCTTCCGCTTCTGCTTTTTCAGGCTACGCGCTGTGGCGACGAGCCTTTTGTGGAGGTTCTTCTGCTCCAGCAACTTGTCCAGCGTGAGGTCGTCCGGACTATTATCTTTGCCAGGGATGGGTTGTTCGGTTTGTTTATCCAAGTTGCCCTGTTCGGACAGTTGCTCGATGGCATGTTCGTCGTCCGCCGGTTCGCCCTGCTCTGTGGCTGGGTCTGTATGGCTGTTGTTCTCTGTTGAGGTGGGGTTTGGAGCAGCGCTTATGCCAATGCTTTGACTGCTTTTCAAGGGAACGATCCCTCGTTGCGTCCCTTTGTTCCTCGTCGTCATTTCTTTTAGGTGTGTCCACCATGTATACATTGTGAGATGAGGTGGTTGTCCAGTGCCCTATAGGCGCGGGTTCCTGTTCGTCTCCTACATCGTCGTCCATACCGTTGATGTCTCCGGAGTCGAAGTCGAGCATGTCGGTTAAATCATCAACAGTGGCTATGAAGTGGGTGGTTGGTGGGCTTTGAATTTCTTTGTCATCCGCATCCCATCCTTGCTGACCATAGTCCGGCCAGGGCTCTCCTGATAAAGAGAGAGACTTTAGTGAATTCAGAATGTCGCCGAAGGGCGAGTGTTGAGAGATGTCCGCGGCGGCGAACTCCATGATCGGCACCCAGTCGGATTCGATCGGCAGGGGCGCAGAAGGTTCAGAGTCCGGGGAGAAGTCCGGCACCTTGGAGTCATGGGCTTCGCAGAGGATAGGCTGGTGTTCGGCTCATTGCCGTAGAGATTGCAGCCCCCGAGGTGGTGTCCAACCACCCGTCCTCGATTGGCGTAATCGGCTCTGAGCTAAGGGTCGGAGCGGACAATAGTGCGGCCTCCTGGGCACTGTTCGGCGTCAGAGCTAGATCATGCCCATCGTGACAGTGCGACACGCTCGGCTGTGGCTTGAACCCGTCAAAGATCAAGTCTCCGCGGACGTCAGCCATGTAGTTCAAACTTCCAAATCTGACCTGATGGCCAGGGGCGTAGCTTTCGATCTGCTCCAGCTGGCCAAGCAAATTGGCCCGCAGTGCAAAGCTGCCGAATATGAAGATCTGTCCGGGGAGAAAAGTCTCACCCTGGACCGCATCGCTGTTGATGATCGGAGGAGCCATCGGGCCTAAAGATGATGACACAGAGGAACTCTCAATGAAAGCACCAATGTCGGTGTCAAAACCGGCGGATCTCGGGTAGGGGATCCCGAACTGTGCGTCTAGGTGGATGGTAACAGGAGACAAGGGACACGATGTTTTTACCCAGGTTCGGGCCCTCTTGATGGAGGTAAAACCCTACTCCTGCTTGATTAATATTGATGATATGGGTAGTACAGGAGTAGATCTACCACGAGATCAGAGAGGCTAAACCCTAGAAGCTATCCTATGGTATGATTGTTTTCCCGTCCTACGGACTAAAACCCTCTGGTTTATATAGACACCGGAGAGGGCTAGGGTTACACAGAGTCGGTTACAATGGGAGTAGATCTACATATCCGTATCGCCAAGCTTGCCTTCCACGCCAAGGAAAGTCCCATCCGGACACGGGACGAAGTCTTCAATCTTGTATCTTCATAGTCCAGGAGTCCGGCCAATGGTTATAGTCCGGTCATCCGGACACCCCCTAATCCAGCACTCCCTCACTATCCAAGACACAGACTTTCCCAGTTTCCTTCTGGCAGGCATGAAAGGTATACGAGGATGCTTACCATCACAAGCATATCCATTTCCAACAGCAAAGAAATCTTCATTATGCAGTCATGCGTATGATCGTATCATCACATAATATAACGAATGCTCCATGTCAAGGTGGTGTTGAAACCGTATCAAACAACAAAATATTATGCCAGGGTTCAGTATGCTTGCCTTCAGGATGTGGGGAGGCAGGGTGCATTCCAAAACTTTTGAAAGTTGCCTTCTTCTTCCAAAATCCTATTTTTGAAAATATTCAAATTAACACCAACTTTAAAAACAGTACAAAAAGTTTTCCTAATTATATTTGGAATAAATCTTAAAAAAAACTAGGTGAAATTTGAGAGAGGTAGGAAAAAGAATCAACTCATTTGGAGTTATATTTAAAAAGATATAGCCAGTCAAAGTTTGAGTCAAAATCTATTTTTAAAATAAATAAATAAAAGAAATGGAAAAAGACAAACGGTTTGGGGGAAAGCATACTCTGCGTCTTACACCTTCACTTAATCCAGCGTGGACCGGCTCGGGGTGACTGACAGTGGGTCCCTTGGGCCCACTAGTCAGGTTTGACCAGTCGCCCGCTTCCTTTCTCCTCTGCCCGAGCGGAGGCGGGGGCTCCGGCAATTGTCGTCGACGAATGGAGGCTCCTCGCGGGGTTCTGAGGGCGGGGATGGATCCGCGGGCCCAGGGCGGTCCTCCTGGTGATCGCAAGGCTGGCGGGGGTGAAGGGAGTCGCGGGCGACGAGCTCTGCGGCGGACGGTGGCTTTGGGAGAATTGTGGGTTCGTGCTACGGTGGCTCCCGGTCGAGGATGAGGGGTTGGGTGGCTCTGCACGATCAAGGGGAGTCGGGTGGTGGTGCTAGATGGACGGGGGAGGGTCTGCTCACGGCGAACGGAGCCGGAGAGTGGCGGCGGTCGAACTGACCAGAGGCGAGGAAGAAGGCTTCCTGCCGTCGATGGCTGGCCGTGGGGGCTCTGGAGGAGTGGCTAGAGGTTGCCTAAGGACCTGGTTGAGCTCAGGGGTCCTTTATATAGGCGGCCAGGGTTGGTTCCGCGGCTGCCGTGGATAGGATCAACGGCGAACGGCCATTCTGTTGCAGCAGGGGGTGCTTGGCGGCGACAGGCGCTAGCGGACGTGCTCTTGGATAAGCTCGGACTGTTCCAGGGGCAGCTGGCGCGCGGCTGTTGCTTGGGCGGCGCCGTCCAGGGTAGGTGCCTGCTGTGGCCGGCCGCTAGTTGCCACGGCCGACCTGACGGCGGTGCTGTGGAGGTCTAGGGATGGCTCTATCGCGAGGGAGGGGGCGGGTGTGTTGGCTGTGCGAGGGGAGGGGCCATAACGGGCACGGGGAGGCGGTAGCGTGACGCGGCGGCTCGGTGCACGCGCGTGCAAAACGTGCGCTCTGGGCGCGCCCAGAGCACGCACACCAGGCATTCGGCAGAATGCCAATGCCTGCCAGGGGGCTCTAATCCACATGAGGTTTAGCAGGTCTAGGTTAGGGTTTGCGAGGAGATTAGTGGACATGGTGGTTTGGTCAGGGGATCAAGTCCACATTGCAAACTAAAAACCAAGCCAAAACTGGCCATGCACACAAGGTGTTTGACAGAATGCCAAAGGCATCTAGGCAACTCTTGGGGTGGCTAAAAACTCCATATCATAGTCTCTTTGGATGAATAAGAGGGTGGCAAAGTTAGTTGGTCAAGACCATAAACTTGTTAGTGCAAAATTTTGAGAAAACCAAATCTGGACAGAACCTAAAGGCTATCATTTCATGGACCAAAAATACTCCAATGGGCCCATTCTCCTGGACTCAAGGGTTTGGTAGGGAGGACTATAAGCAGGAAAAAGCTCATGGGCACTAGAGCAAAATAAAATAGGGTTGCAGTAGAAAACACCCAACTAGACCAGAGAGCAAAAGAGGATGATTTGCTCAAATTTTTCAAAGATCACAAGTGGTTTTTTGCACAAAGTTAAATTATATACTCCTACTGACACCCCCTAATTTTGGTGGAAGTTTGAAATGAATATTTAAATAGGTTGTAGTGCAAAAGTGCAAACTGGACCAGATTTGAAAACTTGGGGTAGAGCTCAAATCTCCAAATGACTAAAGGATATTTTTGCATAAAAGTTACTTAGGGACTTCATATGTCATCCCAAATTTTGGTGGGATTTTTAAATAAATTTATCAAAGGGTTGTAATGCAAATGGGACCCTAAAACTTAAGAAAAATCATTTTTGAAAGAACTAAATCTCTAGGAAATATAATTATATAATTAATCCCACTGATAAAAGAAATGTTTCAAGAGAGGGTATACAAGCCCAACAACATTTTTGAAAAGTTTTTACTTGGGGCAAAATCTCCATCATATCAAAGAAAAGAAAGGTTCGGAAACCTAAAGATAAATCCAGAAAATAAAAAATTTAATTTCCTGGCAGAAATTTTATTAAACAAATCATGGTTAAATTTTTGGGGTGTTACAACACTAACCCCCTTAAGAAAAATCTCGTCCTCGAGATTTGCTAACGGTTGTTTTGAAAATATTACTCTCGGTGTCGTCGGGGTTGGTTTTTGGTAGCTACGCCCGAAATTAAGAGTGCAATCGTACACCCACATACTTATGCATGGCTACTATTTAAAATAGGGGCGCACAAGCAAACATCATTTAATTATGGCGATACAGGATCACACAGTTATAGGGCGTGGACAAACTATGACTCGGTACTGCTCGAGTGACTTAGTCTACCTTATTCATATCTAAGCGGGCGTGCCTTGTGGACGTCGAGGCTTCTCCACGGGTTTCACCATCGGGGTTAGCTGGAGGGGGTTGAGGGGCTGCAGGGTCGGGGTAGCGATGATGACCACCCCGGGGATTGTTGGCCACAATCCCGTTGGAGCGTGTTCCCAAAAGGCGATGAAGCACTTCTGGGGATACCAAGGTATTTTGGTCGATGACTAGGGCAGACCTCAAGGACTCAATCGGTTGTCCGAACTACACGACTGGGTTGTCGGCGCTGGTCTCATCTTCTCCTCTCGCCTGGGCTCGGCGAACCAGTTCTCCATGAGCTGCGATCAGATCAAGGGTGATTTGATCGAATAGCTCCTCTAGTGCACTTACATAGCACACCAGATGCAACAGTGCATGATCCGTCTCGTGATCTCCGTTGACAACCTGGGGTGGCCTACCATACCCGTCACTTCTGGGGTAGTATTAGAACGAGCGATAGTTAACTCTGGGCGACAAGTGCCGGATTTGAACTATAGCTTCTTGAGCAGCTAGTTGGATGGCTTGTGGCTCAAAGGAAGTTTTCCTTCTGGTGAACCTGTAGGGGCGTTCTGGCGATAGACCCCTACCATAGACGTGTACTATGGCCCAGAATTGACGGCTCTCACCGCTCATGGGTCCTTGGTACACAACATATTCTGGGGGTTCTTCTAATGCAAAGGCACGACGGGTGAGGTTTGCTAGCACGGTTACAAAACCTCCAAGGTTGGTTGCGGTGGTCTCATTGTGCACGACGGGGCCAGGCATTATAGCTTGGTTTGGTGAAGAGGTTGTGTTGTGCGGTGTTGAGGCTAGCGTGCCCTTTTTACAGAAAAAGGGGATGGAGTCTTCCTCCACATGCTTGCGAATGAGACAATTTAGGTGTCGGTCACTGGCACGTGATCGACAGGCTAGGCTGACAGGTTGGGCACCAACTGCCAAAAGGTGTCAGGGTCACTGTGTGGCTATCTTGCACGAGAAGCTTGGCTGGGGTTAGGTTAAGGTCTGGTGGATTGGCTAATTTAGGTTTATTGACCTGGCCAAGATAGGATTAGCCAATGGTCACCCTGGCTCTGATACCAAGGTTGTCAGGACCGGATTTTGGTATATTTATTTACCAGAAAATGGCCCTTGTGCTCACCAGCCCCAGGATTACTGTTAGCTGATGATGCACCAACTTGATACAGAAACTCCAAGGAAAATACTTAATATGTAGTACAAGACCATTCTGGTCTATGAGTACAACACAAGGTTGCTAGTGGTTGATGGAGGAAGCGGTTTGTGGTCTTTCAGCGTCTATGGGACTCCATTTCCCACAGGAACAACTGGCCTGGATAACTCCTATCTTCGCGAGGCTCCTATCACCGCTACTTAGGATCCGGGGCTGTCATCGCAATGCTCCTCTCCAAGCAAGAAATCTGGCCAAGACAATAGCCAGGGACAAACCAGTGAGTACTTTGAATGTACTCGCGAACATTATGAACACAGGTATAATATAACAAATGATAATCATGTTCTGAAATATTTCATGATCACAACGTCAGTCACAAAATAAAATCCATGATGCACGCAAGCAGGTTGTTCATATACAACATGAATATGCAATAATCGACTAGGAATAAAATGCACCGATCGGGTGTTTGAAGCGACGCCTCGAAAGGATAATAACATAAAGCATGCCACAGTCGGGCCTCCGAGCGACACCACATAAAGGGCTTATAATTAATTAAAATGACAAGCATGCCATAGTCGGGCGTCTGAGCGACACCACATAAAGGGCTTATAAGGTAAATAAATAACAGACATGCCATAGTCGGGCGTCTGTGCGACACCACATAAAGGGCTTATAAATAATTTAAATGACAAGCATGCCATAGTCGGTCGTCTTGGGGACACCACATAAAGGGCTTATAAAAGACATAATCATAGTGAATATCAAGGAGGTAGAACCGTCCCAAGGATAATCAATAATTCAAATAATATAAAGGGTTAGTCCAAATAATAATAATCAGAATCATCATAAGTCAGAAGTCATGATCCAGGTTCTGGTTTAGCAGTCTCTCCTCCAAAGAATGACACTAAGACCGACACTTGACCCATCCCAGACTGTAGTCCTTAACCATGGATACGGCTATTCGAATAGATATAATCTCTGCAGAGGGTGTACTCTTTACCCACGAGTAACGGATTCCTTTAGTCCACCGAGACTAATTCCATTTACGGTCTTTCATTTGAAAACACACCTGACCCGCACACACCAGCCTAAATTACCGGTGTCTGGAATCACCCATGACACCTGTCAAGCAAAACTCTAAGTGGGGAGGCTACAACCTCGATTAGCATGGGATCAAATTTATACCGCACGCTACTAAGGGGTGCCCCTCTCTCGGTCCCAACCGGAAACACCCATGCCCCCGGACCAGGTGGCATCCCTACCAGATGCAGCCGGTATCTTCCACCATGGCCTCTCTGTACGGTGTGTGCCAAGAAAGGGGTTGCCAACTTACTGAACTGTACCCTACCTGCGGCAGGCACAAGTGGTAGTACGAAACAAGTATGGGGGTTACCGGAACAAGACTCGATCTACGGTCGAATCAGGAGGTTTAAGCATTCCCTGCATGATAAGCATAACAAATATAATTCAACCAACAGACGGAATCACCACTCATCATACGCCCTCATGCCATACTGGGCACAATCGTCTCGACGAGGAACTAGAGACAAGCTCGTGTCTACCCAAGACAGAGACTTTCCCGGTTTCCTTCCGGCAGGCATGAAAGACATACGAGGATGATTACCATCACATAAAATAACGAATGCTCCATGTCAAGGTGGTGTTGAAACCGTATCAAACAACACACAAAATATTATGCCAGGGTTTAGTATGCTTGCCTTCAGGATGTGAGGAGGCAGGGTGCATTCCAAAACTTTTGAAAGTTGCCTTCTTCTTCCAAAATCCTATTTTTGAAAATATTCAAATTAACACCAACTTAAAAACAGTACAAAATTTTTTCCTAATTATTTTTGAAATAAATCTTAAAATAAACTAGGTGAAAATTTGAGAGAGGTAGGAAAAAGAATCAACTCATTTGGAGTTATATTTAAAAAGATATAGCCAGTCAAAGTTTGAGTCAAAATCTGTTTTTAAAATAAATAAATAAAAGAAATAGAAAAAGAAAAACGGTTCGGGGGAAAGCGTACTCTGCATTTTACGCCTTCACTTAATCCAGCGTGGACCGGCTCGGGGTCACTGACAGTTGGTCCCTTGGGCCCACTGGTCAGGTTTGACCAGTCGCCCGCATCCTTTCTCCACTGCCCGAGTGGAGGCGGGGGCTCCGGCGATCGCCGTCGACGAACGGAGGCTCCTCGCGGGGTTCTGAGGGTGGGGATGGACCTGCGGGTCCAGGGCGGTCCTCCCAGTGCTCGCAAGGCTGGCGGGGGCAAAGGGAGTCGCCGGCGGCGAGCTCTGCGGCGGACGATGGCTTCAGGAGAATTGGGGGTTCGTGCTATGGTGGCTCCCGGTCGAGGCTGAGGGGTTGGGTGGCTCCGCACGATCAAGGGGAGTCGGGTGGTGGTGTTGGATGGATGGGGGAGGGCCTGCTGGCAACAAACTGAGCCGGAGAGTGGCGGCGGCCGAACTGGCCAGAGGCGAGGAAGAAGGCTTCCTGCCGTCGATGGCTGGCAGTGGGGGCTCTGGAGGAGTGGCTAGAGGTTGCCCGAGGGCCTGGTTGAGCTCAGGGGTCCTTTTTATAGGCAGCCAGGGTCGGTTCTGCGACAGCCACTCATAGGATCAATGGCGAACCACCATTCTGTTGCAGCTGGGGGTGCATGGCGTCGACGGGCGCTAGCGGACGTGCTCTTGGATAAGCTCAGACTCTTCCAGGGGAAGCTAGCGCGCGGCTGTGGCTCGGGCGGCGTCGTCCAGTGCAGGTGCCTGCTGTGGCCGGCCGCTAGTTGCCACGGCCGACCTTACAATGGCGCTGTGGAGCTCCAGGGACGGTTCTGCCACGAGGGAGGGGGCGGGCATGTTGGCGGTGCGAGGGGAGGGGCCAGAACGGGTACGGGGAGGCGGTAGCATGACGCGGCGGCTCGGTGCGCGCGCGTGCAAAACATGCGCTCTGGGCGCGCCCAGAGCACGCACGCCAGGCATTCGGCAAAATGCCAATGCCTGCCAGGGGGCTCTAATCCACATGAGGTTTAGCAGGTCTAGGTTAGGGTTTGCAAGGAGATTAGTGGACATGGTGGTTTGGTCAGGGGATCAAGTCCACATTGCAAACTAAATACCAAGCCAAAACTGGCCATGCACACAAGGTGTTTGATAGAATGCCAAGGGCATCTAGGCAACTCTTGGGGTGGCTAAAAACTCCAGATCATAGTCTCTTTGGATGAATAAGAGGGTGGCAAGGTTAGTTGGTCAAGACCAGAAACTTGTTAGTGCAAAATTTTGAGAAAACCAAATCTAGACAGAAGCTAAAGGCTATCATTTCATGTACCAAAAATACTCCAATGGGTCCATTCTCCTGGACTTAAGGGTTTGGTAGGGAGGACTATTAGCAGGAAAAAGCTCATGGGCACTAGAGCAAAATAAAATAGGGTTGCAGTAGAAAACACCCAACTGGACCAGAGAGCAAAAGAGGATGATTTGCTCGACTTTTTCCAAGAACACCAGTGGATTTTTGCACAAAGTTAAATTATATACTCCTACTGAGACCCCCTAATTTTGGTGGAAGTTTTAAAGGAATATTTAAATAGGTTGTAGTGCAAAAGTGCAAACTGGACCAGATTTGAAAACTTGGGGTAGAGCTCAAATCTCCAAATGACTAAAGGATATTTTTGCATAAAAGTGACTTAGGGACTTCATATGTCATTCCCAAATTTTGGTGGGATTTTAAAATAAATTTATCAAAGGGTTGTAGTGCAAATGGGACCCTAAAACTTAAGAAAAAACATTTTTGAAAGAATTAAAGCTCAGGGAAAAATAATTATATAATTAATCCCACTGATAAAAGAAATGTTTCAAGAGAGGGTATACAAGCCCAACAACATTTTTGAAAAGTTTTTACTTGGGGCAAACACTCCATAATATCAAAGAAAAGAAAGGTTCTGAAACCAAAAGATAAATCCAGAAAATAAAAAAATTAATTTCCTTGCAGAAATTTGAATAAACAAATCATGGTTAAATTTTTGGGGTGTTACACCAGGGCTCCTCATTGCCTCCCACCCTAATCGACCTCCATGGCCGGAACCTCTTTCAAGCACTGGTGGCCCTGCGACTGCCCGCTGACGCCACAAAGAATGTCCGCCTGGAGGTCGCGCTCGCCGCGAGGCACCTCACCCTGCAAGAAACCATAGACCTACACATCCATGTGTACGAGCGAATCATGTACATAGGTATCTACAAGGCCAGTGAGGACGCTACAACGTTGGCCTTCTTCAACTGGCTGGAAGCCTTGGATGGCTTAGCTGAGAAGCACCTTGACCTCGCCACAAAAGCCGCCACTCCTTAGCCGCTGGACGGTGGCCTGGCGCACTGAGTTGAGGAGGAGGAGGTCATACATTGATGGATGCATCTTTCTTCTTGCCTCCTGTAACCAGCACTGCGATCGCATCATCGTGGCCTTAAATCTTATTGTGCTACTGCATTCTCGTTCTAGTCAATACAGACATGTGCGATCCCTTTGCTTAATTATATGCATCACTGTAACTAATACTCCATCTGTCAATTTATAAGTTGTGCTGTCAGTGTTTGGGGCTGGCGCATGATCACGCATGTTCGTGTGCATGCGGTTGCGTCGGGTGCGGCGCAACGATGTAGTTACCCGTTGCAAATGCTGCCAAGCGGGAGACATGGCATTGACCATTGGGCGGCAATAGTCGGTCATTCGGGTGCCTAATAAAGGATGCAAAGAGGGATCCTACAGCAGCAAGGACCAGCTTCCCTACCGATAGCTCATCTAACAAAACTCCCGATACGTTACGACATGTTTCGAAAACATGGACCTCGAGGTTAATTCAACTAATAGGATGGAGCATTATATACATTCAACACAATTTAATGTTTTCCAAAAAAAGTGATATGATTTTTGTGAAACTTATAAGTCATGTATGTCAAATTAACCTCTGAGTACTAGTTCTCGAATTAAGCTCCCGGCCTTTTTGTCGCATATCACACACATCTTGTTAAGCTGAACCATTTATGTTCTCTTCCTAATCTGAAACAGTTCATTCGACTGAACCGTATGCCGTAGATCATACACACCTTGATCTGGCTGATCGTTTCTGTTGCTTTCCCTAATAGCAAACAATTCATCGAAGGGAACCATATGCCGTATATCGCACACGCATTAATCTGGCTACCCGTTTCTGTTATTCTGTCTAGTCGCAAACAGTTCGTCTGGATCAACCATATGCCTTGATTCGCACACGCAACTAAAATCTGAATCATGTTTGATGCATCCATCATCGCAAACATTTTGCACCTTTTTTGATGGTTTTTTTACATCAACGTTTGCGATTATGGCATCGCACACAGTTTCATTTAAGGGTCTCCGATCGTAGTGTCGCATTAGCAGCATCCTGTAGTAGTGAGCAGTACCATCAAATGGGCTTTCTCTGCCAATTCTCCGGGTGCAGCCATTTGCGTGCCAGCAAGGACCGGCTTACCTTTCAGCCTTCCCTCGTGGCGAGAGAGGAGCAAACCTATAGGTCTTTGTTTCATGTATTCGGTGCAAAACTCAATCACCTCCTCCGCGGTATAACCTTGTAGGATGCTTGCCTCTAGATGGTTTCGGTTCCGAGAAAAGTGCTTCAGTATTCCCATGAACCACTCGAAGGGATACATGTCGCAAAGAAACACACCACCACAATACTGATCTCATCTACAAGGTGCAAAGTGAGATGGACCATGACACCAAAGAATGACGGTGGGAAAAACATCTCTAGGTTGGACAACACTCTTGCAGTATCATCTTGCATATGATCCAACTCTTCAGGATCTACAACTTTCTGCCATAATTGGTTGAAAAAATCATAGAGGTCAATGAGTGTGTTTCTTATATCTTTGTCCATCAGATTCCTGATGGACACCGGGAGGATTTGTGTCAACATTATGTGGCAATCATGTGACTTCATGTGTCGCAACTTCATTTTACCTGAGCTCACATCCACGAGACTTCCAATGTTTGCGCAGTAGGATGAGGGTGTCTTAACTGACAACAAATAGGTTAAGAACTGTGTTGCTTCTTTTGTACTGAAATTGTAACTCTGGCGAGCTTTGATGAATTTGTCACCATCTTCTGCTTCACTCTTGCGTTTTGATTGATCAACAAGCATATCGAGCCGTCAACCGTCACCATCCTTTCTTTTACCTTCAATCTTGAGCAGAGTACCAAGGATGCTTTCACATACGTTCTTCTCTACGTGCATGACATCGATGCAGTGACGTACATTTAGAATTTTCCAGTAAGGTAATTTCCAGAACAAAAATATCTTCTTAAACACTTGACCCTTGGGTGTCTGTTTCACCGTCAAACCAAGCACAACATTATTTTTTTAGCCATGTTGTGGACCACCTCCCCTTCATAGGGTCTTGGGCCCACACCTTCCTCTCTCGTACCATCAAATTCAGCTTTCATCTTTCGGTATGGGTGAGTTTACCTAAGAACCTACGATGACGCAAATACATGGTTTTGTGCAAGTTGGGAAGTCTTCTACTAGCTGTCCTATCCATGCATGTGACACACCCTACATCTCCCTTAGTTTTCTGCCCCGATGTGTTGCCTAATGCCGGAATATCTTGAATGGTGTGCACCAGCATCGTGTGTAGATCAAAAATCTCCTTTCTGTAAGCATCATAACATTTTACAGTAGGCGCATCTATCCACACTGTCAGCAGTTCTTCTACCAATAGCTGAAAGTAAATGTCGTTGTCACTTCCAGGTTGCTTCGGACCTTGGATAATCATTGACATCATAATGTATTTTTTCTTCATACACAACCAAGGAGCTAGGTTATATATGCACAGAAAGCACCGGCCATGTGCTGTGATTGGTGCTCATATCGCCAAAAGGATTCATCCTGTTCGTACACTCCCTGAGCCTTATACTTCTAGGATCCTTGGCAAAATTTTCAAACTTGTTGTCGATTAATTCCCACTGAGTTCCATCTTTCGGGTGCCTCATAAACTTATTCGCAATTTGCTCATGATGATGCCACAGCAACCTCTTTGCCTCTCCAGGGTTTGCAAACAAACGCCTCAACCTTGGAACTAAAGGCAAGTACCAAACAATCTTGAATGAGATTCCTGTCTTGATCTCGTCGTCCAATTTGTCCTTGTCCTTTTCTCTCCTGCGCTTGTATCACGCATGCTTGCATGTGGGACATGCACGCAAATTTTTGTACTCACCATGGTACAATATACAATCATTCACACAAGTGTGTATCTTCTGTACATCAAGTTCCAATGGGCAAACAATTTTCTTCACTTCATTCGTGCTTCTGGGGAGCACATTATCTTCCGGAAGAATTTCTTTGAAAAGACATAACATCTGTGTGAAGCCTTTGTTTGGTAGACCGTTTGTTGCTTTATATCTGAGAAGCACTAGGGTGGCACTCAACTTGGAATATTTCTTTTGGCAACCTGGATACAATTCTTTCTTGGAGTCTGCATCAATGGTTGGTAGATCCTTGTACCCAATCATATCCTTTTTTGGGCCCTTGAAATATGCAATCATAGCAGCAAAAGCTGGCATAACAAGATTGTCGTCATCTGCGTCAACGTCTTGGTTTTCCAGTGGGCATTTCGGCTTTCCCGTGTTCCATTCGTAGCTTGACGCCTCTGCCCGATGTTAGATTCAACATCCATGTGACACTGATCAGGGTTTAGCATCTCGCTGCCCTGGGTATCTTCATCCATTACCTCCTCTTCACCGTGTATGGTACAACGTGTATATCCATCCACGAATCCCCTAGAGACTAAGTGCATCTGGACTTCTGCAACTTCATGTGACTCTGTATTGGCACAATCAGTAGATGGACACAGGATGTAATCCACATCAACAATTCTCCTCTTTGTACTTTCAGCCAAATTCAAGAACTCTATCACGCCACTGATAAAATCTGCGGTTTTCCGATTCTTCATCCATCGAGATCGTTCCATCCGCAGCACACGAATGGTAATTAAAACAGAACAACAACATTAATACACGGACTAACTACTGCCCAAAGATGCGTGCATAAATCACAAGGTTTTATTTTCGTAATTACTGAGCGCACTCCATGTTGTTATCCAGATGTGCAATGACAAAAATTAATGTCCAGTTAATTTACACACTTAGTACTAGTACAACACTACCCCTAGGAATTGAATACCTTAATTAAGCCACTCATGAAAAGAATATCTTAATTAATTAGCCGCGCGGCGACCTCCACCCAGTAGACAGAGAAGCGCGATGCGGCGGCACGCCAAGACAACAGGGTCGAGGAGAAAATCTTAGTGCGGCTGCCGCCTGAAGTTCAACCTCCACTATCCCGCCATCGACCGCGATGGATGTGCTCGAATCACGCCACCACCAACCTTGATGGTTGAGCTCCTGCTATCTCTCGTCGCAAACCGAGGATTGACCTCCTATAATGCCACCACCGCCTAGTGACCGAGGATTGATCTCTTCTCCGGCAGCCGCTGCCTAGGCCACCGCCGCCATCTCTACATGTAGAGCGGTTGTTTTTTTAACGGATATCCGCAAAGCGGTTGTTTACATGGTAGCACTGTAACCCAATTATATGGAAAGGGTAGTACATCACATACGGTTATGTAACGACAATCGTGTCTAACCTACGTTGTCTTCTCACACGGTTTGGTGCGGAAATCGTGTGTGACGTTGTAATACCTAACACAAATGCCATATATAAACAGTGTGCCATATACAACATATAGGGCCATAAGTAGTTCCCGACCGTTAGCTTATCTCCACAGTTTCCCCATTTCCCCCAAATCCCTACATATCCTCCAAATTCCCTCGCGTGGCGCTGACATTGGGGGAATGCGGACGAGTGGTGCTGATGGTTTCGGTGCGGCTGCTCCTGCTCGTATCGCCGCCACGACGGCGGTCGCCGCCAAGCACTTGCCTAAGGTAATCAGAAGGCAGGTGTCCTACGGATCCGAATCGTCCTGTCAGCTTCCAATCTATCCCAATCTTTTTTAGCATGTCCAAAGTATAACTCCTTGCTGAATCCGTCCCGAATGACACCCCCTCCCCCCAGGAAAGCAATCTGCCGCCAGATTCAGAGCATGACTCCAGACTCCCGCAACACGAGTTTGACTCTGAGTTTTGCGCAACCAAGAAGTACCAAAAGTTGAGATATGTGCACGGGCACACTCCCACTCGACTTGTATGCACGGAGGGACTCGACATTGGCAGGTAGTTTCTTAGTTTCCCCTTAGAGGTTAGTGCTAAGTTCATCATTTTACTTCAGTTAATGCCACCGCTCATCCTGAATACTATTTAACATTGGCAAGGATATGAGGCTTATGACTTTGTTAACTGGCTTATGAAGAATGGCATGGCAGGGGTCAGAGTGTTATCACCAAGCTCGCAGAAGATAAAGTAAAGCTGAAGAAGAAACTGGCTGATCTAGAATGTGCAATCAGTACGATGAAGCAAGAAAGAATCCATCACATGCAAGAGATGAAAGCAAGAGACAAGAAGGAACTAGCATGTGTAGTTCTGGTTGTCGCATTAGCCATGTTCTATGCGCTGTTTGCAATGATGATTAGGGTTTTGGTTTAACAGTATTGCTAAAGCACATCCAGATGTGCTCTAAGTAATGCACATCTAGGTCCTATGTCATTGATGTTACACGAAGATTCATGCAGATATTTTTCTTTGTCTTTTTTATTTTCCTTTGTAATTTGATTATTATTAGCCAACTGTCCTACTCCGTGTGTACCGGTACCGGTGCATAATCCCTAAACTTGTTCCTTCTTTTTGTCCTGAAAAATAAACCAGCCAATAGGAGTCCTGCGCAACCCCGGGAATTGTGACACTCCAAATGTTTTTTATTTGGTTTTTATCAAAAACTTTGTGGTTTTTGAGGAGAGGCCATTTTAAATTTTTTCTTTTTCAGAAAAACCTTCCACTTAAAAACTTTCTTTGCTTTGGCAAGGACTTTATCTTTTCAAACTTTAGTGTTTGATCTTTTGAAACTTCTTCTCTGTTGGTTCTCTCTCAAATTTATTTTTGGGAGTTTAATTTGTTTTCTTTTAAAGTGAAGCTCTATGAATATTTGGGGATTTTCATACCTTGGAACCACCCTTGACTTTGCATTGTTCCCATGTGGTAAAACCCCTCCAAAACCTCCCCTACACCTTGTGATCAACCTAAGTCCTTTGTCCCAACTAATCCAATGGATTTTATTCTAATCATTTTTCCTCTCAAAACAAATTTGAAAAATTATTTGGAGCCTGAGGGATTTTCAAAGCAAGTACTCTTTTTCATTTGAGTTTTGACCTCAAACCAACTCTCCTGGGTAGTCCTTTGTACCCACAACCCAGAACCATCTTGATCCACTCCTCCTCTTTTCAAAATTTTCAAAATTTAGTCTCTGCAAGTTTGGACCAGATTTGCCAAATTTGATGAAATTCATATCTACACTTCCCCAAAAATTCCACCAAAATTCAGGCAGCCTACTTGAGCAATGAGAAGCCAATCCACCTAGTTTCAGCTCAAGGAAAAATCCCTAGATGCCAATTTCATTCTGTCGAACACCTTGCATGCACTGCTGCTGTTCAAAATTCAGAAAAATTCAGTCTCAGTGTCGTTTGCATTCGTCAGTTCCCCTCACGGGTAGACAGTGCACTTGGCACGTTCCTTGCAGCCTCTACCTCTTGTCTGGAGCTTCACACGCGTGCGTGGAGCCTTCCTGGCGTCGGTAGCAGCGAGCCTCGCCGGCGTTGGGAGCTTCTGCGGTGGCTGCACCTCCCGTGGCGGCCAACAAGGGCCCGAGCCCTCTCGCCACGCCACCCGGCGCCGCCCAAGGCCCCTTGGCTCTCCGCGTGTCCCTGCCGTGCTAGCGCACGCCCGTGGAACCGTCGCCGTGGCCCGGCAAGCACGGAACGTGCTCCCTACCGCCGACGTGCCGTGCCACCCCCGTTCCGTCGAGCTCACCCTCAGCACCAAGTCCCAGCCCGTTTAGCGCCTAAATGGGACCGGTGGACCTCAACGACGAAGCCCAAGCCCCTAATCCCCCTGCACATCCCCGGCTCCGCCGTAATCACTCGCCGGAGATCCTCGTTCACGGCAACCGCCTCGGGCTGCCTATAAAAAGGGCCCCCGAGCTCACCCTCGTGCACGCCTCATCCCCACTCCTCACCAAAGCCACGCCAGGCCACTAGGGGGACCCCGAGGAGGTATTCCCCCTCAACTCCGGCCGCCCCGATCCGCCTCGGACGCCACCTCGATTCGCTCCGGTGAGGCCACCTCCGGTGCCCAAACCCCGTCCGTTACCCTCTCTAGCTACCAGGAGCCTAACCCCCTCGTCAATTTGATCTCTGTAGCTCTCTCCGACGAGTTCCTCGACCACCCGAGCCGCCGTCCGCCGGAGCAAAGCTCGCCGTCGACGTGGTACTCGCCGGCGACCACCACCACCACCAACCAACGCGGAATGGCGCCCTGAGCATGGAGGTACCCTCCGATCCCCCTGCCTCGCCGTGGATCGCCGCCGGCGACCACCGCGGCTCTCGGGCGCCGACGAGCTTCGCTCCCCCCTTTTTCAAATTCAAACCTGATGCGTGGGACCCCCACCGTCAGCCTCTCTGCTCTCTCTGTTGAAACGTTTTCTGGAAGCGCCTTCGGGCAAAGTACGTTTTCCCTTTGGGCTGGCGTAGTTTCTGCCGAAGCGTTTTCTGTTTTTATAAGCTAGCCCCTGGAAATCTTCTGTTTCATTACAGATTAGTCCCTGGACAAAAACCCTTATAACTTTTAAGCAGAAAAGTATTTTTGATCGATTCTTTTTCTGTTCTCTTTAAAATTTTGTCTAGTTTTTTATCATATTTATTTGAAAAATATTTGGTATACTTGCTGTGCACTCCTTGGTATTTACGATAGCACATATATTTTCTTTATACCGTAGATACCGAAGGAGGTGACGGAGCCGCGAACTTCACCGAGCTAGGCTCCGACTACTCTGAACCAGGCAAGCATGTTTGAACTTTTGATACGATGAGTGTCTTGGCATGTTTTGCATTTAGTTAGTTTCATGGCATGTTGAGAAGCATATCGATGAACGTTATCTTATGCGATAATGAGGTAAGTGAGTTCGATGATCCATAAGTGGATGGATGTGAGTATGAATGGCCCTGTGATGGCATGAGGATGGGTGAGATGGCAGTGTTGTAGCATGCCAGTCTTATGCCGGACTATGTGACTTCGATGTCAAACCGTACCGGTCCAGTTCCTCTCATTTCCTTCCCTGTACTACCACATGTTTTCTAGAAGGAATATGGTTTAGTAAGTTGCAAACCGCTTTTCTGATACACACCAAAAGGAGAGGCCGTGATGATGGTTCCATGGCCCTGGATTAAAGCCAGTCATCCGGTCAGGGGGCATGGGTGTTTCCGGTTGGGACCGAGAGGGGGGCACCCCTTAGAGCGCGCGTATATAAATTTGATCCCATGCTATTCGAGATTGTGATCTCCCTGTCTCAAAAGTTTTTCTTGGACGATGTCTAGGGTGATTCCTAGCATCGAGAGGTAGGATGGGTGTGTACTGGTTAGCTGTGTTTTCTTCCGAAATACCGTAAACGGAACTAGTCCTTCATGACTACGGAAATCCGTTGGCTGTGGGAATAATTTTGTACAAACTCTGCAGAGTCATATATCCCTCCAAATCATCTATTCCATGTCCAAATTCGTATTATCTTGTCCTAACAATGAGAGTTTTGATGACAGAGACTCCGGCGATTCGCATGAGTGCTAATTCCGGTTAAATGATTATTCCTGTGGGTGGACTAACCCATTTATTCTCATGAATTAAATGTTTCTTAGGAGTATTATTTACTTGTGAATCAAAGCCCTTTCTGTGATGTCGCCCCGACGTCCGACTGTGGCATTTCTTTTAAAGCCCTTTTTGTGATGTCGCCCCGACGTCCGACTGTGGCATTTCTTTTAAAGCCCTTTCTGTGATGTCGCCCCGACGTCCGACTGTGGCATTTCTTTTAAAGCCCTTTATGTGGTGTCGCTACGACGCCCGACTGTGGCATCATTTCCCTAATTTTATTTGTTCCCCTTTCGAGGCGTCGCTTCAGACACCCGATCGATATTTATTTATGCTTTGTTGGGGTTTCAGGCGGACTACCGCCGTTTCCCTTTTACTTACCTTGTTATGCAATTTTTTTTAATGTACATTGATGAATTTATTCGTGACGCATCCATGCATGCATTTGTTATATCTTACGTCCGAACTGTCTTGCGAGTACTTTCAAAGTACTCACTGGCTTGTTGATTTGGCCAGATGCTGATGAAGGCGATCTCATGGATGAAGAGTTTGATAGCGAGTCCGACACTTAGAGGAGTCCCAGTCAGTCTCGTGCGACCCTGGATTTGGTCACTGTTTTATATCCGCTTCCGCTACCAAATAAATTCATCGAGCCTCACCTCGACGCTCGATGAGATGATAGACTTAGAGTCTTGTATTTCTCTCCCCGCTGTGTTTTTCCACCATCGCCCTATCCTCGAGTCAGTAGTATGTCTCCACACCACTGTGTCATGTCCGCCATTATGTATAATTATTGGCGTGCTTGTAATAATTTGGTTGAGCAACCGTAGTTCGACCCTGTAATATAATTTATGCTACTGGCTTATTGTATCAAGAAATTGTCTACCAGTGAGGAGGATTTCTCTCATACTGGACTCAAAAGATTGGTTTCTCAATAAATATTTTCATTGGAAAACCGGTCGTGACAAGCTTGGTACCAGAGCCAGGCTGACTGTAGGAAGCCACTAGGTGCGATCGCTAATTAGTTATTAGCATGATAGAGCAAATTTATATTTTTGCAATTGTAGTCATTTTCTGTCAGTCAGCATAAATTTATGATCTGACCCTGCAGAATTTTTGCCTACTTTTGTAGATGGCCGACAACAGCTGCGAGTCTCAGACCTTCGCCAACGTGCCCGATGGGTTCGTCAAGCTTCTTTCTTTCATCGTTCAGGTCGCGATGGGGCCATCCGTGCGCCCAGTCTTCACACTCTGTCAGCATCGAGTCAATGACAGTCTGACCATGCACCAGGCCGCGGTACAGTTCAAGGGAGGGCGTGGTGAGTTACGCCGCTTCCGGTTCGTGGGAAGAGCCATGCCTACGGAGAGGCATGCTATGTAGATGGCAGCCCGCGAGGCGATAGCTCGTCTCAGGGATGTCCTTCCCGTGATGAAGACTCGTCGTTACCGTTATCTTCCTTGCCATGTGCCTTACACCTGTCACTACGCATACTCCTGCCCCAGAGGAGAACGAGACGAGGCTTGTGAGATGCTCATTGAGTATCTCCGGGCCCTGGAGGCAGCCTTCGACAACCTGGTGGACGACTTCGTAGCTACCCGCATGGACTCAGTCCATGGCTGTGCTGCCAACAGGAGGGAGCTCCTACCCATCGCTCCCCCACTGACTTTGGTCTCGTCCTCAGCATCTTATACGCCTACTCGTCGCCTGCCTTCTACCGAAGAATTCAACTAAGTCATTGCACCCACTTCAGCGCGCACTGCACCACCCTTCGCGCCCGCTCCTGTACGTGTTGCTCTGCCCCTGGCAACCGCTCCGTCCACTCTGCGCAACACTACACGTATGGAGCCCATTAGCGAGGAGGAAGTCGAGTCCCCAACCTCGCTACGCCTCGCCCTCGGCAGGGCAAAGGAGGTCGTCAACATCTCTGCCTGAGTACGCTTAGCTGTCGTGTATTGTATCGCTTTGTAAGATATGTACATAGGTTGTGAGAAGTAGCCTGTTTGCGCATCATGTAGGATCTGGAGAAGTGCACTAGCCTAAATAACATGTCAGGATTATGTACGCATATCCTGAGTGATGTATTGTATAATTACCGCTCGCGTGTAAGATATGTAATGAGCAGTCCTTCTCCGTGCGCAAGTCGATTTGTTTTTCTTAAGTAAGCTGAGTTATTTATTTCTATTTGCCAGCTTTATGCATTTATGGTTTTGTTTTGCGACTCTTTCCGCTTTTCTTATGAGCTTTACAAAATATATCCCCAGAGTGAAAAATGTCTCGTCCTTGGACACGCTCCATGCCAACTCCACCAGAGGAAAATTATGATACACAACCCAACAACGAGTTCACTCAGGGACAATCAAGCCAACAGGGCAGTGAATCGGCACTTTCACAAATGTGCCGCCTTTATGAGCAGAGTCAGCAACAACATCGTGAGATGATGAACCAAGTCATCAACATGGGGAATCATCATGGACAGTATCAGCAGCATTCCAAGTTATCTGAGCTACAGAAGACACGTCCTCAAACATTTTCTCACACTAACAAGCCTCTTGAAGCCGAGGACTGGCTTCAAGATATGGAGAGGAAATTAATTATTGCAATGTGTTCAGATCTCGAGAAAGTACTATATGCTCCACACTATCTCACAGGAGCAGCCGCATCGTGGTGGGAGAATTTTCTGCACATGCATCCCAACGAAAATGACATAACCTGGGATGATTTCAAGGAAGGTTTCCGTGGTGCACATATTCCTAAGAGTATTATGAAAATCAAGAAGAGAGAATTCGATGACCTCAAACAAAGGAACATGACAGTGTCAGATTACAACAGTCAATTTACCCTATTATCCCGCTACGCCAATGAGGAGCGTATGACTGAAATCAAGAAGATGGAGAAATTCCTTGACGGTCTGGCGCCCGCGCTTAAATGCCAACTGGTCGTGCACACTTTTCCTGCTTTTAAAACACTGGTGGACAAGGCCATTACTCTGGAAAATGAGAGACGCAGTCTGGAAGATATCCGCAAGCGAAAAAGGGACCAGACTAATCACGCTCGCAATCACCGAAGCAAGACAGATTTTCAAAAGGGTGGGACACACAAATTCTCATCCAATGTCTCACGCCCAATCAAGAATTTTCATGCAAGGGACAAGGAATTCACCTATCGCCCCGGCGTTACTTGTTACGCTTGTGGAGAAGAAGGGCACTATGCCAAACAGTGCCCCAAGCCAAGGAGTTCAACCCCAAAGCCGAACAACGGCGGCAATAATTCAGCGCCCAAGCGAAACAATTTCAATCCCAACAATAACCACAGGAAGGGTCACCTGAACCATGTAACCAAAGAGGAGGCACAAAATGCTCCGGATATCGTACTCGGTACGTTTCCTGTCAACACAATACCTGCAATGGTTTTGTTTGATTCTGGAGCCTCTCACTCTTTCATTTTGAAAAGTTTTGCTTTGCAAAATAATTTTTCAATACTTCCTTTGGAGAAATCCATAACCATCACGTCCCCTGGGATTCAGCAAGTTACTCAGAATTACTGTCAGAATGTGGTCATTGAGCTCGAAGGATTGGAGTTTCACGCAAATCTTATTGTATTGGAAAATAAAGGACTGGATGTCATCCTAGGGATGGATTGGCTAACCATAAAGGTTTTATCGACTGTTTCAACAGGACCGTGATTCTCACACACCACCAAGGGAAGACAATAAGAGTATCAGCCAAGGAAGGAAGAATACCCCGGCAACCGAGATTAAATAAGGTGGACGTTTCTGAGCTAAACAAGGTTCCAGTAGTGTGTGAATTTCCGGATGTATTCCCTGAAGAGCTGCCAGGCATGCCACCAGACCGAGAAATAGAATTCCGCATTGAGCTAGCACCAGGAACCACCCCCATATACAAGAAACCATACAGAATGGCACCATCCGAGTTGATCGAGTTGAAGAAGCAAATAAAGGAATTACTGGAAAAAGGATACATTCGAGCCAGCTCCTCACCTTGGGGATCACCAATTTTATTTGCCAAAAAGAAGGATGGAACGCTGAGATTGTGTATTGACAATCGAGCACTTAACATGGTCACAGTCAAAAACAAATACCCGATGCCAAGGATAAACGATTTGTTTGATCAACTTGCTCAGGCCAAGGTATTCTCAAAAATTGACTTAAGGTCAGGATACCATCAACTGAAGGTACGAACGGAAGATATCCCCAAAACAGCCTTCACCTCCAGATATGGACTGTACGAGTTCACAGTGATGCCATTTGGATAAACTAACGCCCCAGCATATTTTGTTCACCTCATGAACAAAGTATTTATGAAGTTTATGGACAAGTTCGTCGTGGTATTCATCGACGATATTTTGGTATACTCCAAGACACCAGAAGAGCACGCAGAACATCTCAGGATTGTGCTAGGAGAGCTAAGAAAACACCAATTGTATGCCAAGTTCAGCAAGTGCGAATTTTGGCTAAGACAAGTAGGTTTTCTAGGCCACGTGCTGACTCAAGACGGTATCGCAGTGGACCCAGAGAAAGTCAAGGCCGTACTTGACTGGAAATCACCAGCCAGCGTAACGGACATACGGAGTTTCCTGGGAATGGCAGGATATTACCGCAGATTTATTGAAGGATTTTCCACCATAGCCAAGCCTATGACACAGTTGCTCAAGAAAGATAAGAAGTTTGAGTGGACAGAAGCCTGCGAGAAAAGTTTCCAAGAGCTAAAGCGGAAGTTAACAACAGCACGGTATTAATTGTACCCGACATACACAAGAATTTTGAAGTATATTGTGACGCGTCCAGAAAGGGTCTCGGATGCGTGTTGATGCAAGAAGGCAAGGTTGTCGCCTATGCTTCAAGGCAACTTCGCAAGCATGAGGAAAATTATCCCACTCATGACTTAGAAATGGCAGCAGTTATTCATGCACTCAAGGAATGGAGGCATTTCTTACTTGGGAATCGATGTGAAATATATACGGATCACAAAAGTCTCAAATATATTTTCACGCAGCCAGAACTAAATTTACGGCAACGACGCTGGTTGGAATTGGTAATACCATCTAGGGAAAGCAAATGTAGTGGCCGATGCCCTGAGTCGGAACCCCAGCTCCGACGGAAACTATCTGCACAGCTTGAGGCCCGAATTCCCTCAAGAATTTGCCAAGCTCAACTTGATAATGGTAGCAGAAGGCACCATATCAAACTTGGAAATACAACCCAACCTTGTGGAGAAAATTAAAGAAGCTCAGCCCGGACACCCCAGCATTGAAGGAATTAAAAGAAAGTTGAGTATGGGCAAGGCCTCGGAATTCGTCATATACAATGAAGGAATATTATGGTACGGAGAAAGGCTATGCGTGCCAAACATAGAAGACCTTAAACAGCAAATTTTAGCTGAAGCACACACCACTCCATATTCGATCCACCCTAGAGGAACCAAAATGTATAAGGATATTCAGGAAAGATTTTGGTGGCACGGTATGAAGAGGGACATAGCCGCCTTCATTGCATGTTGCGACTCATGTCAACGCATAAAAGCAGAACATCAGAGACCAGCCGGACTACTGCAACCTAACAAAATACCTGAGTGGAAATGGGATGAAATGGGGATGGATTTTATTGTCGGACTACCTCGGTCACGACACGAGAATGATGCCATATGGGTCATCACTGACAGGTTAACCAAAGTGGCACACTTTATTCCAGTGAAGACAACCTACACCACTCAAAGGCTTGCCAGGATTTATCTTTCCCGCATAGTTTGTCTGCACGGTGTCCCGAAGACTATAATATCCGACAGAGGCACTCAGTTTGTCTCAAGATTTTGGGAGCATTTACAACAGGCTCTGGGAACCCAACTAGCCTTCAGTACCGCATACCATCCACAGACTGATGGACAAACAGAATGCGTAAACCAGGTTTTAGAAGACATGCTAAGGGCATGTGTCCTCACATATGGAACCAGTTCGGAAGAAAGCCTGCCATACGCCGAGTTCGCGTATAACAATAGCTACCAGGCCAGCCTACAAATGGCACCATTTGAGGCTTTGTACGGACGAAGATGTCGTACCCCGTTAAATTGGTCAGAGACCGGGGACAGCCGCATCTTCGGGCCAGACCTGCTCAGAGAAGCCGATGAAAAGGTCAAGCTAATCAGAGACCGACTTAAGACCGCTCAAAGTCGACAGAAGAGTTATTATGATCAGAAACATCGTAGGGTCAGCTTCGAACCAGGTGAGTTCGTATACCTGAGAGTGTCCCCGATGAGAGGATTGCAACGGTTTAAGATTAAAGGAAAGTTAGCACCAAGATTCATTGGACCATTCTGCATAGTGGCATGAAGAGGCACTATAGCCTACCAGCTAGACTAACCCGAAGACTTGTCCGACATTCACGACGTGTTCCACGTCTCTCAATTAAGGAAGTACGTAAGCAACCCAGAGAAACAAGTATCCCATGAAAACATTGATGTGCAGCCAGACCTCACTTATCGAGAATGTCCCGTAAGAATATTAGAGGAATCTGAAAGGAGGACCCGACAGAAGACCATCAAGTTTTTCAAAGTCCAGTGGAGCAATCACACCGACAGTGAAGCAACTTGGGAAAGCGAGGATTTTCTTCGGACAGAGCATCCACACTTATTTAAGGATCAGCTGAAATCTCGGGGACGAGATTTTTCCTAAGGGGGTAGGTGTTGTGACACTCCAAATTTTTTTATTTGGTTTTTATCAAAAACTTTGTGGTTTTTGAGGAGAGGCCATATTAAAATTTTTCTTTTTCAGAAAAACCTTCCACTTAAAAACTTTCTTTGCTTTGGCAAGGACTTTATCTTTTCAAACTATAGTGTTTGATCTTTTGAAACTTCTTCTCTGTTGGTTCTCTCTCAAATTTATTTTTGGGAGTTTAATTTGTTTTCTTTTAAAGTGAAGCTCTATGAAAATTTGGGGATTTTCATACCTTGGAACCACCCTTGACTTTGCATTGTTCCCATGTGGTAAAACCCCTCCAAAACCTCCCCTACACCTTGTGATCAACCTAAGTCCTCTGTCCCAACTAATCCTAACAAGTTTTGGATTTTATTCTAATCATTTTTCCTCTCAAAACCAATCTGAAAAATTATTTGGAGCCTGAGGGATTTTCAAAGCAAGTACTCTTTTTCATTTGAGTTTTGACCTCAAACCAACTCTCCTGGGTAGTCCTTTGTACCCACAACCCAGAACCATCTTGATCCACTCCTCCTCTTTTAAAAATTTTCAAAATTTAGTCTCTGCAAGTTTGGACCAGATTTGCCAAATTTGATGAAATTCATATCTACACTTCCCCAAAAATTCCACCAAAATTCAGGCAGCCTACTTGAGCAAGTTTCAGCTCAAGGAAAAATCCCTAGATGCCAATTTCATTCTGTCGAACACCTTGCATGCACTGCTGCTGTTCAAAATTCAGAAAAATTCAGTCTCAGTGTCGTTTGCGTTCGTCAGTTCCCCTCACGGGTAGACAGTGCACTTGGCACGTTCCTCGCAGCCTCTCCCTCCTGTCTGGAGCTTCACACGCGTGCGTGGAGCCTTCCTTGCATCGGTAGCAGCGAGCCTCGCCGGCGTTGGGAGCTTCTGCGGTGGCTGCACCTCTCGTTGCGGCCAACAAGGGCCCGAGCCCTCTCGCCACGCCACCCGGCGCCACCCAAGGCCCCTTGGCTCTCCGCGTGTCCCTGCCGTGCCAGCGCACGCCCGTGGCACCGTCGCCGTGGCCCGGCAAGCACGGAACGTGCTCCTTGCCGCCGACGTGCCGCGCCACCCCCGTTCCGTCGAGCTCACCCTCAGCACCAAGTCCCAGCCCGTTTAGCGCCTAAATGGGACCGGTGGACCTCAACGACGAAGCCCAAGCCCCTAATCCCCCTGCACATCCCCGGCTCTGCCGAAATCACTCGCCGGAGATCCCCTTTCACAGCAAACGCCTTGGGCTGCCTATAAAAAGGGCCCCCGAGCTCACCCTCGTGCACGCCTCATCCCCACTCCTCACCAACGCCACGCCAGGCCACTAGGGGGACCCCGAGGAGGTCTTCCCCCTCAACTCCGGCCGCCTCGATCCGCCTCGGCCGCCACCTCGATTCGCTCCGGTGAGGCCACCTCCGGCGCCAAAACCCCGTCCGTTACCCTCTCTAGCTACCAGGAGCCTAACCCCCTCGTCAATTTGATCTCTGCAGCTCTCTCCGACGAGTTCCTCGACCACCCGAGCCGCCGTCCGCCGGAGCAAAGCTCGCCGTCGACGTGGTACTCGCCGGCGACCACCACCACCACCAACCAACGCGGAATGGCGCCCTGAGCACGGAGGTACCCTCCGATCCCCCTGCCTCGTCGTGGATCGCCGCCGGCGACCACCGCGGCTCTCGGGCGCCGACGAGCTTCGCTCCCCCCTTTTTGAAATTCAAACCTGACGCGTGGGACCCCTGTTCGACGAGTTTCTGCCGAAGCGTTTTCTGTTTTTATAAGCTAGCCCCTGGAAATCTTCTGTTTCATTACAGATTAGTCCCTGGACAAAAACCCTTATAACTTTTAAGCAGAAAAGTATTTTTGATCGATTCTTTTTCTGTTCTCTTTAAAATTTTGTCTAGTTTTTTATCATATTTATTTGAAAAATATTTGGTATACTTGCTGTGCACTCCTTGGTATTTACGATAGCACATATATTTTCTTTATACCGTAGATACCGAAGGAGGTGACGGAGCCGCGAACTTCACCGAGCTAGGCTCCGACTACTCTGAACCAGGAAAGCATGTTTGAACTTTTGATATGATGAGTGTCTTGCCATGATTTGCATTTAGTTAGTTTCATGGCATGTTGAGAAGCATATCGATGAACGTTATCTTATGCGATAATGAGGTAAGTGAGTTCGATGATCCATAAGTGGATGGATGTGAGTATGAATGGCCATGTGATGGCATGAGGATGGGTGAGATGGCAGTGTTGTAGCATGCCAGTCTTATGCCGGACTATGTGACTTCAGTGTCAAACCGTACCGGTCCAGTTCCTCTCATTTCCTTCCCTGTACTACCACATGTTTTCGGCAAGGAATATGGTTTAGTAAGTTGCAAACCGCTTTTCTGGTACACACCAAAAGGAGAGGCCGTGATGATGGTTCCATGGCCCTGGATTAAAGCCAGTCATCCGTTCAGGGGGCATGTGTGTTTCTGGTTGGGACCGAGAGTGGGGCACCCCTTAGAGGGCGCGTATATAAATTTGATCCCGTGCTATTCGAGATTGTGATCTCCCCTCTCAAAAGTTTTTCTTGGACGATGTCTAGGGTGATTCCTAGCATCGAGAGGTAGGATGGGTGTGTACTGGTTAGCTGTGTTTTCTTCCGAAATACCGTAAACGGAACTAGTCCTTCGTGACTACGGAAATCCATTGGCTGTGGGAATAATTTTGTACAAACTCTGCAGAGTCATATATCCCTCCAAATCATCTATTCCATGTCCAAATTCATATTATCTTGTCCTAACAATGACAGTTTTGATGACAGAGACTCCGGTGATTCGCATGAGTGCTAATTCCGGTTAAATGATTATTCCTGTGGGTGGACTAACCCATTTATTCTCATGAATTAAATGTTTCTTATGAGTATTATTTACTTGTGAATCAAAGCCCTTTCTGTGATGTCGCCCCGACGTTCGACTGTGGCATTTCTTTTAAAGCCCTTTTTGTGATGTCGCCCTGATGTCCGACTATGGCATTTCTTTTAAAGCCCTTTCTGTGATGTCGCCCCGACGTCCGACTGTGGCATTTCTTTTAAAGCCCTTTCTGTGATGTCGCCCCGACGTCCGACTGTGGCATTTCTTTTAAAGCCCTTTATGTGGTGTCGCTACGACGCCCGACTGTGGCATCATTTCCCTAATTTTATTTGTTCACCTTTCGAGGCGTCGCTTCAGACACCCGATCGATATTTATTTATGCTTTGTTGGGGTTTCAGGCGGACTACCGCCGTTTCCCTTTTACTTACCTTGTTATGCAAAAAAAAATTAATGTACATTGATGAATTTATTCGTGACGCATCCATGCATGCATTTGTTATATCTTACGTCCGAACTGTCTTGCGAGTACTTTCAAAGTACTCACTCGCTTGTTGATTTGGCCAGATGCTGACGAAGGCGATCTCATGGATGAAGAGTTTGATAGCGAGTCCGACACTTAGAGGAGTCCCAGTCAGTCTCCTGCGACCCTGGATTTGGTCACTGTTTTATATCCGCTTCCGCTACCAAATAAATTCATCGAGCCTCACCTCGACGCTCGATGAGATGATAGACTTAGAGTCTTGTATTTCTCTCCCCGCTGTGTTTTTCCACCACCGCCCTATCCTCGAGTCAGTAGTATATAGCCACACCACTGTGTCATGTCCGCCATTATGTATAATTATTGGCGTGCTTGTAATAATTTGGTTCAGCAACCACAGTTCGACCCTGTAATATAATTTATGCTACTGGCTTATTGTATCAAGAAATTGTCTACCAGTGAGGAGGATTTCTCTCATACTGGACTCAAAAGATTGGTTTCTCAATAAATATTTTTATTGGAAAACCGGTCGTGACAGGAATTTGGAGCGATTGGGTACAAATAATTGCGGTTGATTATATCAGCGGTTAGATAATTGGCATTTCCTCTTCTCTGCATACCCCGCTTAAGTGTCCACCATCTTTGTCGTCGCTGGCAGGCCGCGCTACACACTGGCACACAATCTGCAGCCATGTCAAGCGATGGCGAGGACGATAGTTCGGCCAGCAGTCTGGTGCCCGATGATAGGTCAACATCGGAATCATCCCGCTCGTCTTCCATGAGTCCGGTGTGGATCCCAGACCTTGATTATATCCGGATCATGAAAGGGATGCCGCCTCCGGAGTCGTGAGACGACAACCAGATGGACGAGGAGCCATCGGAGGACGGAGAAGAGGACGACGCTGATGATGACGAGGAATGGTCAAACAAGGAGGAGGAGGACGATGACAACAATGACGATGATGACGGCGGCGGCAATGAAAAGCCAACCGTCAATGGCAAGAAGCATCCTTGCCAAGACGATGTCGCGGGGCCATCCAACAACAACAAGAAGAAGAAGGACGAAATTAAGCAGACTGTACATATCTCTGTTTCCATTCGCTCATATTAATTTTTCATCTCTATTTATCCTATCAATCTCATCGCAGATGGTTAGCAATAAGTATTTGACAGAGATCTTCTACATTATCGCCCACAGGTTGGTTTGTTGAATTCCGTGCCCTGACGAGCACACAATTCACAAAAAAGTTTGTATGGGCTGTCTATAATGATCGCACACAATTCTGATTACCGACCTGTTTGCCGGGTATCACACACATCTTGTTACGCCGAATCATTTGTGTTCATGTTGATCATCGCAAACAGTTCATCGGAGCGAACTGTATGCCGTATATTGCACACACATTGATATGACTGCCTGCTTCTGTTGTTCTATCTAATCGCAAACAGTTCGTATGGATCAACTATATGCCCTGCATCGCACACGCAACTAAAATCTGAACCGTGTTTGATGCATCCTCCACCGCAAACGGTTTGCACCTTTTTGACGGTTATTTTACACAACTGTTTGCGATTATTGCATCGCACAAGGTTTCGTCGAAGGGTCTCTGATCGTAGTGTCGCGTTAGCAGCAGCCTGCAGTAGTGAGTAATGCATGCTTGCCATACCTAAATATCTATTTAGTGTCACTAGTTGTAGCTTAAGAGCATCTCTAGCCATTCAGCCTCCAAGGGCGTTTTTCGGAGGAAAATAGTGCCTTTTGGGGCACCGCCGGCGGGTTTTTTGGCATGGGGGTGAACCGATTCCCAGCCGCGACCGCAATGGCATAGGCCCAAAAATATTTAAAACGCCGAAACTCGATGAAATTCTATTAATTTGGACGAAATATAGGAAAATTCATTGATATTTATTCGAATTCACATAGATAAAAACATATGAAACACCGAGTTCACCCAGGAGGTTGTAGAAGACGGTGTAGTCGTCGCTGTTGTCGTCGCCGTTGTTGCTCGGCGGCCCGTCCTTTAGGGCGGCCTGGCTGTAGCCCTGCCCTACATCGCCGCTGCGGACTGGCTCACTCGATGTAGTGACCTCGTCATCACTATCGGAGAGCACGATGACATCACTCTCGTCGCGGTCATGGCGCCGCTTGGCGACTTCTTCCAGAGCAAGGCACTAGCACACCATCTCCTGCGCCATGTAGTCCCCATGCGACCAGGCGAAGCCGCTCTCGAGTTCGACGGCCATGGCCTAGTGCTCCTGCTTCACCACGGTCGTCGACTCCTTCTTTGGCTTCACCCGGCGAATGGGGCCGCGGGGAGGAGAAGGGACGCAGTCACCCTTGTTTATGAAGAGGTTGCCCTCGCGGCTGTGCCAACGGAGTGGCGTCCCCTGCCACTCGGGCTTGACGAGGATGAGTGTCACCCGCACCGATGCGGAGGAGTGGGAGTTAGAGGATGAGGAGGACGCCAAGTCCATGCGCCTTGGCAACCAGGAGCTTCCACGACCGCGAGAGAAGCACCACGACGCCGTCGTGGCTCATTGCCGCCCTTGATGTGCGCAAGGACGGCAGTGAGAGTTTGCTCAGGTGCACCACCCTTTGACGGCAGCCCTCTGAGTTGTGGTGCCCCCTTGGCCTCGGGCTGCCGTTGGGATGATTGGAAGTACGTGGTCCACAACGCGTCGTTGTGTGGGTGCATGCTCTGGCAGGTTGGCCCGGATCGCAGCTATCTCGGTGGGGCGTTCTATCGGATTCAGGGCTTCGCAGACCAAGGAAAGGTCCGAACTTGGGGGCATGTGTGAAGAACTCAACCTCTCCAACCGACAGTTCGTCACCCCACGGCCTAGCTTGATAAATGAGAAAGAAGATGGACATGACATTTTACCCAGATTTGGGCCACCTTAAGGTGTAATACCCTACTCCTGCTTTGGGGTGGATTGGCCTCACGAGGGGCTGAGGATGAACTATTACAAAGGAAGAACAACCACGCGAGGTCTGTTCTGGTCTGGGTGTAAGTTGATGGTCTCTCGCCTCTCTTGGTGGTTGCTAGCCTATATTTATAGTGGCTTCGGTCCTCTTCCTCCAAAACGAAGGAGGGAAGGGATCCCACAGTGGCCAATTTGAAAGGGGACATGTAGTACATCTTATCCTGACGAAAGGTGGTCTTCGCCTGCAAAGCTTCTCATAGTGATGTCGTGGTGGGCTTGGTGATGACATTCGTCCTGCCGTCCTGGCGGTCTTGGTCTCGTTGCATGGGAATGGAAACCTTTGGCTGATACCTCGGGACCCCGCGCCTGCGCTTGCCTCCTTAGCACCAAAGAGGAAACCTGCTCCTCTGCGCCTACTGACGCCTGCTGGGCCTCAGTCGTCATGGCTTGCGTCACCTCAACCTCATGAGGTGGGCACCTGCATAGGAATGTCTGCTCCTCAGGAGCCAGCCTGGGGAGGCCGCTCCCTCCGGAGGTCTTGATGTCGCCCGCCTCGCGAGGCTTGGCCCCTCGTGAGGGTCTTGTCTTGAAGGTTTTGAAGATGGGCCATACCTGGCTGTCGATGAAGCCACGCCGTGGGATGCAGGTAGGCAAGTCTGGGTACATACCCTAGTTCCGAGGACGCCGACACGTTCCGAGTCGGAGGGCGGCGGACGTACGGGGATGCCCCCGGCGCTCAGCTGCCATGCCCCTCTACTAGGGAAATGCTTGTACAGAGGATCTTAGTAGTAGCGCTTTTTAAAAGGCACCGCTGCTACTAAATATCAGTAGCACTTGGCCGCGGAAAGTGCTGTTACTATGCACTTACCTGTAGTGTTGTATTTATAAAACATGCTACTACTATAATTGCCAGACCGGCAGGCCAGGCATACTAGTAGCGCTTGTATGCAGAAAGCTCTACTGCTATTGTACGTAGTAGTAGCGCTTTCCTCCCACAAGTGCTACTACTACGTGCACCTTATCCACACTCCGACCTGCGCGCGTTCCCCCACGCGCCGCCGTCCCCCGCGCCGGTCTTCTCCCGCCAGCCGCCCTCCCGCACTGGCCCTCCTCCCCTGCCGGCCGCCCCCCGCGTGGCCCGTCCTCCACCAAGAGGTACTCCTTCTCCCTCTTCCTCCTCCTCCCTAGTTTGTTTTTAACCCTAGCTAGTTGAAAAATGTAGGTTAAATATTTTAATAATATAATGGATTATGATCTTAGGTGTTTAATCTTAGAATAATGTAGTATGAACCCTAGCTAGTTATGATCGAACCATGTTCAAAATGTAGGTTTTAATTAGGTGTAACTAATATAATTTAGGTATTTTAGGCGTTTAATTTTAGAATAATGTAGTATGAACCCTAGTTATGATCGAACCATGTTGAAAATGTAGGTTTTTAATTAGGTGTAGTTAATAGAGTTTAGGTGTTTCAGGTGTATTTAACAGAATTCTAGGTTGATTCCTTTTGAAGTGGACATGTCATATTTTGAACATGTCACATTTGTTGTTATTTTTTAGTTAAAGCAATTATTCCTGCATCGACGTCGACGATGCCTATCCCGCATCCTCGTTGTCGACTCGACGGAGGAGGCCTTCTTGATCAGAGGGGCCATGTCCGGGACTGGGCTCCGGCGGGCTGGTACTGGGAGGTGCTACCTTTCGGGGGGTGGAGCTTGGTGAGGAGCCAGCCCGTCATTGACCCTAACCTTCTTTGGTGGCGGTCGCATACACCAGTGATGGCGAGGAGGCTTTCGTCCTCCGCGGAGGTGGTACGTCACAGTGTAATTGAGGAGGACGAGCATGTCTGTCGCTACATGGTTGCGTTGGAGAACGGGTTCGACAATACCTGGAAGCTTCTTCAGGGATCTCACTTGAACTATGATCCTATAATGGTTCCTTCTCTTTGGGTGTCCACCGCCCGCGCCGATACCCCTCGTTCGCTATGGTTTTAGCTGTATTAGTGATGTTATATGTATGATACTATTCGAGATGTATTAGTGATAATATTTGACGATGTATAGACGCAAGAGATGACTTAGTTTTGCTTATTCAATGCATGCTAATTTCAATACTAATTTATTTTATTGTTTAGTCTTGCTTATTGAATGTTCAAATTGGAGAACTACTCCTATTTTCAATGCTCAAATTGGAGAGCATTATGCAAGGCGTATGCATTTGATTAGTTGATAGCATATCGGGTTTCACTAAGTCCTAAGATGAGGATAATAATGTTTTTGTTTATATTTTGTTTTTGCAAAAATCAAGGAGCCCCTTCATCATCCCCGCCGTCGTCCCCATCACCGACCCCCTCCGACCTCGAGGTGAGACCAGCCAGTCATGTATATCTTGTGTTACTGAAATAGGATATGTGCTTGCCCAAGTGGCCGGCCATGTTTGCAAGTAACTGTCAGGACCCCAATCCTAAGTCACACCGATTTAGCATGTAAGACATCATATCACTTTCCGGCCTCACACACGGTATCCCCATGGGTGCCACCTTACCTGGCCCGGGACCGTTCGCGCCTTTTGGCTCACGTATATAATAGTGTCGCTAGCATCCATATGACAGAGAACCCGAGCCAACATGACTAGTCATAAACCCAAGGTGGAACTAACTTACAGGGACAGGCATACATGACCCAGCAACGAACGTGTCGATCATCAACGTATGAACCCAAGTCGTAGCGAGCTACAAGGACTTAAAGGAACAATGCGTGACATTTCCCTGAAGGGACAGACATAGGAACGAAGAAGGACACATGCCGGGCAGCCTAAGTGTTCCGGAGCAGTAGCAAGCTACCATGGCTCAGTGGAAGCACTAGGAGACATTTCCCCATAAGAGAGGCTACCAAGAATAAACAACTAGGTTGTCGGATCCCACACATACCAAGCATTTCAAAATCATACACACAATATGCTCGACATGTGCAAATACAACATGGCATCACAACAAAACTCTATGACTCAAAGTATATTTAGAAGGCTCCGAAGAGTCATACATAGTAAGAGTTAAAATCATGGGTCACATGACCCAACATACAGAGCATACAAGCAACGGAAGCATAAACATGTCTGGGTATAGACATCTGAAAAGGAAGAAGGCTTTAGAGCCTGACTATCTACAAGACCCTCCCAAGGGTACAAGATCGTAGCTGAGGTAACAAGTTAAACATCGAAGTCCACGCAGAACTACTAGTGAGACTAAAGTCTCTCTGCAAAAACATAAATTAAGCAAACTTGAGTACAAGTGTACCCAACAAGACTTACATCAGAACTAGCTACATATGCATCAGTATCAACAAAGGGGTGGTGGAGTTTAACTGCAGCAAGCCAGCTTTGACTCAGTAGCTATCCTGAACTACGACTGCAAGTAACTCTTTTGAGGTGGCGCACACGAGTCCACATATTCACCATACCAATACACCACTATGGATTCGCTTCCATCTCCATACGAGAACGCCATCCATGCCACTCACGCTTATCTTGCGCATTTTAGAGTATCCACTTTCACTTGTCTATGAACTGCATAAGCAACCCTGTAGTCCATTACCACGGACGTGGCTATTCGAATAGATCATGTTAACCCTGTAGGGGTGTACTTCTTCACACACGCTCTCGCCACTTACTGCCATGTACACATCATGTATCTCGGCAACCTTCAACCAGAAGCCTGGCGAGGGTGTTGGCCACGACTTAACTAACCACGCAAGACTCTAGTCCAGGTTTATTGCCTATTCGGGTTCCATCCGCAAGGGAGTTCGGCCGAGGTTTCCATCACGGCCCCAAACGATGTGAGCAGGCTTCCTAAGCCCACCATCCGGGTGCCACTTGGTACATCATGGCACTGCACCTAGTCTGTCCCAAGCCCACCTGTACCGGGTGCCACTTGGTAAACTACTAGCACTACCTACAAACACCAGAAACTAGTTGCAACTCCTGGACAAAGATCAAGGCGATTAATAAGCCGAGAGGGGTCGAGTTGCCGGAACCCAATGTGTGGTTGTAACTGTCTTCGATCATAGACACAGAACTCAGTTCCTGAGGACGGTCCCAGTGAGAGAACCCACCATGTACTCCTACATGGCCTCTCATCGTTACCTTTACCAAATCGTGTTCACACACTTAGCTCTCACATTGTAGGACATGTTCACACCATTCCAATCCATCCCAGATGAATCAGACCTGACACAACTCTAAGCGTGGCAAGGATAACAAGCAAGCATGAATGAGTAGGCACATCATGGCTCAAACAACTCCTACTCATGCTAGTGGGTTTCAACTATTTACTGTGGCAAAGACAGGTCATGCAGAGGAAAGGGGTTCATCTACCACAGCACGTAATAGTCGAAATCATCTGCTACCGAGAGGGAACAAACACCGGCAATAGAGAAGGAACACAATCAATGCAATGCAACAATATGATGCATGATCATGACATGGCAATATGTTGTTCATTGAGCTAATGCAACTAGCAACCAGATTAAATGAAGTTGGTTTGAACCAAAGGTTCAAATTCAAACTCCATATTGATTATTCAAATGCCATTCATTTGATTTGTCCTAAACAATAGCCAATATTTGTTCTAACATGCATGAAAATTGTACAGATGGATAGATTGGATTTTTCTAATAATTTTTCAAATATAAATTATTTCAATCTGAGCTACTGTTGATTTTCTGTGATTTTCAGAAGTTTATAACATTTTCTAGAATTTCATGAATTGTTTAAATCCAGAAAACTATTAATTGCATCAGTACTGCGTCATGCCTGCACCAGCAGGTCAAACCTGATGAGTGGGACCCACACGTCAGTGGCACACGTTTAATAGGAGGTTATTTCTAATCTAACTAAAAATTAGGGGCCCTGGGGCCCATTGTTAGTGAAGGTGGGGTGGTTAATTAGCGCCTAACTAAGGTCTTGTACAATGGGAGGTGCTTAGGGGGAGGTGCTTAGAGAAATAAATCAGGTTTTTCTTAAGCACCGGTGCTTATTTGTACAGGACAGACACTTAACTAAGCGTCTCTCCTGTAGAAATAGGCACCCGTGCTTCAGAAAAACCCGGTTTATTTTTCTAAGCATCTCTCTAAGCATCTCCCATTGTACAAGGCCTAAGGGGCCACGTCAGCCGCCGGGGTTTGGTCGGCGGCAACCAATATGGCGGCGGCAACGCGTCGGACCTGCGCTAAAGGTGAAGGGGGCGGCTGAGGGCACCCGGGCGTAGCCCAGGCTCGCCCACATCCAGGGAGGTAAGTGGGAGACCGCGGGGGCACCGGAGCTCGCCGGAGCAGAACCTCGTGGCGGCGGCCGGAGTGCGGCCAGGTCCGGCTCGGCACTAGGGTGCACGAGAGGGGAAACAGGTGGTGGAGTTGGCCTTCTGGGGAGCTCCTAAGCACGGGCCTGAGGTCGGACGCGAGCTGCGGCGGCTAGATCGATGGCGGCGACATGGCCGGCGGCGGTGTGGTCTCGGCCTCCGTAGATAACCTAGCTACAGCGCGCGAACAACAAAATGGAGAGGGGGCAATAGACAGTGAGCTCACGTCTATCCCGTAGAGGTGGACGGCGAGCTCGAGGGAGGCCGGACGGCGACGGATTTGATAGCGGCGATCTGCGGCACCGACGAGGAAGACGACATCGAGGGCAGCTCTGCAGGGCATCCCGGCTTGCGTGGGTCATCGGAGAGGTCGATGGCGAGTAGGCGGAGCGTCTGGACACATCGAGGCGTCGAAGGGAGTATGGTGGTTGCGTTTATGATGAACGGCAGCGAGGAGCTCGCTCGGTGGATCTGGGCAGAGGGGAATAGAGGAGGGGATCGACACGGGAGAGGGTGAGAGGGGTTGAGGAGAGTGCGTGTCGACGTCCAGGGCGTCCAAAGGGGGAAGGGGGCAGCTAGGCAGGGAGGAGGTGGCCGGCGCGGGCACACGCGTCACGGCCACACGCCCTTTCTTTTCCTATTTCTGTTTTGTTTTCTATTTTGTTCTATTTGTTTTGATTTAGTTCCAGCACTAAATCATTTTAGTTACTTCTGGAAATTCTTGTGGGTGTAATATGAACTAATCCAAATCCCCACATTATTTTTCAGAATTATTGGAGTTATAAATATATTTATAGGAATTTATAACCCCAATTCAAATATTTAGGAGTTAACTCAAAGTCCACAGATGGCATGGAAAAATGTACAATATTTATGGTGGAGCTTTTAATCACTTCCCATAAATCATGAACATTTTTGAAGAGCACTTTGGAATTCATTGAGAATTATTTTAGGTTGATCTTGTTTGAATTAAATTGGTGCAAGGGTTTGGTCATCCCCATTTCAAATTTCTTTGAAGAATACAATGATGCATGATGATTCTAATGCAACTATTGGAAAGCCAATTCTAGGGCTGTGACAGTAATGTTGGGGAACCTGGTATTTCAAAAAAATTCCTACGATCACAGTAGATCTATCTAGGAGAAGCATAGCAACAACCGGGGAGAGTGTGTCCGCATACCCTCTTAGAGCGAAAGCGGAAGCATTAAGTAACGCGGTTGATGTAGTCGAACGTCTTCGCGATCCAACCGATCAAGTACCGAATGCACGGCACCTCCGTGATCTGCACACGTTCAGCTCGGTGACGTCCCTCTAATTCTAGATCTAGCTGAGGCCGAGGGAGAGTTCTGTCAGCACGACAGCATGGTGACGGTAATGATGAAATTACCGGCGCAGGGCTTCGCCTAAGCACTACAACAATATGATCGAGGTGGAAACTATGGAGGGGGGCACCACACACGGCTAAAGATCAACTTGTGTGTCTTTGGGGTGCCGCCTC